>NC_058131.1:681167596-681182477 GCF_016433145.1 Gracilinanus agilis
TCTTTCTCTCTCTTTCTTTTCTCTTTCCCTCCATCCTTCCTTCCTTCCTTCCTTCCCTCCTTCCTTCTGTAAGGGAAAAAATTAAAGGCTAGACTAAATTTATGAGAAATGTGGTCACCATAATTATTACTAAAGTCAGAATGACTTTTTAGCAGTTTATTTATAAAATAGAGGGAAAGAGTGAAAGTAAGGAAATCAGAGAGAGAGAGATAATTACTTGGGCCCGTTCTGAACCAGGCAGGGCTTCAGAGGCCCCAGTAAAGGGGCCCAGAGATAAATTACACGAAGTTTTTAGCCACAAGGTCTCCTCCAAAAAAAGGGGCTTCTCCAGAGGCTAGTACCTCTCAAAAAAGCTAGGAAAAGGAGTCAGTTTTTTTCACTCACCCTTCAAGTTCAAGTTGAAGGCAAAAGACCTCATCACAGGAAGTCCTTGCAACTTTTAAAGAACATTCCTTTTGTCACTTCCTGTGCCTTCCTTCCATTTTATGTGGACCAATTACAGCTAAAGCTTTGCTTAGGACTGCCCAAGGGACAGTCAGTCGATTCTGATTCATCACCCACTCTCATACATGTGGGTCACAGACCTCCCCATACTTAAGGATAAATGGAATATATACACTTCTGGTGATTAAATCTAAAACTGGGCAGGGGAGAGTTAATCCCATCTTCACAATCCCCACTATGATCATTTGGGAGACTATTCTCCCCAATTAATCATTTTACATAATCATCTTGTACCCCTAAAAACCTAATAGCTAAAGATGCATATAATATCATACCTTCTAAGAGGAAACCACAAAAGTTAGAGATAAGAGGGAAATAGAAGATAAAGAAAGCAAAATCAATGTTTGCTAGGTTCATTGAAAAAAAGCCAATTAGGGGGCAGTCCCCTTTAGCATAAGAATGTACATTCAAAATAAATGTGTTCAACCTCTTTCAGTTCAATCAATTACACCCCAAAGTTATCTTCTTGATGCAGTGTAGGTTTCTGCAGATATCTTCCTCCACAGTTCATTTTTCTGGATTCAAGGAGTTATCAAGCTTCTTTCCCTGAAAATTTTCTCAAACAAAATTTTAATTCTTGGATTTTTATAAAAGTTTATACAATCCCCCCTGAGGAGGGTGTTGACCAACAAACAGATTAACTCAGGATACATGGTTGAATTATGAGTCAATTACCAAAAGAAAAACCAAAGACATAAAAAGAAAAACAAATAGAAGAAAAAAATTAAATTTGGGGAGAAAGAAAAAAATTAAAAGTCAGAATCAAAATATCAAAAATTTATGTATATAAAAATTTCTGAGTAAACAAGAATAAATTCATAATAAGCATTTGCATTAGGATTCGATTAAAGTAAATTGCAATGCCTTCCTTCATTCCTTCCTTTTTTCTTCCTTCCTTCCTTCTTTTTTCCTTTCTTTCTTCCTTCCTTCCTTCCTTCTTCCTATACTGTTTTCTTCATATATTTGCGTATGTAAGCATATATGTAATTATATTTATATATGTGTGTAATTATAAATATATAATTAACTTTGGTTTTTATATCCCCTTGATTTCCAAATATATGCATTCCTTCTCCCTTCCTCAGTGAGCTTTCCCTTATAAAAAAGAATAAACAAGACAAAGAAAAAAGGTAATTTGACAGTCCCTTTCCTTTCATGTGCTATTTTCTACTTATCCAGTAATTTTTTTTAATCCTGAAAGATTTATTTGTTTTTGTCATGAACTAGAACATTTTAATCAGTAATTGTTTGAATCTAATTAGAATCTTGTGGGTTATTTAATTTTTCATTAATGCACACACTCAATTTTGTATATAACTATGTCCTTTGAACTTTGTCTTAGCTACATTCAGAATGATTTGTCTGACACCTTACTCCATTCTGTTAAATACATTCTTTGTTCAGTATTGATTTTTGCTATGGTGAAGCTGACCAGCAAAATACAAACAAATACACCTCTCCCATAAAGGACAATTCAATGTTTGTTGTCTCTGTTGCTTTGATGCTAGCTGACAGGCCCAGTAGAGTTGGCTAAAAGTATACTGTGGAACAAGAGCCACTCTAACAAACTGTAGCCTCCTTTAATTGTAAACAGACACCCCATCGGCTAAGCACATTCATGTGGCTAGAGGAGAGAAACAGAGACCCTTGGTGCCTCCCCTGGGTTAAGGAGAGCTGCTCTAGTCCCCACTGATTGAAGAAACTGATATGCATGAGGAACTTAAGCCTCATACCTCTCCAACCAACTTCCTATCACTCCCTCCCCCCAACCAGACAAAGCAGCCTCAAGTTCACCTCCTTTCTTTCTATTATAGCACTCATTAATTCTGACTAGAGGAAAAAGCTCTGCCCTGAAGGTTATTCAGAGCCATAGATAATTTACTGAATATATAGTCAGGAGAGATTTGTGGAGTTCATTAACATTTCCATTTAAACTAGTGTTGGACTCCTCACCCACCTACAAGATTTCTTAAGCTCTGCCATCAATAGAAAACACTAGTATTACTAGGGAGGGGAAGTCCTGCTAATGAAAAGGCAGAAGGAAATCTGGTTGTAGTAGATCATAAAAGTGTCCAAATGATATCCAAACAATTCAATGCAATGTGTCACTGGTGGAGTTGATCCCAAAACCAATAGATCTGAGAATTTTTATTTTCTCTCTTCCCTGACTCCCCTGCAGTGATGATGTAATGTTTAGAATTGCCTCTGAGGAGGTGGGTGTGGGGGGAAGCAAGATGGTGGATTAGAGGCAGCCACCCAGCTGAATTCCTTCAACGTTCCCCTCCAAACAACAATAATCCAACATTATTTAAAATAATGCCTCAAATTAAATTTTGGAGCATCAAAGCCAACAAAAGGTCAGGGTGAGGTATCTTTCTTGCCCAAGAAAACTTAGGAGGTTAGCATCTATGACAATGGGTTGGAAGCTTGTCCAGAGAGATGTGAAGAGCAACAGCAGTGGTGGTGGCAGCAACAGCAGCAGCTTCAGGAATTATCAACCCAGAGACAGTAAGAGGATCGTATAACTAGACAGAAAGAGAAGACAGGAGCCCCTCTGCTGACACTGGGGGCAGCTGGCCATGATTGTCAACTCTCTGGTCTATACTCATTTGTGAGGCACAGTTCCAAGGCTAAGAGGAGCACTTATGGTCAATCACAAGGGCACAGGAGCCCTAGTCACAATTCCAAAGCAGGGAGGAGTGGTAGCACTTATGGCTATAGGAGAGCAAGGGACCCAATTGTGGTTCCAGGGTCAAGAGGAATATTAGTCTTTGAGGCTAGGAGGAGAGCAGGGACCCTTCCTGGATAAAAACCAGAGCACAGACCAGGAAAGCAGTGACCACAAGTCACTGAAAATTTAAAAAATTTTAAAGTACTGAATATTTGCAGACCCTCAGAACTACCTCTGAGGACTGTAGCATGAAAAAGCCTGAAGTATGGGATGATTCCTCTCCACTCCCAAGTACACAAAGGCCAATATTTTTTTTTTCACAGAAGCCAATATTAACATAAAATTCAAAGTCAAAAATAGGCTGGGGAAATGGGAAACAACAGCAACATTTTACTCTAATAAGCTAGTATGGTGGGATAGGGACAATCAAAACAAACTCAGTGGACAATAATATGGAAATCTCTGCATGTAAAACCTTGAAGAAAAATTCAAATTGGATTCAAGCCAAACAAGAATTCCTAGAAGAGTTAAAGAAATATATGAACACTCAAGCAAGGAGGAACTTGTTTAGTTAAGTAAGAATGCAGAAATGCTGCAAGTTGCAGATTTCCTAATGAAAATGGGCAAACTGTGATGGATAAAATCCTGTTTGTTATGCAAGGGGGCTAGCTGCACTGCAGGGGGAAGACCAATAGATGGAATTAGGCCAGTCCAAGGGGCCTTTAGGCAGAAGTAGAAGTTGGTGTGTATCAGGGGTCCTGCACCTAAGCTGAATGAGAGGCAGATGAAATCCTCTTACTAGTAAAGCCAAGACCCCTTTAAGCTCAGGGTTCTGAGCCTCTGCCCTGAGAAATGGAGACTATTCTATTGGTCAGTTGGTGTGGTCAACAGGAAGGAGGCTGGCACTTCCTGAGCCTAACTGTTTAATAAATTTTGTCAGCTGAAACTATTAGTCTGTTTTGCCTGCTGGTGTTACTTGACCTTTGGTAGTAAGTAAGGCAATGGCAAGGTTAAAGGGTTTATTGGTAATAATTTGGATCAGGTAAAGGGAGTTGAAAAGAGGGTAAGTTAAGATCTTGAATAACTAATTCCACTAAACTACTCTTAGGAAAATACTGAAAGTCTTCCTATGATACAGAAGTAAAGAAAGCCTTGAGAGCAATCTCAACTCTGATATCCTTGGTTGCTGACACAGGGCTGCCAAGCCCTGGGCCAAATGGTGATGTCTTGATGATAGAAATTGTCTCTTGATTGCAAAGGGTTGATGGATCTGCCAGTGAGCTGATGGAATTGGCTGGTTATAGTAGCTGTTCCTACCTAACTAACGAATCTAACCAAACCACCTTTAAAGTCACCTAGGGCCTACTTTCCACCCTTTCCCACCCTAACCCTGAAGATCAGAGTCAGAAGTGAAGTCAGGGGTCTGGGTACCCCTTTTTATACCCTCACTTTAACTGTCACCCTGGCACCCAGCCTGGGTCTTCTGCCAGGTTCTCTGTTTTATATTGGCAACTACCAGCTTGCAAACCATGAAAACATGGTTGCAGGATTTTATCCATCACAGAAACAACCGCAACATTTTACTATAATAAGCTAGTATGGTGGGATAGGGACAATCAAAACAAACTCAGTGGACAATAATATGCAAATTTCTGTAAGTAAAGCTTTGAAGAAAAATTCAAATTAGATTCAAATCAAACATGAATATTCCTAGAAGAGTTAAAGAAAAATATGGGAGCTCAAGTATAAATTGGTAAAAAACTTGAGAGTGATGCAAAAAAAATATGAAAAGAGAGTCAACAGCTTAATGAAAGAATGGGGAAAGAACTGAAAAAAAAGCTCCTTCAAAATAAACTAGGCCAAATGGAATAAAATGATACAAAATCTTACAGAATAAAATAATTTTTTTAAAAATTAGGATTGGGCAATCAGAAGCTAATGTCTCTATGATATATCAAGAAACAATAAAACAAATTCAAAAGAATGAAAAAAATAGATAATTTGAAATATCTCAATGGAAGAAACAACTGAAATAATTTAAGAATTTAAGAAATAATTTAAGAATTATTGGATTACTAAAGTCATGATTAAAGAAAGAGTCTATAAATCATATTTCAAGAAATTATCAAGGAAACCTCCTCTGATATTCTAGAAGCAGAATAAAATAGAAAATGAAAGGATCCTCTAATCACCTGATGAAAGAGATCCCAAAATTAAAACTCTCAAGAATGTTTAGCCAAATCTGAAGTCAAGAATGAAATGCTACAAGCAGCTAGAAAGAAAAAATTCAGATATCATGGAGCCACAGTTACAATCAGACATGATTTAGCAGATTCCATGTTAAAGGAACAGAGGACTTCCAGCAAGCAAAGGAACTAGGATTATAGTCAAGAATAACAAAGCCAGTTAAACTGAATATAATCCTTCAAGAGAAAAAATTTATATTTAACGAAATAAAGGACTTTCAAATATACTAATCAAAAGACAAGAGCTGAATAGAAAATTTGATTTTCAAACACAACATTCAAAAGAAACATAAAAAGGTAAACATAAAAGCAAAATCATAAAGGATTGGATATGGCTGTTAAACCCTTTCCATTCCTATGTGGGAAGATGATACATGTAACTCCTAAGAACTTTAACATCATAAGAGCAGCTAAAGGTTTACATAGACAAGGGGAAATGAATATGAGTCAATTCAGCTGGAATAATCTAAAAAACAGTGAATTGGTGAAGAATAAGGAAGCAGTAGAGAAGGGAGGACAATGACATAGAAGCAAACTGGTTCAAAGAGGAAATAGTACATATACACACTCTGTTGTCTATAGAAATCCATCTTATCCAAAAACAAAATAGAAAGGGAAGATCCTAAGATGGTGGTGGAGGGAGTGATAAAAGGGAGGGCTGAAAAAGGGAGGAAGTGGTGTCAGAAACTAAATTGGTTTTTGAGGAAAGACAAGATAAAAAGAAGAGAAGAAGAAAATGTATTGGAAGGTAATACAATAATATATTGTTGACAGGAGACACATTTAAAACTGCAACACACAAATACACAAGGTTAAAATAAAAAGTTAGTACAGAATAAATTATGCTTTAGTTGAAGTAAAAAGTCATTGGTAGCAATCATGATCTCAGATAAAACAAAAGCAAAAGGAGACCTAACTAAGAGAGATAATCAGGGAAACTACATTTTGCCAAAAGGTACTATAGACAATGAAGGAATATCAAAAAGTTATACAGCAAGTTTATCTGATAGACCTCATCGTTTCTGAAATAGCTAGAGAATTGAGTCAAATTTCTAAAAATAAGAGTAATTCACTAATTGATAAATGGTCAAAGCATGTTGTAATAGTATAAATTTAGATTTTATACTAAATATGAAAATTATAAAGTAATATTGTGGTCACTGATTTTAAAATATTATAGCTTAAGTTAAAATGACTTTTAACAGTTTTCATTTACAAAGAGGAGGGAAGAGTGAAAGTGTAAATGTGGATAAAGAGACAGATTCCTAACAAACATACCAGACTTTCTCTGTTGAAGTCTGGCTCAGCCCTGGTAGGGGCTTCCCTAAGACTCTGTCTCCACATGGATTTCCCAGTAGTCCTCAGCCAAAAGTCCATGTGGTATCTTCAGCCAGGGTTCCATCAACACAGCCTCCTCCAAAGCCAAGATAGGAATATCAGCTACTCACCCAGCAAGCCAATGCAGCATCCAGGGGAAAAGTCTCCTTTAAGTCAGGAAAGGAATCTTCGGAACCAATCTTTCCAAATGCCAAGAAGGGAATGAATGCTAGACCATGCTGGTCTCTTCTTTTATGCTTTTC
This sequence comes from Gracilinanus agilis, assembly GCF_016433145.1. Lineage (NCBI taxonomy): Eukaryota > Metazoa > Chordata > Mammalia > Didelphimorphia > Didelphidae > Gracilinanus > Gracilinanus agilis. Next base: position 681,174,598 of record NC_058131.1, read on the forward strand.
TTTTCCATGTCACTTTCTGTTGCTCCCTCTTCTTCACAGAAACCAATGGCAGTCTTTCAATTTGCCTAGTACTGCCCCAGGGGGGCGTGACCTTTGGAGGCATGAGCTTATTCTAGTAAGTAACTCATGAACTCTCATACTTAATGGTAAGTAGGGGTGCTTTAAGTTCTTGATTTGATTTAGCTAAAAAGAGACAAGAGGAGAGTTAATTCTATCTTCACAATATTAACAGATAATTTTCAGGAGAAGTCAGAGTTATCTAACGTTATTTGAAAAAATACTCCAAATCACTATTGATCAGAGAAATGCAAATGAAGGCAACCTATTACACCTATCAGAAATGCCATGTTGGAAAGGATGAAGGAAAATAAGTACATTAATGAGTTGTTGGTAGACTAATGACCTGGTTCAACCATTCTATAAAATAATTTAGAACTTTGCCCAAAGGGCAATAAAACCGTGCATATCATTTTAACCAGCAATACCACTACTAGGTCTATACCACAAAGAGATCAAAGAAAAATGAAAAGGACTTTTATATAGGAAAATATGTATAACAGCCCTTTTTGTGGTGGCAAAGAATTGGAAATTGAGTAAGTGCTCATTGCATCAATTGAGAGATGGTGGAATAAGTTCTGGCATATGATCATGATGGAGAGATATTATGCTATAAGAAATGCTGAGGGGAATGGTTCCAGAATAGTATGGCAAGATCTATATGAACTGACGCAAAGTAAAGTGAGAAGAACCAGGAGAACGATATGCTCAGTAAAAACAGTGTAATAAAGATCAGCTGTGAAAGACTTGGCTACTCTGATCAATACAATGATCCAAGACAAATCCAAAGAACTAATGATGAAAAAATGCTCTCCACCCCCAGAGAGAGGACCAATAAGCTCTGAGGGCAAAGTGAAGTATAATTTTCTCATTGCATTTATTTATTTTTTGCTTTTTTCCAATATGGCTAATATGAAAATGTTTTCTATGATTTCACATATATAATTCCTTGCCTTTTTAATGGGAGGAAGGAAATGGGAGAAAAGGAGAGAATTTGGAATTCAGAATTTAAAATGAAAAGAATGTCAAAATTAAATTGATTTTTTTAAGTTAAAAAAAGAATTGACTGTGAGTCTCATAAAAAAAGAAACAAATAAACTGAAACAATAGCACATCAGAAAAGAAGATCAACAATTCTATTTCCTCTCATTTTTTCAGTCAGTTTTCATGGATTGGTGATCAATGCAAGTTAATTTCATTTTACTCATATTACTGGGAATAATAACAGCACCCACTTTGGCTTTTGTAAGGTTCATATGTGATACTATACATAAATTGCATTGTAAATTTTAATGAACTACATAAATGTTTACAATTATTATTTTTTTTTCCTGAAATTAAGTTTAATTAAAAGAAAGTGTCACATAAAGTAGAAAGCCAGGGCTGGGACTGTTTTTGCCCTTTTTTGTACTTCTAATACAAAAAGGGTTTTCCAAAGCTGACTTAAAACTTTTGGGATACCTTGTTATCAATGTGAACAAGGAAAGAAAAAAAAAGGATTGGACAGGAAACAAATAAGCAACAAAGCCCAGGGTTATTTATTTTACTGATGGAAACAATATAGTAGTTATGGGACATAGTGAGGTGGGGTCCAATGGTAGAAGTGCTGGATTTAGAGTCAAAGGCTCAAATTTTGAATCAGATTTGTCACTTACTATCTTTGTGACCTTGGACAAGTAACTTAGGTGGACTGGAAAGTCCTTTCCGACTACAAATCCATGATCATACTATGATTCTGTGATTTAAGAAGGAATGATTAAGAAGGAAAAGAGATTCCAAATCTAAGACCATCTACTTAAAACAGGCCATCAAGTCACTTAGCTAGAACTTTTATAACTCTATGAAAATACTTCTTTCCATTTTATCCAAACTATCTTCAGCAATAACCACTTTTAGTGGGAAGGTTTATTGTTATTAATAAGAGTGCCCTCTACTGGCTCTATCTTCTGTCTGTATAGTTTACAATAAGTCATTCCTAGGCGTAGCTATAGAAATTTGAACTGTAAGGTGTCTTAGAGATTATCTAGTTCAGTCTTTTCATTTTTATAATAAAGAAAATGAAAGTTCACATGTAAGATTTGGCTTTGGATGCTACACTCCATACCATTGTTAGAATTCCATTGATTATGACAGATTTCCAATCTAATAACTAGAAATTAATATTAAGATGGTTTGTCAACTTCATAGCAATTGAAAACTGTGGAAAATTATTTTGCTTTAAATCTGCATGGAAGAAAGTCTTATTTTAAAACTCTTCATTTTTGCTCCCCTGATCAGCATGAAAACCATGGTGTAATTCCGCTGAAGAAGGTTCAAGTTCTGTTCAAGACTGGAGCTAAATGCCCCTGATTCAGAATAGAGGGCTATGACTCACCAGGCCTGTCCAGGGATAATAGCAATTAGATCATACCCTCAGGGACCAGAGCAGCATTGTTCAGACTTTCAGGTTTGAAGTAATGGGATTTTCCCTGAATTCCTAGGGAAACTATTTTTTGTTTAAAGAGATGTCACCTTTACTAAGGGTTTCCTGATATTTAAAATAAAATTTTGTTATCATACATATAGAGTGACAAGGCAACATGTTAACAGAAATACACAAATCAATGCTTTACTGACTATCTAAGGAAAAAAAAGTATGTATACCTGCACTTTAATGTTTGATCTCCATTGTTAACATTTTCTTCATCATCTTAAGTCAAGACAATTAGCCAAACAATAAATCCAGTCCTGGTTTGTAGATTTCTGAGATTTAAATGCTCTCACAATTTAAGAAACAGATCTCACAAGTCAACTGGCTCTAGCATGTCTGGATCTTAGAGATCTAGTCCAACTGGTTCCTGGAGGAGAATCCCTGACAGTAGTCAGAAGATACCCAGTAATAGAAAACTGCATTCCTTCTCTCTGCTTCTACTCAATTTCCCATCTTCAGATACGATGTCCCTCACTTTTCTCCTCTGGAGAAGGCATTTGGGTTGGGGGAGGATAAACAGAGACTACAGGTGATAGGGATGGAAAATAATGTGATATATCAAATGGCATCCATAATTGGAGGATCCAAAAGGCAATAAGGCAGAGTGGAAAGAACATTGGCTTTGGATTCACAGGACCCTGTAATCCTGCTTTTGATAAAGATTCCTATCTACATGATCTTGGGGAAATCACTTAAATATTTAATTTGTCTTTAATTTCCTGATCTTTATGTAAAATGAAGGAAATGGATCAGATCGCCTCTGAGATTCCTTCAAGCATTAGGTCTATGAATTTATGAGTCCTTCTCCACAATCCCTAGATATTAATGTAGGACCATTTCAAGACAACTTTCCCTGGGAAAGCCTTAAGAGCCTGGAAGCTGCTAGCAACTCTGAACTCTGAAGATGGGAGTGATTTTCCTTATTATCAACCTTATCTCTTTATAATTTAGCTAGGCTCTCCTAAAACAACACCATCAACAACAACCATCTACACACTGGTCAGACATGTAGCCTGGTAAATGAATTTTAGGAATGCTCTAACAATGCTTTTACATTCATTCTTGTCCATCCAAAAAGGTTCATTGACCTCACTCACTAGGATTCTCTTTCTATCCTTCCCTTATTCTCTCCAAAAGCCCTTAAAATTTGAACAGTAGCCAATCTGAGATAAAGATATGAGATACCAAGGAGCATAAATTAATTCCTTCTTATCCCACTCTACACCACAACCCAAGTATTTTATTTAGGAATAGAATACTCACCTTCCTCCTCACTTTCTGCAGTATTCATGTTTCATTTGACATTCTAATGTGATTGCTACTGTGTGCCTCCATTTATCAAGTTTGCCTTTGCCTCCTAACCTTTCACTTCTCCTTTGTTCCCCCTAGATTCTAGTTCACCCTCAGGAAAGAGACTTAATAGCAGGTAATATCTGTGCCTACTTCATGTCATTCCAATTTCTTTATATGACCTGCCACCTTTCTCTTTCAGGTATATGAGGCAGAAGCTGGGTGAAAGAGAAAGAATGCTGGATTTGATGTTGCAATTCCTTTGAACCATCTAGCCCTGTTGTATTTTTTTTTACCTTCAGCTCAACATTCCTTTCTGTTGCATTCTCTTCCCTCCAATTTTATAAAACCAAATAAAAATAAGCATTTCCAAATACAAAGAAAAATAAAATTGCACATAAATGAAATCACAAATCTCTTATATATTTATCTTACTTTTCTTAATATTTATAATATATCTCATCTACAAGTGTCCCAGCTCCTTCTGACCCTTCCCATATCATCTAGGAGACCAATATGTGTATACAAATTAAGTCTTTCATGTTTTCACCTTTCAGGTCACAACCCAGACTTAACATTTACAATCTATTCTGCAGTATTAATTCTGTTGCTGTGTATTTTAGTTTTACTCATTTCATTGTTTATTATCCCATGTAGTTCTTCTTAAGTTTTTTTTAATTAGCCTGCTTATCATTTCTTATGAGACAGTAGTATCCCATTACAGTTACATACCACAATTTGTTTAGCCATTCTCCAATGTAAAGGCATCCCCCCAATCTCCAAATCTTTGCTACCACAAAGAGAGCTGCTATAAATATTTTGAAACACATGAGTTCTTTTCTTTTTTCCCTGATCTCCTTGGGAAACAGACCCAATAATATTATTCCTAGGTCTAAGATAATAATACATAATAATAATACTACACAGTTTTATAACTCTCTTAGTATTGTTCTAAATTGCTCTCCAAAATCGTTGGATCAGTTCACAATTACACCAACAGTGTATTAGTGTTCCCATTTGCCCATATCCTCCCCAACATTTGTAATTTTATCTACTTTGATGTATGTGAGATGATACCTCAGTATTGTTTTAGTTCACATTTCTCTAATAAGTTGTGATTGAGAACATTTTTCATGTACCTATATAAGGCTTTGATTTCTTCATCTGAAAATTTTTTGTTCATATCTTTTGCCCATTTATCAATTGGAAAATGACTTTTATTCTCATAAATTTGACGAAGTTCTTTATTTTATATATGAGACCTCTATCTGAGGGACTATCTATAAAAATGTTCTTCCCAATTTTCTGCTTTCCTTCTAAGCCCCAATTTCCTTATCAATATTTATATCTAATATTTAGAAATAGCCAGTCACTTTAGCAGTAAGGGATATTGGCTATTATTAAGGGTGTAGAATCTACATATTTATGTGTTTTATATATATACATATGTATATACACATGTGTAAATGTTTACTGAACTCAAGTCCACAACAAGAAAAATCTAAAACCTGCTATATATGCATCTCACTCTTCAGATGGTCTTAAGGCTACAATTACAAATGCAAATCTTTCACTGAGGAGCAACTCATGAAAGTTTTTATGAACTTAAAAATTGATTAAATCATTGTATAGCAAAAACGAGTAATAATGTTGAATTTTATGTTAATTATTTATGTTTATGTTATATTTATGTTACTTAATTTTGTTAATATTTATGTTTCAAATGTTTTTGTAAGTTTGTAACATTGATACTTCTGAAGTTATTAAAACCGAAGAATTACACCAAAATTTTTTATATATCTCATATCTATTTGTCTACCCTTCCATCTCTCTCTCTCTTTCTTTCTCTCTCTCCTAGTTCCCTAGGACTATTAACTGCAGATTAGTTGCTAGTCTCCGTCAATGGAGGGAGTGTCCTCAATCAATGCATGTTCCTGACACTGATGAGATCACCATCTCTTTGTATGCCTATATGTGTATATATGCACTCTTATTAAGAACAATAAACCTTGCTGCTAAAGTGACTGGCTATTCTTGTATATATACACACAGACTTCCCCATATTATTATGTCCAATGTTACACTTCAATTATCTCTGATTTAACTGATAGGGGCATACTTTCCTCACTATAGTAGATGGGCAGGTGAGGTCAACTCCTCTAGCTATAATGAGTCTTTCTCTGATTAACTAGATTAGTCTTCAAAGAACAGACAAAAAGAAGTCTGTTGGCAAGATCTAGCAGAGGTTTATTACTGATTCCAGGATTTCCACCACCTAGAGTCATGTTAGTGAACCTAAAGCATATGTGCTGGAGGGGACTGCTCCTCTCCTGCTCTCCACCATGCCTGAGGCCATTTTTTACTTCACCCACCACTCTGCCAAGCAACCCAATAAGAGTCCTTCCTCTCTCTACTGTCTGGGGTAAAGGGGTGGTTTACATGTGGTATGAGGGTGCATTTTGGGTACTCAGTCTCTAAAAGGTTCACCATCACTGACCTAAGGGAATCCATGGGGAATGGGGTAGTACTTAGGGAAGAAGGCACATTCTTACTTTCTAGAACATTATTATCTTCACATGCATATAAGCAAAGCCTATTAAGACTTCATTATTTAAATATATTTAGACAGTTACTCAGTACCAACCCTAGTCATTTAGTACTTCTCACTTCATTTTTTCTTATACATCTTTTCCTCTCTCCCCACCCATGCCTAAGAAGGAGAGATTCAGTAGAGATTCTTGGATGAAATGGAAATTAATTTTCAGCTGAAATGTAGGGAAGCAGAAGAGCTATGTACAAGATCCCCATTTGCTTACACAAAGTGTTAGTGATTTACATGACATACCCATAATAATAATAATAATAGCTGACATTTATAGAATGCTTTAAAGTCTAAAAAGCATTTTATTTGTATATCTAATTCTATTCTCATTTGATTTTAAAGATAGCTGAACATTTAGCAAGAGTCAGAGATAGATGATAAACAACTCCTGTGTTCCATTGCTGATCTCCACACATTGTCAAGGACACTAGAAGAAGGCTGCTAGAAAATTGAGTGAATACCATGTGAGAGATTTAAGGGAGGTCAGATAGGAGTCATATAGTAGGCGGCTAGGTCTTTCAGTGAATAGAACACTGATCCTGGAGTCAGGAAGATCTGAGTTCTGTTATGAATAAAAATGGGCCTAGCCAGAGTTATAAGCATTTATTAATAAAATGAGAGAGAGAAGAATGACAGAGAGAGGGAGAGGGAGAAGGAGAAGGAGAAGGAGAGAGAAAGAGAGAGAGAGAGAGAGAGAGAGAGAGAGAGAGAGAGAGAGAGAGAGAGAGAGAGAGAGAGAGAGAGATTTTTCCTTTAAGGAAAGGTTAGCTTGAATAGAATTGATTCTTCATTTGGCTCCCTAAGGCTCTATACCCACCACAGCAACAGCGAGACTGCCATATATCAAATGCAGAAGTGAAGAGAACCTCTTTTTCCCACAATCCCATTTTTAAATACCTCTAGCTTCTCCCTCTATAACTCACGGAGACTGCAGGGGACACCAGGCCATTACATATGTTGTTCTATAATACCCATCATTGGGGTACCATGGGGATGGAGATATTTTCCTTCACACAATCCAGATACAGCCTCAGACCCTGACAAGCTATGTGACCTTGGGAAAATCCCTTAACCTCTGCCTGCCTCAGTATCCTCACCTGTAAAATGGAAAAAATGGTAGTACTTACCTCTCAGGGTTGATAAGGTTAATTTGGATGATAGTTGTTAAGTGTTTTGCAAATTTTAAAGTACCATATAAATTTTTAGTTGCAATGGAATGGAGCTATGATAAAATAGGCATTTTAAGATGCCTACTATATTCCAGATATCATGCTAATCATCTAATAATCATTTTCTTGAAAACAACTGCTTGATCTCATGGGATGGTGGGGATATGATTGGGTATGTAGACTCTAAACGATCACTCTAGTGCAAATATTAATAATATGTAAATAAGTCTTGATCAATGGCACATGTAAAATCTAGTGAAGTGCTCATTGGCTTTGGGAGGGGTGTGGGAGA
>NC_058131.1:681184280-681208215 GCF_016433145.1 Gracilinanus agilis
AGGCTGCTAGAAAATTGAGTGAATACCATGTGAGAGATTTAAGGGAGGTCAGATAGGAGTCATATAGTAGGCGGCTAGGTCTTTCAGTGAATAGAACACTGATCCTGGAGTCAGGAAGATCTGAGTTCTGTTATGAATAAAAATGGGCCTAGCCAGAGTTATAAGCATTTATTAATAAAATGAGAGAGAGAAGAATGACAGAGAGAGGGAGAGGGAGAAGGAGAAGGAGAAGGAGAGAGAAAGAGAGAGAGAGAGAGAGAGAGAGAGAGAGAGAGAGAGAGAGAGAGAGAGAGAGAGAGAGAGAGAGAGATTTTTCCTTTAAGGAAAGGTTAGCTTGAATAGAATTGATTCTTCATTTGGCTCCCTAAGGCTCTATACCCACCACAGCAACAGCGAGACTGCCATATATCAAATGCAGAAGTGAAGAGAACCTCTTTTTCCCACAATCCCATTTTTAAATACCTCTAGCTTCTCCCTCTATAACTCACGGAGACTGCAGGGGACACCAGGCCATTACATATGTTGTTCTATAATACCCATCATTGGGGTACCATGGGGATGGAGATATTTTCCTTCACACAATCCAGATACAGCCTCAGACCCTGACAAGCTATGTGACCTTGGGAAAATCCCTTAACCTCTGCCTGCCTCAGTATCCTCACCTGTAAAATGGAAAAAATGGTAGTACTTACCTCTCAGGGTTGATAAGGTTAATTTGGATGATAGTTGTTAAGTGTTTTGCAAATTTTAAAGTACCATATAAATTTTTAGTTGCAATGGAATGGAGCTATGATAAAATAGGCATTTTAAGATGCCTACTATATTCCAGATATCATGCTAATCATCTAATAATCATTTTCTTGAAAACAACTGCTTGATCTCATGGGATGGTGGGGATATGATTGGGTATGTAGACTCTAAACGATCACTCTAGTGCAAATATTAATAATATGTAAATAAGTCTTGATCAATGGCACATGTAAAATCTAGTGAAGTGCTCATTGGCTTTGGGAGGGGTGTGGGAGAAGGGGAGGGAAAGAACATGAAACTTGTAACCATGAAAAAAATATTCTAAATCAATTAATTAAATAAAAATTTTCAAATAAAAAAACATTTTCTTGTTTGATCCTCACAACTCTAAAAGGTAGATGCTATTAATATCCCCATTTTTCAGATGAGGAAACTGAAGCAGAGGTTAAGTTACTTGTCCAGGGTTGCACAGCTAGTGAGTATATGAGGTTGGATTTGAACTCACATTTTTCTGACTCTGACCCTAACATTGTATCACTGTTCCATCTAGTTGTTGTTAGATAGAAAGGCATGGATTGGTTGCCATCTGCTTTATTGTAAGGTGTATTCACACGAATAAAAGAATGTAACCTTAGAAATCTTAAAGTATTAGAAGAAGCACTTCTTAGGGTCCTTTTCTCCCTAATTCTTGCTATCCTCTCTTTCTGACTTGAATTGTCAAATGTTCAATTTACAGATAAAAAAGCATATTTTGGGGTTGTTTATTCTCAGTCATAATTAGAGTGTTGCAATACAATGAATCCAAATGCATTCGTAGGGACTTCCGGGTTAAGATGGCTGCAGAGTAGAACAAGGTGCTTTACTCTCCTCACTACCAACCATCAGCATACCTCCAAGGGACAAAAAAACAAATTCAGATGAACAAAGGGACCCCACAATAGGGCGCAGTATCAAAGGTACATGGAATTTTGGCATTTCCACGCTATAAGGGGCTAGGGGAATAGCTCCCATCAACACAAGAGCTGATCAACATTCCCCCACCTCACCCACAGTACTAGAGTCAGAGTTGGCACACCAGAGTTAGAGCGAGTGGGGTTGCAAAATCTAGCTCCTTGGCAGCTCACTGGGACCACCAGGAGCTTTCCCCTGAGAGCAGCAAGACTTGAGACCCAGGAGGCTAGAGAGTGCAGTCCTTGGGCAGAGGAGTGGGGCTGAGAGGGGCCATGGACAGCAGAGGCCTAGCAGAGAGTGGAAGTCAGGAGACTCACAAAGTAGCCTCAGGCAAAAACTGCTCCTTATCTCCATTCAAAGAGAGTCTGCCTGCCTTACTCAGACTTCTGGCTGAGAAAGCATAATGATGCCAAGCAAGGCCCAAGAAATAACCACCAAAAAGACAAAGAAAAAAAGCTCTAATACGTGATAACTTCTGCACAGAAAAAAACAACAATAGAAAACAGAGGAGGACAAACAATTAAAGACATCCAAACCTTCCCAAAAAAATGAAAATTGATCACAAGCTCTTGAAGAGTTTAAATCTGAGATCGTGATAAATATGGAAGTGATTTGGCAAGAAAATAACTGTTTAAAAGGCAGAATTTCGCAGTTGGAAATTGAGTTTCAGAAGTCAAATGAAATGATAAGTAAATTGAAGACCAGAAATGACCAGATGGACGCCATGAAGATCCAGATAGACCAGATTGAAAAGGAAAACCAAAAGATTATAACCAAAAACCATTCTTTAAAGGCTAGAATTGGGCCAATAGAAGCCAATGATCTCACAAGACAGCAAGACTTAATAAAGCAAAGTCAAAAGACTGACAAAATAGAAGAAAACGTGAAATATCTCAATGAGCAGATAGTGGATCAAGAAAAGAGTTCTAGAAGAGACAACTTGAAAATTATTGGTCTTCTGGAAAAACCAGAGACAAATAGAAATCTAGATATCATACTACAAGAAATTATGCAAGAAAACTGCCCCAATGTCCTTGAACAAGAGGGCAAAATAGTCATTGAAAGAGCCATAGAACACCCTCTATACTAAACCCTCAGAAGACAATCCCCAGGAATGTAATAGCCAAATCCAAATGCATTCATAAAGAAGCTCTGTTATACACAGAGATGGATATACTGTGGTACAATCTAATGTAATGGACTTCTCTACTAGTAGCAATGCAATGATCCAGGACAATTCTGAGGGACTTATGAGAAAAAATGCTATCCACATCCAGAGAAAGAACTGTGGGAGGAGAAACACAGAAGAAAAACAACTGCTTGATCACATGGTTCGATGGGGATATGATTGGGGATGTAGACTCTAAATGACCACCCCAGTGCAAATATTAATAATATGAAAATAGATTTTCAACAATGATACATGTAAAACCCAGTGGAATTGCTCTTTGACTTTGGGAGGGAGAGGAAGGAGAGGAGGGAAAGAACATGAATCATGCAACCATGAGAAAATATTCTAAATTAATTAATTAAATAAAATATTTCAAATAAAGAAACTCTGGAATGCAAGAAATGTAATAATGCTGAGGATCTAGAAATAAAATTAAAGCCAATATCTATCCTCAGGGAGTTTCTGTTCTCAAAGTCATGGGACTGGGAGAGGAGGAATATAATACATGTGAAAGTGGCAATTAGAGAAGAAGAACACAAAGAACAAGGGGAATCAGTAGGCCAGTGAACTTAGCAAGAGGAAGCTTAGATTTTAAGAATCAGAGGTGAGGAGATAGTATGTTGCAGGCTAGAGAGCAGCATGTAAAAGGCCCAGAGGTAAATGATAGGGTGCTATGTTTAGGGTACAGTCACTTTGCAAGGGTGGAAAGTCCATGACAGTGAGTAAATGTGAAATCTGCCTACAAAGATAAGCAGAAGACAGATGGAAGAGTGGAAATGTAATTTCTTGAGCAGGGGAGTGATACATTAAGATGTGATCTAAGGAGATTATCTTAGTAGCTATGTAGAAAATACTAAAAGAAGAGATACTGTAAGCTGGGGCTACAATTAATAAGCTTCTAATTTCAGCCAGAGATTATAATAGCTGACATTTATGTAATGTGATAGAACCCTGGGCTCTAAGTTCAAATCTGATTTTCAGCTACTTAATGGTTATGTGATCCTGGCTGATTCCCTTAAACCTTGTATGCCTCAGGTCCTTTTCTGTAAAATGGACACACAATAAAGAAGGAAATGGGAAACCATTCTAGTATCTTTGCTAAGAAAATCCCATGGGCAGAGTCCATAAGATTATATTAAATCAGACGTGAGTCAGTTCACATTGAATCAGACATGACTGAGTGACTGAGTAACAACAACACATAATACTTTAAGGTTTACAAAGTGCTTTACAGAAATTTTCTCATTTTGATTCTCACACTAATTCTGAGATGTAAATATCATTACCCCCATTTTAAAGAAAAGGAAACGGAGGCAGACAGATCAAGTGATTTGTTCAGAGTCCTACATTTCTGTCTGAAGCAAGATTTGAACTCAGGTTTTCCCCATCCCAGGTCCATCCACTTCTCTATATATTTATGTAAATATTAAAAGAAACACTCCTTGAGTAGGGACTGCATTTTGATTCCTCTGTATCCTTAGCATCTAGCATAATCACTAGTGTGTAATAAATGCTTAACAAATATTTGTTGCTAGATCGATTATTTAATTGCTCATGGTTCTTCCCTCTGGGACCAAACAAAAAAGTCTAACCTTTTCCACATGATAACCCTTTAAAATACTTGAAGACATCTATTGTGTTGCCTCACAATCTCCTTTTCTTAATTATAAATATGCTATGTTCTTTCAACAAGTCTTCAGATAATATGGATTCAAGATCTCTCATCAATGTGTAAAGCCTCCTCTGGATGGTCTCCAGTTTATCAGTATTCTCTCACTCCCTTTTCTTGACAAAGAAGTAAAATCCCCAGGATTCTGCTATTATCACTTCAGAACCCAAGCTTTCTTCCATTTCCTTATTTTGGTTAATGGCTTGCCCAAAGTCATAAAGTCAGTAACAAAACTTAGACAAGAACTTATGTCTCTTGGTGAATATCCTGGTGCACTCCTTCCACTGTTGTACATTGGCTTCCAGAAAATTCTATAAAAGTTAAACTATTCTAATGTTGGGACTTGGGAAGTAGAAATCATGTCTTGAGATAGTTGTGGAAAGATATGAGAAATTCTGTTCTTATATTCATACCCCTCTATCAATTCACCAAAAGAATAAATAAACAAATAAATTGATGAACACACAAGTAAATAAATGAATGGAAAAACAGATGCAAAGATGGATGGAAGAATAATAGATGAATAATAATAGATAAATAATAGAAATAAAATAAAATAAATAATAGATAAATGAATGAATGAGTGAGTGAATGAATGAATGAGTGAATAAAAGGAGGAATTTTCACATCTTCTTTAGGAAAGGAAAAAGTTCTGAGTGAAAATATATTCACTTCTACCCACAAAATCATAGAATCTTACTCTATTAAATTTGACAGTGACCTCAGATGCCAACTAGTCCAACTCATAATCTGCTTCATCAAAACTTTTATGTATTACTCCTAGTTTTGTCTTTTGAGGCCAGTAGAATAAGTCCAATCCAATCCCTCTTCAAAATGACACTTTCAAATATTTGAAGACAGATATCATAACCTTGTTCCCCCAACCCATGTCTTCTCCAAATTAAACATTCACATCTCCTTCAAGTGGTCTTCATATGATAGGAGCTCAAGGGTTTTTACGGAGAGAAAAGGTACCTACTTGTCAGATAGATTTAGAGGGAATGCCCCTCCTCAGTTATGGATTGGACTTGATCACTCCTAACTCTGGAATTTTGTAATTGTGTGATGTTCAATGCTGTTCTAACTAGCATTGGGTCATTTTGGAATCCACAGTTCATCCCAGAACTACAAATTAAATTATTTGCTTCAGGGCGATCCCTCTGGCTTCTCAACTCCTGAGAGATCAGTGGCCATTTCCTGCCATTTCAGCCCCTTCAAATATTTTCCAAAGAGCCTCAGTATTATGAAGCCATTTCTCAGTATCCCAGAATTATCTGCTTTGCAAACAACAGGAATCAAATCATTCTATAGTCAGTCCAGGGCAACCAAGAGAGAAGCATGAAAAAATGTCTTCCCAGTATCCTAGCTACTTCAGAAACCACTGGAACAAAGACAACACTGTATTTGGCAAATGTTTTAAATGTTTCAGATGTGCATTTGGGGGAGGATTCATGGAAGCAGCTGTTCCTGAGACAATCATCCTGCAAATGTTTTTGGTGCAGTTTTGCTGAATTTGCTGTATTGGTCTTTGCTCTTACCCAGTTCACCTCAGTGGTAATGGCCTACCCTCATTGCAAACACCCAAGTGCATACACATCGTTCACAAATTACATTATATGGAGAAGTTCCAGGGAGCTCTAATCAGAATGACTCTGCCCACAATCCCTTGCAGACATAAAAACCAGCCATAAAAATTCAATTGACGGGCATGTTTTGGGAGTTGCAGTTTAATGCAATTTGCCATGTGGTAGTAACATTTAGCAAAAACAGAGCAGAAATCTCCAATCATATACCATTTTAGCTTAGCTAACTTAGCTAAATGACTATTTGCAAGGAATTCCTTAGATATTCATTAAAAACTCATTCATTCTGATTGGAAGCCTGTTCTTAATCACTAGATTTGTGAGAAATAGGTTCTCTGTCCATTTTCATGATGTTCTGAAACTGATTTGTAAAGAAGTCCTCTCTCAAAGAGCCAGTGCATGGCATGTCACTAAAAAGGAATATGGCTTGAAAAAAATTAGCTCACGTTTCTTTGCTTCATGTATTAAAATGACAGACAAGCATAAGGTCAAGGACACTGTCAGTGATGACTTATTTCAGAAGAGTTGGGATAAATAATATCAGCCAGGAATCGTATGGTTAGGAAAAAATGGTGCCATAAATATAATGATGAAAGCTGTTAGTCAATAGTTAGAAGGGCTACCTGGGATGATGGTGGGTCCCTTCTCCTCACAGATCTTCAGGCAGTGGCTGGCTGATCACTTGTTAGGTATATTGTAAGGGCATTCATTTTGGGATCCTTTCCATTCCTCAAATTCTGCAATTCTATGATAGTCAAACCAGAGATAACAGGTGGATAGCCTGAGGATCATGCTGATATGGAAGGAATGTTAAAAGAGCTAAAAGTGAACCTCTAATACACTGTGTAAATCCTTTGTGGAAAAGCTGTGGAAGACCACAAATAGAGGCAAACAAAATGAAAAGGTCTTGGATGGTTGCCATCTGTGTTTCTCCTCCTTAAATTTTCTTGTTTTATTTATGCAACACAGGTGCATGGAGTGGCTGGCTATTCACCCCTGTGATGCCTCACTCCCTCTCCCCTTTTCTAGAGGATGGATCTGTGGATTTGTATTTACTCTCTAAATTGACTCCCTCACTCTAACTTGCTATCACAACCTCTTATCATATTCAGAGATGATGGTTCCAAGAGAAGGACAATCATCATTTGATTACATTCAGTTTCTTTCAAAGTCATAAGAGTGCCCTGATGAGAGGGAATACTGTTACCCAACTTACCACTTCAGCCCTAAGCCCCCACTAGTGCATTTCTATTTCTGTAACCAGCCACTTAACTTTTAGGTCTTAAACATAATTTTCTTAACAAAATAGTCAAAATTAGTAATACTATCATGAGTTATTATATATTGAAGCAATTGTATAAATCATAGTACATTATGATCCATAGATTAACTGGAGTCACATTTCTACCAATCTACTCACTATCTGGGGAGAGTAAACACACATAGAAAGACGCCACCAGAGAGATGAATTAAAAAAAAAAACCTACATGCTCAGGGTTAAATACAACCTTTTGACTGAGAAATCTGTTGACCTCATTCTACCAGGAATGGTCCATAAAAGTTCTTTTACAGTTGTGACTCTTGCATTCAATACTTGTTTCTACTACTAAGCTAGTCTGATCCAAACTGAACTTGAAATATCTCACTCACTGCACATGTCACCTCAGCCAATCCACCTGAGCTATTGTTTGACTAATTATCTGCTTCCCACCTATTCCCCTGATCAAATAAATTTAGTACCTCCCACCCCACCCCAGCAATGATTATAGCATGTTTTGCAATCATCTCTCAATATTCATGGATCTCACATTCACAGTTTTGGTTATTTATGGCTTGGCCATTGATAATTAAATGGGAAATTTTGGAGATTTGCAGCATACTGCAGAAAATCACAAAACAGGCACATATATAAAGAAAACCAAAAAATGTAAGTCATAAATGCATAAAACTGTATATTACTCATCTATTTTATTATTTACTACTATAATATACATATAGTTTATTTAATTATTGTAATTATATTGTTAATAAAATTATATTTATATTTTATTCAATTATAACATGTTTGTAATTAATAAGTGTATTATAATTTATATATACATAAATAATATAATTTAAAATTTTTATTATAAACAACTTTTGTTAAGTATTTTGGTGCACTAAAAACTATGGGCTGTGCATTCTTTGGGAACACTTCCTTTTTGTACCTCTACCAACCAGACTCAGTTACATGGCTTCCTCCTGCAGAGATCTTTGTATCTTGTGCTTTTCATAGAAGGAAATCCATTAAGCAGCTGCTTCAACCACACCAGTGGCTTTGAATAATGTCTCTCATGTAGAAATTTCAACTTATTATGGGAACAGTGCATTGTTTTACTTGTTTTGTTGCATTAAATAAATATGATCATAATTATTCAAAATAAGGTTTGGGATGGGGACTAATGTCATTGGTGATTTTTCACATTCCCAGGGGTCAAGAGATGATTAGACTCATCTTCAAATTTAGCTGATTCAGTTCTGACATAGATCTTGTCACTTCTCTCTTCCCTTCTCATTCTGAGTTCAGGTCTGGAATCAGACAAATTCTACTTGTCCCATAATCATACAGTTCTAATGAACATATCTTTCTATTATATAATTATTTATCACATTCAAAAGTTGGTGAATGCTGGTTGATGACTTAAGAGAGTAAAAAAGTAACTACTGCTTCCTTATGATCCTGAGCAAGCTGAACTCAACAAGCAGCATATTATAAAGGGAAACTACATTGTACTGAAAGTATAAATATTGGAAAATATATAGCCTCAAATATGCTGTAAGTTCCCTTAGAGTAGGTACTAGTTTCCTATCTTGCCTTTGTATTCCTAGTTCCTAGAACAGAAACTTATACATAACAGATGCTGAATAAATACTTCTAAATGAATGCACTGATGCAGACTGAATGGATAGTGATGAGATTCTATACAGACAGGTTTGTAAGTGGCTCATGGTTTTGCAGAGTTTTAGAGTTTGCAAAGCATCTTAAATGCAACGACCTTGTGAGAAACTGTACAAGTATTATTATTATCCCTATTTTATAGATAAAGAAGATGAAGAAACTGAGGCTTGGACAGGTTAAAGTTGTAGCCAATAAATATCAGAGTCAGAATTTGAACAGAGATCTTCCGATTCTAAGTTCAGTGCCCTGTGAGGTATGGCATGCTTCCTTTCTCTTATAGATTTTTAAAAGTAAATCCCTTGCAAAGAAATCATCTTTGGGCTCCATATATCTTAGTCCTAACATTTCCAGTTCTCTGAAATGTTTCTGAAAGGTTCCTGTCCCAAAACTTTTGGGAGAGTTTATTTCAGAGTCTCTTTTAAGTCCACTATAAAGTGCTTATTTATTTTATACTCATGCCTTGTTTAAAAAAATACTTGGGAGAGACATAACCAAGACAGGCAAATTAGGGAAGCCCTGAGCCAACCTTTCCCAACAATGCCCTCCAATCATCTTTAAAATAATGCTTCAAATTCAGTTCTGGGGCTGCAAAGTCAACAAGAGTTCAAGGTGAGACTTTTTTTTTTAAGTCCAAGACAATTTAGGAAATCAGAAAGATTTGTTACATGGGGTGGGGGACTGCTGTAAGCCAAATTAGATCAACACTAGTGGTGGGGCTTGGTGGTGGTGACAGAATTGCTCTCAAGCTAAAGATAGTAAAGGGATCTGGCAACTGGTCAGAAAGAGATTACAAGCACTACCACCAGACTCAGATACTATTTGGCAGCCTCCATTGCCTATAGCCCTATGCCCACATCTAGGTCACAGTTCAAGAGAAGAGAGCAGTATTTTCAGTCACAAAGGAGCTGAGGATCTATATCAATTTCAATTCCAAGGGATCAGGGGTCCTTAATGGGAAAGGACAAGAGCATGGACCAGTAGAGCAGTGACCACACTTCTCCCTGAATCATGCCATTTTGTTTATAGTATTCTTTCACCATTTTTGATCTCCCCAGTTTAGGTATCAAAGCTATATTTGTGCTGTAAGAGGAGTTTATTTACTTATTTTTTCAAATAGTTTATGTAGTGTTGGGGTTAATTGTCCCTTAAAGTTTTAGTAAAATTTACTTGTAAACTCATATGGTCCTAGAGATTTTTTACTTAGGTACTTTTTGATAGCTTGTTCAATTTATCTTTCTATGATAAAACTATTTAAATACTCTATTTCCTCTTCTGAAATCAGGGGATTTTATATTTTTGCAAAAATTCATCCATTTCATTTAAATTATCAGTTTTAGCATATAATTTTCATCTTCTTCAGTTGTGCATTCATACTCAAAATTTTTATCCTGGTAATTTGGTGTTTTTTTTTCTTTTTAAAAATCAACTTGTTAATGGTTCATTTTACTTTTTAATTCAATTTTTAAAAATTTTTCAATTTTGTTCATCTCTTCTTTGATTTTCCAGATTTCCAGTTTGATGTTTAACTGGGAATTTAATTTTTTTCTAATTTTTTAATTGCACACCCACTTTATCAAAATATTCTTTCTCTCTTTATTGATGTGTGAATTTATAGAAATAAATTTTGCTTCAGTGTCATCCAATATTGTTTGTTTGTTTGTTTCTTTTTTTAAACCCTTACCTTCCGACTTGGAGTCAATACTGTGTAATGGTTCCAAGGCAAAAGAGTGGTAAGGGCTAGGCAATGGGGGTTAAGTGACTTGCCCAGGGTCACACAGCTAGGAAGTGTCCGAGGCCAGATTTGAACCCAGGACCTCCCATCTCTGGGGATGGCTCTCAATCCACTGAGCCACCCAGCTGCCCCCGTCATCCAATATTGTAAGGATGATCAACTATGAAAGATATTCTGATTAAAACAAGGATCCAAAATAACTCCAAAGGACCCTTGATGAAAAATGATACTCACTTCCAGAAAGAAAAGTGATGATTTCTAATCCAGACTGAAAGATACTTTTTTCTCACTATCTTCATTTTTCTTGTTTGTTTTGTTTATGTATTTTATATTGCAACATGGCNTTTATTTAATTATTGTAATTATATTGTTAATAAAATTATATTTATATTTTATTCAATTATAACATGTTTGTAATTAATAAGTGTATTATAATTTATATATACATAAATAATATAATTTAAAATTTTTATTATAAACAACTTTTGTTAAGTATTTTGGTGCACTAAAAACTATGGGCTGTGCATTCTTTGGGAACACTTCCTTTTTGTACCTCTACCAACCAGACTCAGTTACATGGCTTCCTCCTGCAGAGATCTTTGTATCTTGTGCTTTTCATAGAAGGAAATCCATTAAGCAGCTGCTTCAACCACACCAGTGGCTTTGAATAATGTCTCTCATGTAGAAATTTCAACTTATTATGGGAACAGTGCATTGTTTTACTTGTTTTGTTGCATTAAATAAATATGATCATAATTATTCAAAATAAGGTTTGGGATGGGGACTAATGTCATTGGTGATTTTTCACATTCCCAGGGGTCAAGAGATGATTAGACTCATCTTCAAATTTAGCTGATTCAGTTCTGACATAGATCTTGTCACTTCTCTCTTCCCTTCTCATTCTGAGTTCAGGTCTGGAATCAGACAAATTCTACTTGTCCCATAATCATACAGTTCTAATGAACATATCTTTCTATTATATAATTATTTATCACATTCAAAAGTTGGTGAATGCTGGTTGATGACTTAAGAGAGTAAAAAAGTAACTACTGCTTCCTTATGATCCTGAGCAAGCTGAACTCAACAAGCAGCATATTATAAAGGGAAACTACATTGTACTGAAAGTATAAATATTGGAAAATATATAGCCTCAAATATGCTGTAAGTTCCCTTAGAGTAGGTACTAGTTTCCTATCTTGCCTTTGTATTCCTAGTTCCTAGAACAGAAACTTATACATAACAGATGCTGAATAAATACTTCTAAATGAATGCACTGATGCAGACTGAATGGATAGTGATGAGATTCTATACAGACAGGTTTGTAAGTGGCTCATGGTTTTGCAGAGTTTTAGAGTTTGCAAAGCATCTTAAATGCAACGACCTTGTGAGAAACTGTACAAGTATTATTATTATCCCTATTTTATAGATAAAGAAGATGAAGAAACTGAGGCTTGGACAGGTTAAAGTTGTAGCCAATAAATATCAGAGTCAGAATTTGAACAGAGATCTTCCGATTCTAAGTTCAGTGCCC
Organism: Gracilinanus agilis; assembly: GCF_016433145.1. NCBI lineage: Eukaryota > Metazoa > Chordata > Mammalia > Didelphimorphia > Didelphidae > Gracilinanus > Gracilinanus agilis. The sequence goes on from NC_058131.1 coordinate 681,196,606, forward strand.
TGTGAGGTATGGCATGCTTCCTTTCTCTTATAGATTTTTAAAAGTAAATCCCTTGCAAAGAAATCATCTTTGGGCTCCATATATCTTAGTCCTAACATTTCCAGTTCTCTGAAATGTTTCTGAAAGGTTCCTGTCCCAAAACTTTTGGGAGAGTTTATTTCAGAGTCTCTTTTAAGTCCACTATAAAGTGCTTATTTATTTTATACTCATGCCTTGTTTAAAAAAATACTTGGGAGAGACATAACCAAGACAGGCAAATTAGGGAAGCCCTGAGCCAACCTTTCCCAACAATGCCCTCCAATCATCTTTAAAATAATGCTTCAAATTCAGTTCTGGGGCTGCAAAGTCAACAAGAGTTCAAGGTGAGACTTTTTTTTTTAAGTCCAAGACAATTTAGGAAATCAGAAAGATTTGTTACATGGGGTGGGGGACTGCTGTAAGCCAAATTAGATCAACACTAGTGGTGGGGCTTGGTGGTGGTGACAGAATTGCTCTCAAGCTAAAGATAGTAAAGGGATCTGGCAACTGGTCAGAAAGAGATTACAAGCACTACCACCAGACTCAGATACTATTTGGCAGCCTCCATTGCCTATAGCCCTATGCCCACATCTAGGTCACAGTTCAAGAGAAGAGAGCAGTATTTTCAGTCACAAAGGAGCTGAGGATCTATATCAATTTCAATTCCAAGGGATCAGGGGTCCTTAATGGGAAAGGACAAGAGCATGGACCAGTAGAGCAGTGACCACACTTCTCCCTGAATCATGCCATTTTGTTTATAGTATTCTTTCACCATTTTTGATCTCCCCAGTTTAGGTATCAAAGCTATATTTGTGCTGTAAGAGGAGTTTATTTACTTATTTTTTCAAATAGTTTATGTAGTGTTGGGGTTAATTGTCCCTTAAAGTTTTAGTAAAATTTACTTGTAAACTCATATGGTCCTAGAGATTTTTTACTTAGGTACTTTTTGATAGCTTGTTCAATTTATCTTTCTATGATAAAACTATTTAAATACTCTATTTCCTCTTCTGAAATCAGGGGACTTTATATTTTTGCAAAAATTCATCCATTTCATTTAAATTATCAGTTTTAGCATATAATTTTCATCTTCTTCAGTTGTGCATTCATACTCAAAATTTTTATCCTGGTAATTTGGTGTTTTTTTTTCTTTTTAAAAATCAACTTGTTAATGGTTCATTTTACTTTTTAATTCAATTTTTAAAAATTTTTCAATTTTGTTCATCTCTTCTTTGATTTTCCAGATTTCCAGTTTGATGTTTAACTGGGAATTTAATTTTTTTCTAATTTTTTAATTGCACACCCACTTTATCAAAATATTCTTTCTCTCTTTATTGATGTGTGAATTTATAGAAATAAATTTTGCTTCAGTGTCATCCAATATTGTTTGTTTGTTTGTTTCTTTTTTTAAACCCTTACCTTCCGACTTGGAGTCAATACTGTGTAATGGTTCCAAGGCAAAAGAGTGGTAAGGGCTAGGCAATGGGGGTTAAGTGACTTGCCCAGGGTCACACAGCTAGGAAGTGTCCGAGGCCAGATTTGAACCCAGGACCTCCCATCTCTGGGGATGGCTCTCAATCCACTGAGCCACCCAGCTGCCCCCGTCATCCAATATTGTAAGGATGATCAACTATGAAAGATATTCTGATTAAAACAAGGATCCAAAATAACTCCAAAGGACCCTTGATGAAAAATGATACTCACTTCCAGAAAGAAAAGTGATGATTTCTAATCCAGACTGAAAGATACTTTTTTCTCACTATCTTCATTTTTCTTGTTTGTTTTGTTTATGTATTTTATATTGCAACATGGCTAATAAAGAAATATGTTTAGCAAAACTTCACATGTGTGGTTAATATAATATTGTCTGCTTTCTCAAGGGGAGAAAGGGAAGTTGAAATTCAAAAGTTCAAAAAATGAATGTTAAAATTTTAATATCTATATGGGGAATATTTAACAAACTATATAAATATTATTAGAATAAAAAGTTAAAAATATCACTTCTTGATTTATTATCATTTATTGATAAATATAGCTCTGAATAGCAATCAACTAATTGTATAAATCAAAATAAATGTAAAAAGGTGCAAATTTCCCAAGATCGGGGGCATTATTGGTAGAAAATACCCTGAATTATGACCTCCCTAGTTAATGTTTCTCTGTATCCTTTTACAAGAAATTCCAGGAGATCTGTTCTCACTGAAAGCTATGATTAAGTGTAATAGTTCTTGTAGGATCTTATAGAAGTTTAGAGTGGGTAGAATTCATCCTGGTCAATGAGTAGAGTTAAGCTTGAATGAATAAGGACAGTAGAATGACCTTAATAAAAGTAATTGCCATATCTACTTAGTCTAGTATGTAATGAATATCTTATCTCAGCTTCTATATAAAGTGAGGTAGTAGAACAAGTTCTGACTAAATATCTACCCTGGACTAATATAGATGAATCAATGGTCCTTATATCTTTACAGCTGCCTTATTTGCTTATTAGCCACCCAGATCCTAAAAGAATTCTCTAATGCCTATTGGAATACTTTTAGGAACATTAATATATTTCTTATAATGAACACCCTTGGTCATAAAAGGGATCACCTATCAAGTGTTCTATTCCAAAATCTTAGTCAGAAGGTAGCCAACCTCTTGCTGATTAAATGTAGATCAAATTAAACTTAGGAGTAAATGGAGAGTACCAGAAGCAAGGAAAAAGCATTGGAATAATCTGGGAGACGAGGAAATATGTCAAACAAGAAACAGAACTATCTGATGAATGGCAGTTTGTTGTGCTCAGCCCATGCTCTAACAGTGCCCTTTGATAGTGGGTCAGATTATGATAAATATAACCCTGTATGCTTCTCAAAGGCTTTGAATGCTCATAAATCCAGACACGTAACAGGTTGTCTTAAAAAGAGGAATATTTAAGGACAACAACTATTTTATTTTAGCTATTAGTTAACTAGAATCTAGAAATATACTATTCATCGACTATTTAAAAATCAGTCATTTCCATAAACAGCATACATATTTATCCCATAAATTCATCCTACTTTTCAAATCTCCTAAGGTTGACTTTGCTCCAATGAAAGACTTAATGTCTGTCCAGCTTAGCCAAAAATGACTGAAGATTTGATGCAACCCCGCCTTTATCCTAAGCCTTTTAGCTTCTATTGTTCATGAACTGGAGAGATTTTGTATTTGTCATCATTTGAATATCTTTGAGCTCTTTTTTAATGAGGCAGCTGTAAGTGTTGCAATTTCAGTTACATGCTCCTGACAGTTTCCAGATTTCCTTTGGAAAAAATATTTTTTTAATTACAGCTTGTGTTTATCATCTCATCATCCAACCACTTGGTAGAAAAGGCTGTATTTGGAGGCTGACATGGATCATTGCCCTCAAGGAAAGTGTTTTATTCCAGTAAAGCTTAGGTTCAAAAAAAAACTTTCAGTGAACTCTGGGCTGGTGGAGTCTGCAACACTGACAGGCCATGGAACAAGAAGTCATTCCAAGAAGTGGTAGGGGCCAGCAGTAGCTGGCCTGTCATTTTTCTTTATGTGATCCAGTAAAAGGGCCTCGGGCCTGACTTCTTCAATCCTATCCCCACCCTCTGAAAATGAGAAAGTGGTTCATCCTCATTCCTACTTATTGTCTGCTATAGGGAACAATGGAAAGTTGAGTTATTTCCAGCCCTAGAAAGATTTGGGGTGAGTAATATTAAAGAATATAACTTTCATTTCTTGGTTTGCTTTGGCCACTTCTTAGGGGGGAGACAAAGTTCAAGGAAAGGCATATATACATATACATATACATATACATATACATATACATATACATATACATATACATATACATGTGATGGCAGAGTGAAGAAAAAAAGAAGAGAATCCTTTTCCTTCTTCTCTTAGCCTCTCTATCTTCCTCAGACTTCTCCACTTCTTCCCTCTGGGCAAAGCAGGGGTCTGATAAGAATAAGTGAGTCCTAGTTTTTTTCCTTAAGTTCTGTTAATTTCTCCTAAAAACTTTTGGTATCTTTTTACAGACATTTGGACAGGATGAATCAAATTATTTCCCATTTGTAAGTATAGCCTTAGTAACCAAAATGATGAAAGAAAAAATAGATGTTCTGCTTTCTTTGTCTTGATTGAATTATTGTGTTTTCCTAATCAAATTGACCCTGTTTGGTCCTCTGCATCTTTTTTTTTAACTCTCACCTTCAATCTTAAAATTAATACTGTGTATTGGTTCTAAGGCAAAAGATGGTAAGGGCTAAGCAATAGGGTTAAGTGACTTGCTCAAAGTTACACAGCTAGGAAGTGTCCGAGGTCAGATTTGAGCCCAAGACTTCCCATCTCTAGATCTGGTTCTCTATCCACTGAGCCACCTAACTGCCCACAGCAGCTTCTTCTATAGACAAAGGGGTAATAAGGTAATTTAGAACTGGACACAAACTATTCACCTATATTTGGAAAATTGCATTATCACTTGACATTGACATTTAGGAGATCATAGGATCATAGTTATTGTAACTGAAAATAATTGACTTTTAGAGTTTGTTTGACTGAATAGCACCCAATAGATCTCAAAGGAAAAGAAAGAAGAACAGTCTTGGAAACCAGTAAGATAGGATGATAATACTGGAAGGGATCTTAGAGGCCAATTTAATCCAACCTCCTTATATTGCAGATTAAGAAATTGATGCATAAAGAATTTAAATGACTTTCATTAGGTCACTTAAAATTATTGTTGTTCTGCTGCTGTTGCTGGTTCTTCATTTTTGAGGAGGACCAATGATATCACTAGGGGATGTCTTAATTTGCTTGTAAATTGGATTTAAGTGAGGGAAGAGTTTTCAAAAAGTCCTCAAATTCACTCTCTGTTTCAGAATCATTGAAGTTCAGTGGCAAGACAAGTGTCAGGAAGACTGACAATGGCTTAGGAAGCAGTGGGTGACCTTAACATTTTCAATTCCTCATCAAGCTTTAAGCACTCCACATTTACTTCCAGGTTCCTTCCTGAAAACCCCATATTCCACAATTTTAAAGCTACATCTTCCTAACTCTAGTATTCTATTTACTAGGCTGCCTAATGCCTTTCTCAAAAAAGACCTGATTTCCCAAAATCACTCCCCTTTTTAAGAACTTGTATCAGGTCTTTCAATTATAGTTGATTACATCTTATGCCACCAGCTTCTTCATATGGTGTTCAATAATTATGTGGTGGCAGGGTTTCCTGCCTATATTGCCATATTTTTGCAGATACTGTGGAGAGCTTAAATTTTATCAGACATAAAAAATGCTAAGGCTATTCTGTGCATTGCAGAGCATCACCACTCATCTTGATGTCTTCTATATATGGGTCATGGGATATGTCACCGGAATTCTATGGAAGCAATATATGTCTGATTCCATCATTCTGCTGAAACATTTGGCTCTAAAGATATCAGTAATATCATAATTGTGTAATCTAAAGCCTCTTTTTCTCATTTTTCTTAAAATATATTATTATATACTAGCAAGGAGACCACAGCAATATATCATGAGGATCATTCCCTTTGATAAGGTGGGATTTATATTAGGAATGCAGGACTAGTTTAAATATTAGGAAATGTATCCACATAATTGACCATATCAATAACCAGAGTAACAAATCACATGATTATCTCAATAGATGCAGAAAAAACCTTCTACAAACTACAACATCCATTCCGATTAAAAACATTAGGAAGCAAAAGAATAAATGAACTATTCCTTAAAATGATAAGTAGTATATGCCTAAAACCATCAGAAAGCCTCAATGGGAGTGATTTAGAAGCCTTCCCAATAAGATCAAGGATAAAGCAATTATCATTGTCACTACTATTATTTAATATTGTACTAGAAATGCTCAATTTAGCAATAATAAAAGAAAAAAATTAAAGTAGGCAGTGAACAAAACTAAACTGTCACTCTTTGCAGATGATATGACGGCATACTTAGAGAATCCTAGAGAATTAACTAAAAAAACTAGTTGAAATAATTAATAACTTTAGTAAAGTTGTAATATTCAAAATAAGCCTACACAAGTCATCAGTTATTCTATATATTACCAATGAAGTTCACTAGCAAGAGATAAAAAGAGAAATTCCATTCAAAATAATCCTAAACAATACAAGATCCTGGAAATCTACTTGCCAATACAAACACAGGAATTATATGAACATAATTACAAGTCAGTTCACAAAAATAAAATCAGATCTAAGCAACTGGAAAAATATTCATTGCTCATGCGCAGGTCAAGCTAATATATTAAAAATTATAATTCTACCTAAATTAATTTACATATCCAGTGACATATCAATCAAATGACAAAATAATTATAGAACTAGAAAATTTACTAACAAAATTTATTGGGAAGAACAAAAGATCAAGAATATCAAGGGAATTAATTTTGTTTTTAATGTGAAGGAGGGTGGCCTAGCAGTACTGGATATAAAATTATGCTATAAAGCAGTGGTCATCAAACAGTCTGGTACTGGCTAAAAAAATAGAATGGTAGATCAATGGAATATATAGGACTAAATGACTTTAGTAGCCTAGTGTTTGATAAATAGAAAGACTCCAGCTTTGGGGATAAGAACTATTTAACTAAAACTGTTGGGGAAACTAGAAAACAGTATGGTAGAAACTAGGCATAGACCAATATATCTCACACACTCTATCAAGATAAAGTCAAAATGGGTATATGACAGATATAAAGAGTGATCCATAACTAAATTAGAGGAACATAGAATGGTTTACATTGCAGATCTATAGAAAATGGAAGCATTTATTACCAAATGTAGTCCCTATTAGTGAGAATAGATCCCAGTAAAATAGAAGCCATAGCCTGGCAAGAATCAGTCATTTAGTCCCATGACTTCACCTGAGGTTTCTAATACTTCTTTTGCTGTACTTTGTGGAAACTGCATGTCTTTCCAAGACACTACTGATGCAGGGATTCTATGAGAATCTAAGTTAGATTCACATGGATATATTGATTTATTATCCTATAGAAAACTCTAAGCTTTTGCAAGGCAAACCAAGTCATTGTACTAAGATTATAAATCATTACTAACCATTGTCTGTGTACAAAGATTACCTAATCCTTTAGCTTATGTAACATTGCCCTATAAAATACTAGCTGTGATGAAATAAACTTCGCCATAATGCACCATCCATGCCTCATGCTTCCCTCCCAATCCCAAACCCACTCATCTTTCTCATTCCATCTTGGACCTGCAATAAAGCTGTAAGGCCTGGCCCTTACAATCCAACAAGACATAGAGAGCATTATAAGATATAAAATGAGTAATTTTGATTATAATAAATTTTAAAAGCTTTTGTACAAACAAAACCAATGTAACCAGAATTAGAAGGGAAACAACAAAATGGGAAAAAAATTTTAGCAACACATTGAGGTCTCAACTAAAAAAGGTTTAATCTCTCAAATTTACAAAGAACTACAAGACATTCCCCAATTGACAAATCGACAATTTTCCCATGAAGAAATCAAAGCTATCAATTATCACATAAAATGTTCTAAATCACTCTTGATTAAAGAAGTGAAAATTAAAATAATTCTAAGGTACCATTTCATATCTATCAGATTGTCCAATATGACAGTAAATGACAGTGATAAAAATATTGGAGATGTGACAAAACTGACACCCTGATGCGTTGTTGATGGAGTTGTGAACTAATCCAACCATTCTGGAGGACAACTTGAAACTATGCCCAAAGGGCTATAAAACTGTTCATACCCTTTGATCATGTAATACCACTATTGGATCTGTCTACCAGACATGAAAAATTTTTTGTTTAAAGGGAGAAAGAACTTACTAGTACAAAAATATTTATAGCAGCTCTTTTTGTGATGGCAAGGCATTGGAAATTGAGGGAATGTCCATCAATTGAGGAAAGGGTGGACAAATTGTGGGATATGTTGATAATGGAATACTATTGTGTTATAAGAATATATAAGCAGGATGATTTCAGAAAAATTTGGAAAGATCTACATGAACTGATGCAGAGCAAAATAAGCAAAACTGAGAGAACATTGTACACGGCAACAGCAACATGGTATGATGATCAACTGTGAAAGACTTTGCTGCCCTCAGCAATACAATGATCCAATATTCTGAAGGATTCATGACAAAGAATGCCATCTATCTGCAGAGCAAAAAACTGGTGGAGTAGGCTGCAGATCAAAGCAAAGCATCTTTCACATCAGTTTATTTACAGTTTTATTTTGGGTTTTGGTTTTACATGATTATTCTCTTACAACAGTAACCAATTTGCATGATAATACATATATAATCTAGATCAAATTGCTTACTATTGTAGGTAAGACAGGGTGGGAGACCATTTGGATCTTATAATTTAGAAAAAGGTATGTTGAAAATTGATTTTACATGTAATTGGGAAAATAAAATATCTTTGAGTAAAAAAGTTTTTTAAAGTGTTTTTTAAAAATTAATAGAAATCTATTTTCTCTCCCTCTCAGTACCATCCCATTGGGAAATAGAAAAACTTCTTTCGTGTAATAAATGTGCATAATCAAGGAAAACAATTTTCCTTATTACTTGAGTTCAAATACCATGTCTCCTTTGAAGTCTTAGTCCATCACCTCTCTATCAAGAAGAAGATAGAATGTTTCATCATAGGTTCTCTAGTATAATGAATGATCATAGATGTTTATCTCAGAGTTCTTATAACTTTCAAAGTTATTTGCATTTGCAATTTGTTATCTCTTTAGGGTACAAATCTCATAGTGGTATGACTGGTTCAAAGGGCAGGCATTCTTTTTTAAGCCCTTCATGCATATTTCCAAAAATTATACTCCAGAATAGTTAGATTAAATCACATCTCCACCAGCAATATATTAGTGTACCAATTTTGCCACATACCCTCCAACATTTATCACTTTCCTTTGCTATCATATTGCCTCATCTGCTAAGTTTAAGGTGATATGTCAGAGTTGTTTTTACTTGCATTTCTCTAATCAAGGGGATTTGAAACACTTTTTCATGTGTTTATTAACAGTTTTGATTTCTTCATGTGAAAATTGCCTATTCATATCCCTTGACCATTTGTCAATTGAGGAATGGCTTAATTTTTTTTTGTAAATTTGACTTAGTTCCTTAAATATTTGGGAAATTAAACCTTTGTCAGAGAGTTTTGTTATAAATTTTTTCCCAGTCTGTTGCTTTCCTTCTAATTTTGGTTGCATTGGTTTTGTTTGAACAAAACTTTTTAATTTTATATAATCAAAATCGTTCCTTTTACATTAATGTTCTCTATCTTTTGTTTGGTCTTAAATTCCTTCCTTTCCCACAGATCTGACAGGTATACCATTCTATGTTCACCTAATTTATTTATGATTTCACTCTTTATATTTAAGTCATTCACCATTTTGAATTTATCTTGGTATAGGGTATAAGATATTGATCTAAACCTAATTTTCCCCATACTGTTTCCAATTTTCCTAGCAGTTTTTGTCAAATAGTGAGTTCTTGTCCCAAAAGCTCGGGTCTTTGGGCTAATTGAACACTAGCTTACTGAAGTCATTTACCCCAAGTCTATTCCATTGATCCACTCTTCTGTCTCTTAGCTGATACCATATTGTTTTGATAATCATTGCTTTATAATACAGTTAAAGATCTGTTACTGCTAGGCCCCCATCCTTAACACATTATTTCCCTTGATATTCTTGATCTTTTTTTCTTCCAAATAAACTTTCTAATAATTTTTTCTAATTCTTTAAAAAAGCTTTTTGGTAGTTTAATAGATATGGCACTGAATAATTACATTAATTTGGGTAGGATTGTCATTTTATTATATTAGCTCATCCTACCCAAGAATAATTAATATTTTATCAATTGTTTAGATCTAGTTTCAATTGTGTGAAAAGTGTTTTGTAGTTGTATTCATATAATTCCTGTCTTTGTCTTGGCAGATAAATTCCTAAGGATTTTATATTGTCTAAAGTGATTTTAAATGGAATTTCTCCTTCTATCTCTCTCTCTGCTGGATTTTGTTGGAAATAGATAAAAATGCTGATGATTTATGTGGGTTTATTTTGTACCCTGAAACTTTGCTAAAGTTGTTAATTATTTCCACTAGTCTTTCAGTTGATTTTCTAGGATTCTTTAAGTTTATCACCATATCATCTGTAAAAAGTGATAGTTTAGTTTCCTCATTGCCTACTTTAATCCCTTCAATTTCTTTTTAATTCTCTAATTGTTAACACTAGCATTTCTAGCACAATATTAATTAATAACAGTGATAATGGGCATCCTTGATTTATTCCTGTTCTTATTGGGAAGGCTTCTAACTTGTCTCCATTGCAGATGATACTTGCTGATGATTTTAAATCTATACTCCCTTCAGTTACCTCCCTTTCTTGTTATCTGTCTTATTCCCCTTATACTTCTCTGTAGGGCAAGATACCCCACTAAGTATACTTGTTTTTCCCTCTCTGAAGCAGTTAAGATGAAAGTAAAGTTTAAGCATTGCCCATGACCACCCTTATCCTCTTCTCCCTATCATGATTTTTCATGCCTCTTTATGTTATATAATTTACTTCATTCTATCTTTCCCTTCTCTTATCTCTCAGTGCAACCCTCTCTTTCAGTCCCTGATTTTTTTACATATCATTGGTATGCCTACATATCATACATCTATATCATTTAATAATTTAGGGGGCAGCTGGGTAGCTCAGTGGAGTGAGAGCCAGGCCTAGAGACAGGAGGTCCTAGGTTCAAACCTGGCCTCAGCCACTTCCCAGCTGTGTGACCCTGGGCAAGTCACTTGACCTCCATTGCCCACCCTTACTAATCTTCCACCTATGAGACAATACACTGAAGTACAAGGGTTTAAAAAAAAAAAGAAAGAAAGAATAATTTAATCACCCTCTTTCTGAGTAAATTCCTTCTATCTTCTCTACTACTTAGAGTAATTTTTCAGAATTACAGAATTTCCATGTAATCATATAAATATTTTTACCTTAATGAGTCTCTTAAATTTTCTCTTTCTTATTTACCTTTTAAGGCTTCTCTTGTGTCTCGTGTTTGGACTTCAAATTTTTTGTTTAGGTCTGGCTTATTCCTCAAGAATTCTTGAAAATCTTCTATCTAATTGAATGACCATTTTTCTCCCTAAAAGAATATACTCAGAACTTCCGGGTAAGATGGCGGCAGTGTAAGGAGCAGCTGCTCGATCTCTCCTGACCAAACCATACAGGACCCCTCAAGGGGAAATAAAAACGAGTCCAGAGGAAGGAAGGAACCCCACAACAGGGCGCAGCATTGAAGGTACACAGAATCGGGGCATATCCACGCTATAAAGGGGTGAAACAGCTCTCACTAAAACGTGACAGGAAGAAGCCCCTCCCCCACCCCCCACACCACACACCTTGCACAATGCCAAGGCACAAGCGGGTAAACAGGACTGGGGCAACCAGATAATCACTGGCAGCCCTGGGGCTTATACCTGTGTGCTGCAAGACAAGGGACCCCAGGTGGCTGGGGCACACAGGGACTTTCCCTGAGCATCCACGTGGGTGAAGGCACCACCTAGGGCCCC
>NC_058131.1:681212689-681233147 GCF_016433145.1 Gracilinanus agilis
TTTTTTTTTCATTTGTTGATTCTGCTTTATTGTTTTTTGGCGTCTCATGAAATCATTAGTTTCTACATGGCCAAATTTTTTTTTTAAATCTGATTTTCCTCTATCAGTTTTTGGTTCTCCTTTTTTAATTGGCCCATTTCTTCTTGCATCATTTTCCTTTCTTCTTGCATCACTTTCCTTTCTCCTTGCACCACTTTCGTTTCTCCTTAGATCACTTTCATTTCTCTTTCCCACTTTTCCTATGGCTCTCTTAATTGGTTTTTGAAGTCTTTTTTGAGCTCTTCCAAAATCTGTGTCCAATCCATATTTTTCTTTTGGACTTTGTGTGTGTTTCCTTTGCTTTCACTTTCCCCTTCTGTGTCTGTACCTTGCTCTTTGTCTCTATAACAATTCTTTAAAGTTAGCTGAGTTTTTGTTGTTGTTTTCATTGTTGTTGTTTGCTCATTTTTCTTATCTAATTATAGGTAGGCTCTGTTTTCTGGGAAGTTGAGGTACCCTCTTAAACTTCAATCCTTCCTTGATGCTATTTTTACCTTATTTTCTGAGTTTTTACCAGTTTCAGTTCTTGGATGATGATGTGATGATCTGAGGGCTGAGAGCTCTGAGAGAACCCTCCCTCTGCTGTTTCAATTGAATCTTGATATGCTGATAGCTTAAAGATGTGTCTCACTTGGACATAAGCTTTTGATCACATTCTGAACTTGATAATCTCAGGGGCTAAACAAATCCTAGCCCCAGATTCATGCTCAAATTTTTAGTTTCACTGTATATTTGATCCAATCAGGCACACCCTTGATTGCCCTGTTCTGGAACTCAGTCTTTAGTTTGGGGCAAAAAGATGGGGGGTGGCACTCTCTGTGAACTGTGTCATTACCCCAAAGTGTAAACTATGTCCTTATCCGAATTCCAGACTGGGATTCTTGGCTTTGCTCTGGACCCACACAAAACAACCCACTTCAGCCCAGACTGCGCTGGATTGGGACTCCAGACTTCTCTGTGGGTTTGAAATTTTAAGTGGTGTAGGTTAACTTGTACCGCTATTTGTCCAAGCAGGATTGCAGATCTGAATGTTGGCTTGGCCTTAGGTTCCAATCCTGGGACATTGGATGTGGGGTGGGGTGGGGTGGGGTTGTGGCTTGCTCTTTGCTTGTTCTTCCCTCCTTGCTACAGCCTCTTGCTGGCTCTGCTCTCCTCTCACTCCAGTGCCCCAGATGTTCTCTGCCTACCTTTTGGGTTTTTCTTTTCTTGAAAGTTGTTTCACTCTTTCTCCTTGTTGGTTCTTTCACTCCTGTATTTGTTTTGTGGTGATATTTTAATCTTGATTGTAGAGGATTCTCTTGGTAACATATAGCTGTTCTGGTTCACTCCACCATCTTGGCTCCACTCCCCAGAATTACCATGAAGAAAACTTTTAAATTTTAAGTATATAAAAATATCCATTTTAATTTTGGAATCTATAGAGAGCCAGCTCCCTATATGGTAGGGGTCCTGACTGGCGTTTTGCGGCATCGGATTGTTAAGATAGGAAAAAGAAAATGAGAACAACCAGACTAATGGTTAGCCCATGCTGCTCCAATGCTATGGGATTTGGACTTTATTTTATACTGGTTTCAAACAAAGAACACAAAGAAAGAGTCACAGCTGTAAAGGAGTCACAAATCATACACAATTCATTAAAGTCTAAAAAGTAGAGATATAGATACAAGGACAAGGGCCAAATTCCAACCACCAATTAGTAGGGGATAATTCTGGGAGCAGAAATATATTTTATGGAGATGTTTACTAATTGCGTTCTGCCTTGATTTACAGGCCTGCACCTGGTCAGATAGTCTGGACTAAATTGTCTGTCTCTAGGCCTTATCTAAGTAATATATTTTTTAGGGTTGAGGCTTCTTAATTATCAAGGAGAGAAATTGTTAACTCAGTAGCTGCTGGTCTGATTAAGGATTCAAAGCTTTCCAATAAGAATATTGAGAAAGGTGGGGATCTAAAAATGAGTCAAAAAAGGAGCCTCAGATTTTTACCTTAGATGGCCTATTCTATCTGCATCTGACATGCAGTGCAGAAAAACCATACACACAGTTTTACTTGCCGATGATTTTGTAATGGGATCCAGATAAAATATCCATTACAGACTCTGTTTCTCTAAATGACTCCTAATAGCCTCTTGGAGGGGTCAAGTTGTTTTTGGATTAACCTACCTGCTAGTACCAGAGCTTTTCAGGGCTCAGGTGACCAGGACCAAACACAAAGACTGCCTCAGCCTGGATTGGTCACGTAGGGAATCCAGATAACAGGCCCTAAATTTGACCCTATTTCTCCAATGGTTCTCTACATCCAATGGCTCTCTACAGTAATCCTCTCTAACTTTTGGTCATAAAAAAATTTTTTTTTCTATCCACAGATCTCCAAGGTTACTTTCATTTGTTTCTCTGATTCATTTTTCTTACAATCTTACATCTGTCATCTATCTTTTTGAGATTTCTCTTGCTATAAGGTGTAAGCTTTTTGTCTAAATCTACTTTCTGCTATATTGCTGTCAACTTAGCCCAGCAAATTTCATTTAAAAATGAGTTATTATCCCAGTAGTTATAGTCTTTGAATTTATTCAATACTAGAGTATTCAATTGAATATTTACTGAATACTAGAGTAGATACATTTATTTCTACATACTCTACACCTAATCTGGTCCATTGATCAGTCTGTATTTTTAAACAATTAAGTGTTTTGGGAATTATTCGTTTGCAATGTAGCTTGAGATATAATACTGCTAGATGCCTTTCCCACTTTTCCCTTTCATTTTCTTCTCTTTGACTTTTTTGCCTCCATATGAATTTAACTATGATTTCTTCTGATTCTATAAAGTAATCTTTTGGTAATTTGGTGTTGTATTAAATAAATACATTCCTATCCATAGTATTCTCATTTTTTTTTGTATTGAATTATCTTGTTCATGAACAACTAATTTAGGTTTATCTTTATTTCTGTAAGTCAGAGTTTGTAGTTCTATTTGTATAGTCCATATGAATACCTTGGTAGATAATATATATTTTTAGGTATTTTAAGTTTCTTTCTTTCTACCCCACCTCTTTTGGGCAGAAGTATTACATAAAAAAGTTGATGATCTCCATGCATTTATTTTATATTCGCAACTTTGTTGAAAGTATTGCATTTCAATTAATCTTAGTTCCTTTTTTTCTTTAAGTACATCATAATATCATCTGCAAAAAGTGATAATATAATTTCTCCTTTAATTTTGGTTATTTCCTTAATTTATTTTATTATTTTATTGCTAGTTAGCATTTTTCTAGTACTATGTCAAGAAGAGGCGATAAAGGACATTGCTTTCTCCTCAAACTTATTTTAAAGGATTTCAGTTTATCTACATTCCATATAATGCTAGATTTTTCTTTCAGACATGTACTATTTATAATTTTAAGGAAAAGTCCGTTTATTTCTTTTTTCCTAGTGTTTTAAACAGAAATGGGTTTTCTATTTTGCTGAACTCCTTTTCTTTATTTATTGATATAATTATATAACGTTGGTTGTTAAAATTAATAAAATTAAGTTTATAGTTTCCTAATATTAAACCAACCCAATATTCATAGGATGTCTAACCTTGTCATAGAGTATAATTATTATGATGTGTTATTTTAAATTTTTAGCTAATATTTTATTTTAAATTTTATATTAGCATTCGTTCGGCATATTGTGTATAGTTTTCTTTTTCTCATCTGTCTATGGTTTTGTATCAAATCTATTATTGCTTTCATAGAAAGAATTTAATAAGATTGTTTCTTTTGGTATTTTTGCAGTTTATATATGAGAATTAAATAATCTTTGAATGTGTGATATAATTTATTTATGACTCTTTCTGGTTCCAGTTGTTTTTCTTTAAGAGTCTTTTTTTTCTTTTTCAATTTCTTCCTCTGAGGTTAAGTTGCTTAAAATTCCTATTTCTTTTGTTAATTTGGCCTTTTTATATTTTTAATATATGTATTTCATTTAAAGTGATACTTTTATTAGTACATAGTTGGACAAAATAATCTAATAATAGTCTTTATTTCTTCATTTATTGAAAATCGCTTTTCCATTTGATAGTTGTAACTTAGTTTTCTTCTTTTTAAATCAAATTAATGGTTTATCTATTGCTTAAGAATTTATCTAATTGTAATCCTCTTTATATCTTGTTTGGTCATGAACTTTTTTTCTTAGCTATTGATCTCTTGGATCATTTTTCCTTGTTTCTTTGATTTATTTAAAATATGATCTCATATCTAGGTCACATATTCATTTTGAGCTTCCTTTGGGATAAAATATTAGCTTTTGATTCAAACTTAGTTTCTATCATTCCAGTATCTAATTTTTCAATCAATTTTAAAAAACCAAATAATGAGTCCTTATCTCAGCAACTAGAGTCTTTGTGTTTATTAAAGATTAGTGTTTTCTATTTTTATTTATTAGTTATATTGCTTTTTTCCTTTCAATTGTGTTAATCTCATTAATTTTGAAATTTTGAGAGTGTTTGATTGGCATTTTAATCTATTCTTGACCTATTTATTTTAGTTGCATGTTGAATTCCTTGTTCTAGGACTACTTAAACTGCATCCCCATAATTTTGGTATGTTGTGTTATTGTTGTCATTATCTTTATTCTAACTACAATTTATATTTTTTGACCAAGCAATTTTTTGCAATCAAGTTATTCAGTTTCTATTTGATTTTAGTACTTTTGTCAGCAGTCTTCTAATATATATGCATACATATATAATGCAATATTCACATATATATAATGCAATATACATATATTGCACTGAATCCAATGGAAAATATATATAATATTTCTGCTTTATTATATTTATTCATGATATATGATCATTTGGGGTAAAAATGCCATTCATGACTTTAAAATATGTATATTCCTTTATATTTCCTTTTAATAATAATGGGCCTCATATCAAATTCTTCTAAAATTCTATTCAGTTTTTTAATTTCTTGGGTTAATTTTTGTTAGATTTATCTAGTACTGAAAATGGATCCACTGAGTTCCCTCACAATTAAAATTTACTCTCTATATTTTCTTGTGAATAATAAAATTTTCTCTTAAAGTATTTAGATGCTTTACCACTGAAGGAATATATGTTATGCATTCCAATTAATTCATTGTCCATGTTACTCTTCACACAATTTCTATTGTCTATTTTTTTTTATTTTGCTGTGTCTGAAATCATAATAACTTTCCTTGCTGTTTTTTGTGTATTCTACTGAGGCATAATAGATTTTTCTCCAAAACCTTATTTTAATTCATGGTGAGTCTTTATGTTTCAAATGTCTTTCTTGTGAACAATAAATTATTATATTTTGCTTTCTAATTTATTCTGTTATCTTTTTTCTGTTTTATGTTTATCCTTTTCACATTCATACCTATGATAGTTAATTGGTATTTCCTTCCATCCTATTCTAGTACACTTTTTCTTAACTATTCTCTTTGTTCTCTCTTGTATCTCTATTAACACATTCTTACTCTTATTTCTTTTCAACCTCCTCTTCTTTATTCCATCTCCAAAATTAGAATTAGTTTTGCTTATGACTAATCTCTTCTTTAATCAACCTTTTCTTTTACATGGCTTTCCTCCTTTTGATTTAGCTACATATATCCATGTTAAATTGATTCTGATTCTAAATTCTATGTGTGAATGTGTCCTTGTGTCTGTCTCTGTATGTATATATCTGTGTGTATTTCATCTTTTGCGAATTTAGATGATAATGAAGTTCATGTGACACCCATTCCCACTTCTTCTACATTTGTATGTACTTTTATTTGTGACTTCTAATTCTGTGAGATATTAAGGTCCCCAATCCTTCCTTCTATTACCTCCTGGTGCATCTTTTCCTTCACTTTATTTCTTCGTTCAGTATCATTAAAGCGAAACTATTTATAGATCTTCAGTCCCATTTGACTCTCTAATTGTTGGGTTTTGGAGGTTTTTTTGTGATGTTGTTCTCTCTTTGTCTCCTTCCTGCCCTTCTGACCACTGAATTTAAGTTTATTGGTTTTTTCCCTTTCTTTGTGTCTCTACTACTTAACATATTAAGTTATTAACATAACATATTAACATATTAAATCATTAATATAGCATACTAACATAACAAGTCTGGCACATATCAAGAACTTAATAAATGCTCATTGACTAACTGGAGAAGAGGTGGACTTCTTTCACTCCCTAAGAAACAAATTAGTTCTTGCCTACAAGCAATCTGCATTCTATTAGAGATATGTTGATTAGCCTAAAGGTATATTTACTTGGATGTATTCACTCTCAAGGAGCTAACTCTTTCCATGTGTCATAGGTGACATGATAATAGTTTCAGGAAGAGGATGTAGGTTACAGAACTGTAGCAGAGCAAAAGAGGAGTTCCTAGAACAAGTAAGCAGAGAAATACAGGAATGATAGATAGCCAGAAGCCAGAATGCACCTGGAAGACTTAGATATAATAACAGAATCAGAATTGAGAATCCAAAGATTAAAAGGGTGTCTGGAAATGGAGAGTACTATAATAGGGACAAAGCCATATTTAATAAGGAAAAAAACTAGGACTCATGTGAAATCATATAGACTGTGAAGGTCCAGGAAAGAGGAATTGCCTTTTTTATCCACTGTGCTTCTATGTCCATTATAGGAGACGTGTCTGATGCTGGGTTCATCCTCTAAGTCTACTACCAGTGTTATGGATCCTGGAGAAAGAGGAAAGAATTTTTGGCTATCAGGTCAGGTCCAAGTACTCTTGGTGTTCTTTACTGAGTATAATAAATATATCCCATATTTTTCTCCTTGGTAGTTTGGCGCTACCAAGATTTAAACTGAATACTACCTAGGGAGACTATTCATTAATTCAGAGTATTCATTAGAAGAACAAATACTAAAGCTGAAGCTTAAAAAATTTGGCCATATAATGAGAAAACAAGACTCATTGCAAAAGACCCTAATGTTGGGAAAGATTGAAGACAAAATGAGAAGGGAATAGCAAAGGGTGAGATGGATTGATAGTATCATGGAAGTAATGAGCATGAGTTTGGTCAGACTTCAGGAGACAGTGGAGAATAGGTCATGATGAGCTGTGGTTCATGGGGTCATAACGAGTCAAGCATGAGTGAACAACAATAACACCATCACCTAGGGAGACCAAAAATGAGGCAGATGATGAAGTTCACAAAGAAATGTTTGGATGGGGTTGTGAGTCAAAATCCCTAAGATTGAACCTAGTTCATCTGCTTAACTTCTCAAAAGTCAGATTACTATCATGATATTGGTGTTTTTCTACTGAACTGATTGGTTGCTATGGAGTCAGTAAGGATAGTTTATGTCTATTTGTACTCATCTTTCATATAACTTAAACCCACTTTTCCCTGTTGAGTTATCTATAGATAGAGAACAACTGGTTAACATTGTCCTTATAATAGCCCTTCATTTACAAAAAGCTATATGGGAATATCCATTGTCTTGCCCTTTAGCCTTATATTCTCCAGGAGAAACCACTCTTCTTTAGCATAAACTCAAATAATCTATTTTCCATCCTTTAATCACTTTGTGACTCTTCTATGGACTCTTTCCAACTCTTCTATCTTTTTATTTTAATGGAAAAGCCCAAAATGGACACAAAATAAGTCTGAAACAAGCCAAGTAAAGCACAAAGGATTAGTTCCTGGTTCTAACATCCAGGATTCTGTGGCTTCTTCTTGTTTTGTCTTTAAATAATAGCTCTACATGGCTGGCAAATGTCCACCCAGAGTCACATGAATTTCAGGTTCTTCCTTGCCATAGATAAGCTTAGCCAGTCTCTCTCCAGCTTATATTCATGTTGTTTCATGTTTAATTTAATTCTCTAACCCTCAAGTTCCTGTTTATCCCCAACACTAAGATAAAATATGCTTCAAGCTAGATGGCCCATGGACAGAGGAATTTTGTTGGCATGCCTGTTAGAGCCCAATATAACCTAGGAATCCAGGATTCTAATCTTTTGATAGACTTTAAAAACTATTCATGTATCTAGAACACAGGCTTTCTTTACTTTTCAGGACTATCTAATCCATGGCTTTGCTCATTCAAGGATGTCTAAATAACACCTATACTTCTGAGTTTACCTTCCATTTACATTGGGTGTGTATATACCCACATATATGTAATATAGACATATATAGATATATATTAGAGATACAATTTATATATGTATATATTACATATTGAATTTTTTTGCATATTTTATCCATCTGGAGAGACACTATCTTAAGTGGTCTGGACATATGCCAGACTACCATTTTTTCCATCTCAAAAAAAAGGTTTATTAGCATGATTAAAAACATTTTTTGAAGAATGAGAGAGAGAAAGTAAATTCTAAACATGGAAGAGTATCAGCTGCAACACTATAAACAATGTTTGGAACTGAATCAATAGCTTTATTGCCAATCTTCACTTGACTCAACAATCCATACACTGGTTGTACATAATTGTGACTATTGCTTCATCTGGATATGGGTCCCTATGACAGTCAAATATAAAAAAAATTTTTTTCAAAGAAAAACCAATGTTTTGGCTTTAATGCCTATCCTGGTTATTTACCAGAAAATTGAATGAGGGAAAGACAGGAATCAGTTAAAACCTTCCTGGAGAGATTTTTAATGAGACTTCAGTCTTCTACAGTACCCATTGGCCTTTCCAAACTTAATGAAGGTGAAGGCAAGAAAAGTTTGATGTTGCAGTAATGTGTATTATAGTACCATGTTCAACTTATTAATAATGATATTTTATGGTACCATTCTGAGACATAAGTCATATTAACATCACA
This sequence comes from Gracilinanus agilis, assembly GCF_016433145.1. Lineage (NCBI taxonomy): Eukaryota > Metazoa > Chordata > Mammalia > Didelphimorphia > Didelphidae > Gracilinanus > Gracilinanus agilis. The sequence goes on from NC_058131.1 coordinate 681,221,534, forward strand.
GTGGTATTATTTACTTGTTGTTGTTCAATCATATAGTTTTATCCAACTCTTTGCGACCCCCACGGGCTATAGCTATCCATAGGGTTTTCTTGGCATGGACAATGGAGTAGTTCATTATTTTCTTCTCCAGTGGATGCACTGAATCTTTTTGTCAGATAATGAGTGGTTAAGTAACATGCTGAAGATCATAGAACTAAAAAGTATCTGAGGCTGAATTTGAACTCAGGTTTTCCAGCCACCAGGCCCAGCATTCTATCCACTGAACCACCTAACTTCCTGTTAGGCAAATGGGGATAAGGGACTTGCCAAAGATCACACATAGCTAGGAAGTATCTGAGGCACAATTTGATTTCAATTCTTCCTTACTCCAGACCCAATGCACAGTGTTACTGAGTCACAGGTGCTCCTTTCCTCTTTTAAAGATGAAGGAACTAAGGTGCTAAAAAGTAAAACGACTTGCCCTCAGTCATACAACTAGCAAGTAGCAGAGCCACACCTGGAATCCAGGTCTTCTGACCCTGAGATCTGTCTACTATGCCATGCGACCCCCTCACCTATCATTATTCTTTTCTGTATTAGTGATGGATAGATTAAATAACTGATATAGTATAATAATATGGTATAGAATTTTGTGCTATTTATATATCTATATCTCTAGATATTGTTTATATATATATATATATAGTGCTATTTATATTTTTATATATCAATATATGCAGTGTAATGATTCCCATTTAATGGATTTTTATTGGAGAGTCAGTATGACACAATGGAAATTTCAGTTGCCAGTTGGGGGACCTCTATTCCTGACTCTACTGCAAACTAGATGTCTGATCTAGAACAAGTCATTTCACCCACCCTCTGCATTCCAGTGTCCCATTCAATTAATTAACTAATTAATTAATTAAAGAATTAATTATTTCAGTTTCCATTTAGGAGGGGGAACAAGTTTATATCCAAGGTTCCTTTCAGTTCTAAAATCTGTGGGCACATAGAATTATAGACTCAGAGGTAAAAGAAATCTTGAAAATAATTTTGTTCAACCTCTTTGCACAGCTAAGGAAACTGAGGGTCAGAAAAATTTTATCATGCCCAAGGAACAGAGATAGAATTTGAATACAAGTGCCACAACTATAAATCACTGTACCATACTGGTTATGAATTTTTTTAAGGAATTGTACATATTTATACTTGCTATCTCTTTGTTTTGTGACATACTTCTGGTCAGATGTCTAATTTATTTAACTCCAGGCCTTAGGTAGTTGCTAGATATATGACACTAAGCAAATCACCTCCGTTTGCCTGTTTTTTCAACTGTGAAATGAGGATCATAAAAGTACCCCCAACACAGAGTTGTTATAAAAATCAAATGAGTTAATATTTAAGTGCTTAAAATTGTATTTAGCACTTAGTGGTGCTTACTTAGTGGTGCTTATTCCTATTGCATTTCCCCCTTTGATCAAAGGCATAATCCACACTGTTGATATCGGTTTGTAAACAAATGGCATCTCACCTTATAATGAGCTATTTTACTACTGGCATTCCAGTAATGGATTATGAAGGAAAATGGGTCCCACATCTACCAACCTCCTGTCTAAAGGGTACTAAGGCAGATGTGAGTAATGATGATAATTCAGGAGCTTAAAGTATTTGCAAACTTTATCTCATTATTCTCATGATGTAAATGACAAGAATTATTATCTCTATTTTATAAATGGGAAAAGTTAGGCTCAGAGAGATTATGCAACTTTCTCAAGGTCACTTGCTAAGTCAGTAGCAAAACTAATTGCTGGAATCAGACTTCTGACACATTATCCAGAAGCCCAGATCAGGCATAGTCAATGGGCAAGTGGCCAATTTTTGATGAGGAGTCAGAGAATGAAAAGGTGAAAAAACAGCAAAGGAGGTTGTGCTTCCATAAGCAAAGAGATAGAAGAGTAGGAATGGAAGAGTGGGAAGGCTGAATTTGTCACTAATAGCTAGAACAAAGGCATCAGCCTCTTTCCCACTCAGGCTGCCTAGAAGTCATTTATAAGAGCAAAGAAATAGCCAGGTGATCCCTAAAATAGTCAGGTGATCCCTAAAATAAAATCCCTAAAAATAATCACATTACACTGTGATTGTAGAGCTAAGAATATTGAGAAGATAGAAAGGAGACATTGAAAGCTCTTCTTGTGGGTCAGTTAGGTGGTTCAATGGGTTGAGAACCAGGCCTAAAGTTGGGAAGTCCTGGGTTCAAATCCGTCCTTAGACACTTCTTAGATGATGACCCTAGGCAAGTCACTTAATCCCTATTTCCTAGCCCATACTATCTTCTGCCTTAGAACTAATACAAAGAATTGGTTCTAAGATGGAAGGCAAGGGTTTTAAAAAATGAAACTTCTTCATGACAAGTGATGTACATCTTGGGAATATGGCTCTCCACCTGAGTGGCTCTTTCTTATGACTATGTATTTATTTTCCCCATAAGTTGCTTGAAGTCTTGAGCACAGAAAACATCAAAGATCTAGGCAAAGATGGCTTTGTGATAGAAAGTCAGTGATAGAAATATTCTTGATAATACCATAAGACCTCATTTTGTGATACTCAAAACATGTAAATTCAGGTATATCCAATTGGCAATTGAAAAAATAAAGGCAGAAAGATTCATAAAAATAAAAGCTTTTAATTACCTGCTAAATGAGCATCATTTTCTCAAGCTATGTAATGGTTAGCAGAAGTTTGTGTAATCATACTCATTCTTGTTCTGAGATGCATTAGTGTGTATCATAAGTTATTTTGCACCAAACATTAGCTTCTGCATCATTTTTTTCCAGAATTTTCACCTGTAACAAGTTATGTCCACATCAGAGCATTGCTTCTCTTTGTTTCATTAATGCTATTTAGTTATTAATAATGGCCCCAAAGTCCAAGAGTGGTGATGCTTGTAGCCCTGATGGGCGTAAGAAAAGTCATAAAATGCTGGCTAGGTATTTTCATATAATAAATAATTATTAAATAATAGGGTTCACTATTTTGGACAATTTTCAGCTTATGCAAAAAGTCTTAGAATGTATTGGTTGCTCATAAGGAGGTACTACTGTACTTTCTCTTGCCTGTCCTCTTAGACCTGCCTATTTCTCAAGACCCTTATAGTTCCTGGCTGTCAGTTTCTCATAATTTACAATTCTCCAGCCTGAAATCTTGCAGACAGCCATTAAGAGTGTTTATTATATCTACTGGGGTATTGACATATTACTTCTTATTATTAATCACTTGGACTTGGGAAAAATAGAAGTAGATAATGGGAAAGAACCGAGAAAAGGCCAAAGGCAGACTCAGTTAAATCAACCATAAAAAATTATGTTTAGGAATCAATTGGAGTCTTTAACATCCCAGAAAACAGGAGCAAACAGATAGCTTGTTGGGTTAAAGGGCTAAAAAGCAGAGTAAGAAAGGAGGTGATCAAAAAGAGCAGTATTCAGGAAGTGTAGAAAGCAACCTGTTCAAATCACATGAAGGATTGCATTTACCGGTATCTCAGCTAGCAACAAGGAAAAGGCTATATAGGCTAGTTGTCACATTACAGTGGATTAAGTGCCAGATCTGGAGTCAGGAAGACTCATCTTCCTGAGTTCAAATCTGGCCTCAGATCCTTATTAGCTGTGTAACCTAAGCAAGTCACTAATTCTATTTTCCTCAGTTTACACACCTGTAAAATAAGCTGGGGAAGAAAATGGCAGAACATTTCAGTGTCTTTGCCAAGAAACCTCACACATACATAATATACACATACCTATTTATGAATTTATTATTGCTAATGTAATGTAAGTTTTTTGCAAACAAGGATTGTTTTACTCTTCATAGCCCCAATGCCCAGTGTATAGTAGGTGCATAAATGCTTGATTAACAGATCGATTGATGATTACTTATTGGGTACATGATGGAGGGGATTCTGGTTCATATATAACTAAGGCTATAATGATTCTGAAGTCCCTTCCAACTTGGAGATTCCATGACTGTGACTTTGAGCAGGTAGAGCCAAATTAAACTCATATCAAAAAGTATGAATAAAGAAGAAACTGACATAGAGGAAGAAGAAAAGGAATATAAACATTGGCCTGTTAGCTCTAGATTTACCTGGTGTTCTTTCCATTTAAAGTGATCCTGGAAGGACAGCTCCAGGTAAGGAGCTGTCCTTCCAGAGATCTGTGAATTGGAGAAGGAAGAGAACAAATTTAGTTGAAGGAGATCAAGGATGGTTTCATGGAAGAAGTGGCACCTTATCTGAGCCTTAAAGAAATGAACCTTCAGGAAATTGTCAAAAAGGCCAACTAGAGAGGTAGTAGGCTCATCTCTGGTCATCTAGTAGAGACTGAATGACCTCTTATTAGGTATGTTGTAACACCAGTTGTCCTAGATGGCTACTGAGATACCTTTCAATCCTGAATAATTCTATGAATTGCAGGAATCAGAAACAACTACATTTTGAATCTAGTGGATGCGCTACATAGATGTTTGGAGGTGGGAGACAACAGGATGAGTAAAGAATAGTTGATAGACCAGTTTGGGTAGAATATTGAATATGTAAAAGAGAACAGTGTGAAATGAGTCAGTCAATAAGTATTTATTAAGATTTTACTAGGTGCCAAGCACTATGCTAAGTGCTAGGAATATAAAGAAAGACAAAAACAGGAAATGTGGGCTACAGTGAGACTGTCAATAGTTTTATTCGGACACCAGACTGAGGGTTTTGTATATTGGTCTAGAAATAATAGGGAAGGGAGTGGTTAGGTGGCTTAGTGGATTGAGAGCCAGGCCTGGAGATGGAAGATCCTGGGTTCAAATCAGACCTCAGACTTTCTAGTTGTATGACCCTGGGAAAATCACTTAAGCTCCATAGTCTAGCATTACCCCTCTTCCGCCTTAGAATTAATGCATAGTATTGATTCTAATATGGAAAGTAAGGTGATTTTTTTTTAAAATAAAGAATAGACAACCACCGGTGGCTTGTGAGGACTGTGTTGTAGTCCCATACAATACAAATATCATAAGATGGCAGTTGGAAGTATCATAAATCTAGAATGGGAAGGGACCTAACAGGCCTTATAGTCTAGCAACTCCATTTCATAGATGAGGAAACTGAGGTCTAGTGAGGTTAAATGACTTACTCAGAGTTGTGTGGATAGCAATTATAATAGCTGTGTAAAAGATAGATCAGAGAGGGAGAAAGACCTAAACATGAAGAATAGTCATTAAGCTATTATAATAGTTTAGACAAGTGCCGATGATCTGAACTAAGATAGTGGTTATGTGAGGGTGGAGAGGTGATAGGTTTAAGAGATCAGTCATAGAATCATATGATATAGATTTAGATTTCAAAGGTAACTCAGAGGGTACTTATTCTAATCCCCCCATTTCACAAATGATCAACAATGAACAAATATTTACTCAGGGCCTGATGTCTGTTGGGCACTGTCATAAGTGTTGGAAACAGAAAGAAAAAGAAAAAAGAGTCATCACTCTTTTAGAATTTACATTCTAGTGGGTGAAATATGTATATAAATAGACACTTAGAGAGGGGAGGGTAAGGCTTGAGGAGAAAATAGGAACTGAAAAGACCTCCTACAGAATGAAGTATTCGAGCTGAGTCTTGAAAAAAGCCAGGAATTCTTAGAGGTGGAGGTGAGAAATGAGAGAATCTTCCAGGCAGGACAGAAATGGTAAATGGAGCATCATGAGGAACAGGAAGTAAGTCAGTAAGAAAGGGGTGTTTTGGACTCAGAGCTGATAAGACTTAGTGACTGATTGGATACAGAGGTGAAGGTGAGAGGAGTCAAAAATAATTTCTAACTTTTGAGCTTAAGTTCAAAGAATCAACTACACAAGTCCTAGAGAAAGAAACCATGTCTAGAAAACATCTCATGGAGAAAGACAGGCCTCCTGAAGAGAGTGTTAGTGATTACATGTTCATTGTGATCCAGCAGAAAACCACAGTAACTAAGAACCAAATGTAATCTTAAATTCCACCAGGTAGTATCCACCTTAAGGAAGGTGATAGTCCTATGGGACCTGGCACATAGTAGGACTGAAAAACTGACTGATTATTTTATACTTGTAATATTACATTTTTCCCCATCAATTAAATGAGCATGATTGAGAGACTAGGGTACCCATCCTTAAAAATTTCAGAGATTGTCTTATATATGGGGAATATTCTTCTTAGTCTCAGAAAATAGAACTAGAGATTATCAGGGGAAAGTCACTAGAAGAGGCAGATTTCCATCCAATGTAAGGACTTTCTGATCACTCTCCAAATTATATCCAACACTATGGAGGGGAAAAATATTATAGCCTGATGGATTAGTCATTCAGATTTGGGATTCAAACTGTAGCATATAAGAAATGGCTCCTATGGGAGATATATGGAGAGAGTAAAATGAGATTTGTTTGTAGGATAGATAACAATAAATCAGCATACCTTTATGTTAGTGGGTACTGCCATGACATATGAATAATGAAAGGAATTGGGAATTGGAAAGAAAAAACTCAGAGACTTCTTTCAAGTATCCAACAGACTGCTGAATAGAAGAGATTAAAATCATTCCATGTGGTTCCAGAAGGAAGAACAAGGACTATTGGTAGAGGTTGTAGGGAGTCAGATTTCAGCTAAAAAGGAAGAATTTGCATAATTCAAACAATGTTTATTTGGTCCATTGACTAATATGTAGGAGAGGAGGTCCATCTCTCACAGGTAGCCAAGATTTGATTTTCCAACTCTAGGAATCTCATTTTCTGTGATCTCACAACCAAATATGGTACATATTTATTCCATATAAGTTGAAATGAGCTAAATTCATTAACTTTGGAATTTTTGCCATTTCTTAAGATACATGCAGATTCTCTAGTGTGTTAAAAAGACATGTTTCTCATAATGCACCACAGGAATCACTAGAAAAGTGTGAATAAATCAGTAAATTTGTTAGGTGAAGTCCTACATTCAATATCTATCCATACTGCTTTATCAGTATTTCTTAATTGTGACTCATTGTGACCTTTGGGATTTTCTTGGCAAAGATACTGGAGTAGTTTGCCATTTCCTTCTCTAGATCGTTTTATATATGAAGAAACTAAGTCAAACAAGTTTAAGTGACTTACCCAAGGTCACACAGCTAAGAAGTATCTGGAGCCTGGATTCAAACTCAGGGAAATGAGTTTTTCTGACTCCAGATCCAGCATTCTATCCATTGTTCCCCTTAGCTGCAACAACAAACTCTAAAGGATACTGTAGACATTAACTAAATTGGATTTCTCCAAATGTCACATGGAAAGGCTCCCAATCATCTATAGCATTCGAGGAGACAATAAGGTATGACTGGAACAATGGATTTGGAGTCAGAAGGATCTGATTTTAAATTCTGCTTTTGACAATGGCTTGTTCTATAACCTTTGGCAAATTACTTAATGCCTTTCTTCATCTGTAAAATGGGTATGATAATGGCAAATACAACACAGTGTTGTTGTGGGAACCAAATGAGATGAACTAAGGTGTTTATCCTTTGTTTTTGAAGATGACAAAATGGCATTACTGAATAAGATCTTGACTTGTGCATGAATTATGCTGAAGTGAGGCAGAGTTGCATAGTCATTAGTTTCACTCTCTTTTCAAGAGTTATCAAAGTCCAGTGAGTGGCAAGACAAAATTCAGGACAGTTGGTGATGGCCCAGGATACAGGGAGTCCTTGGCTTATTTGATACCTGATCAATCTCTAAATATTCCGCCATGCCTGTTTCAGCATGACCATTGGAACAAATTGTTCTCATCCACCCATTCCACAGGGGGAAGTCTTAACATGCTTGGGGTAGACACCTTCCTAAATCACCAATAGGTTGTGGCCCATAGGTTAGCCTCATCTTGGTTTGCCCATCTGCAGAGATAGTCTACCTGAGTGTGGCCACTGTGCATGCTATAATTTCTTGGAGCCACAGATGAGAATTGAGTGCCAGATGGACAACAAAGGTAGATGGGTGGCCCTGCAAAGTGCTCAGCAAGCCCTCATACCAGATGTGCTAATCCTTCTTCAACCCTACTTATACTTCACTGAAGTACATTAAGTGCTTAAGGACCTTGGAGCTCTCTTCAAATGTTAGCTGTTACTTATTTTCTAGGATTATCTCTTCACTGGAGTTCCTCAGGCACTTTACTGACTCAATGCATCCAAATGGGGATGATCCATAGGGAGAAAGGGAGGCCATTGTGGTCCAATTGTCTTAGATTGACATTTTTTCCTCTGGCACTGATGAGAGTTCATTCAGGGGACTCATCTCTCTTTAAACATCTCCCACTCCACCTGCAAATTTATATGTCATATGTTAAGCAAGTGAAGGATTTACAAAGTTATAAAAATATCTAGTATTTTATGTATGTATCTGGATTTATAATCAGCCAAGAGTAGCTTAAATGTTTTCTGCTCTCTTTAGAGAATCTGGTAAAGTTAGAAGCAACTGGCTAGTGACCAGAACACGCAGGAAAATTATTGGAGCCAATCTGCTTCCAAGATCTATGAGAGTGATTATACCTCCGGCTTGACTTTCCATAGCTCCTTTTATAAGGGTCTAATGAATTCGTCCCTTAGTGAAATAGCATAATTTTAGAAGCATGTGACTTGTAGAAATCTTTAAAAAGGGATGGGTTAATTGCATTTGCTAATTTTAAGTGATTTTGGAATCTCTTAGCGGCATTCACTGAAAAGGAAGAAAATTGGGAGCTAAACTGTCCTTGGAAAAGACCTTTCTTTCCCATTCAGTAAAGATGATTTATTGAGTATAGTAGTCAAGGATGGTGAGACACCTAACACCAGGCTTCTTTAAGCAGAACCAATAGGATGACAGGGGTGTTTCTGCCCCCCCCCAAGATGTCTATACCTTGTGCTAATAACACTACTGGTGACAGACCCAAGATAAAGATAAAAAAAAGTGTGACTAAATTATGGTTTAATTATAAGATTCATCCTTGATCACAGTCCCTTGAAGAAGTCTAATGCAAAAGGACCAAATTCACTATCAACCAGGGAAACCTCTCATTTTCTAGATTAAAAATGTAGAACATCTGGGCAGTTACCTATCTAGTACATACCATTTAGGTCTTTAGAGATGCTGTAGACCCACTCTCTTTTTTTTAGGTAAGGGAAATTAGGTTAAGTAATTTGTTGAGGGTCACAAACTACTAAGTATTGCATTGATCAATTCCCCAGTGGAATCAGGGGCAAAAATTTGAACCCAGGTCCCCAGTTTCTAAACTCAGTTCATTTTTTTAATTAGAGCATGTGACTTTCATGTAATTCTCCTGCAATTAATACCAGCAAGGAATGATCAGCAACATTATCTACAGCCAACTCTCAATTACTTGTGGTAGTGGGAAATTGGAGCTCCATGGATAATTTAATTGACAGATAGTCAAGAAAAACATTTTAACAAATGGTTATAATTATAGCACCTCCATCCTAATCATCGCCTTTGTCAGGGCTGCTAGCAAGCAAATAAATTGGTTGGTTTACATCTCATCCAACTTCTGAAAGCTAATGAAGAGAAAAAAGATTGGCAGACAGCTGAAGAACACCAAAGAGTTTGGATAATCCGGTTCAATTCCATGGTGCTTTGATAGCTCCAGGATTTCTTGGATGTAGGTACTCCCTCCAATGGTACAGATAGCTCACAGTTATATGGCACCTAAAAATTTGCTGAGGGCTCTAAAAACATTGTTTCATTTGATCCACAGAACACCCAAGTGAGGTAGGTGGTACTATTTTCCCTGTTTTACAGATGAAGAAACTGAGGCAGAGAGAGGTTAAGTGGTTTGCCCAGAGTTGCAAATATAGTACCTGAGGCAAGATTAGAACCGGAGGCTTCCTAACCTCAAATCCAAATCAAGTCACCATATCCATTGCTTCTCTTCCAAGTTCTTGCACTTGCCTCCAGGAAAATGACTTCCATTCCTGGATGTAGGATCCAATACTCGCACTTTTTGTTTCTGTTGCTTCAGCTAGGGGAAGACAACAAATAAACTCAATTCTCCTCCATCAGCAGGACAGAACATAAAAGTTTGGCAGTGTGTATGTGTGTGGGTGCAAGGGGGTAAAGAGGGTGGGGAGAAGGGAGAAAGAGGGGGAGAGACAGGCAGACAGAGAGAGAGAGAGAGAGAGAGAGAGAGAGAGAGAGAGAGAGAGAGAGAGAAAGATCAGTGTATTCACACATTTTCCTCCTTGCAATCCTATAGGACACACAAAGTATACCCCAAGAGCACATGTATAAGATATAGACAGGCACACACAGAGAAATAAAGGTGGGGATCGGTAGTATGTACTTATACCTTTGCCCCTTTGAATTTCCAAGAGGATGCAGACACCTTTCAAAACAGCAGAGAATGGTATATGGCATATAACAGGGCTTTGTTTTACTCCTACTACAGCTCTTAGTTAGAAATATTCTCCATTCATTTTTAAACAATTGAAACAAAAATGCATTAGTGCTCTTTCCATTATCATCACCCTCCTTTATGACGTGGACTATACCCTATTATGGAAAGTGCATAGAAATTGCCTGAAATTTGCTAAATCAGTTGGGTGGCAAGCATCTAGGCCTTGGCTTCTGGGACTGCTTTCCTGAACCTGATAAAAGACCCTGAAACTGAACAAAGCAGTACCATTTCCTGGGGCCAAATTTCTGACATGTACAGGCCATTTATGCCATTCCCACCTCTCCTCACCTCCTTTCATTTGGTGCATTTCTTAAAGTGATCAGAATAGGACAACCCATATAGCACTTTGCATTTTGAAAATAGTTTCCAGCTAGAGGACACAACTCAGCAGAAACTCCTTTTTGTTCATAGCCTTGTAAACTCTGTGGAAAGGAAGGGTCCTTTTCCCCTTAAGCTCAGATTTGTACAAGAACAATAAGGACTCCTTTGGCAGAGATTTCTGTATTGAGTTGCACTCTATGAGGAATCTGTTGGGTGAATGAAGGCGCTTGAGGCAAAATCCTGCCCCATTCTGGTAACTAGTGTGGAGTAATTTTTATAAACACTGACAAAGTTTTCCAACTCCCAGAGGTCTAGCGAGCAGATAAAGGCAGGTGGGGGCTCAAGACCCGTCTTTGGTGATAACTCTTTTTCTTCCTGATCCAGCTGTTCAATCCAGATCTCATTAAGGTTACGATTTATAGTCCAGATGCCAGGGCATCAAGAGCTATGATCAGCAAGTCAAGAAGTCAAGGGATCAGAGAAGGGGGAAAAGCATCCACTAGATTCATTTACTTTCTTCTAACTTGACCAGTTATAAAAACTACCATTGCTAGTAATAAACTGGAATATAATTACTTTCAAGCCCTGGTTCGAGGTAACAGTGTCACCACCTGCTTGATTTCCCCTGGGTGTAAAATGATATTCAATGAGTGCAAATCATTTCCATCTGCCAGGTTGGGGGGTGGGGGTGGGGCAGCAGGGTCCTTTGTTCTCTTACCAGTTCAGACCAACCAGGTTATGGTATTGCTTTCTTTCTCCATTTCTTCTCTTTTCTATCCTTTACTCTTTTCTCTTGCTTTCTTTCTTCTTCTTTTCCTCCCACCCTCCCTTACTCTT
>NC_058131.1:681244570-681346983 GCF_016433145.1 Gracilinanus agilis
CCTCACTAGATATTTTGGGACCTTGGAACATATGTTTTTTTATACTTATGGTTCTAGTATGTTAGGAGTATAACACTGTTCTGAATTGTTCACAGTTTGGGACTGCAAGTGAGATATGCCTCTAGGTCTCAGGAGTAGCACAGTTTTGAAAAGATCCCTACAGATCATCTAGTTCCATCCTCTCTTTTGACAAATGAGGAACTTGAGTCAGAGAAATAAATGACTTGCTAAAGATCACTCAGAAAGAGTCAGAGATAGAATCTGAACCCAAGTCTTTTGACTAGTCACTATGCCATATTAGAATTTTAAAAGAGCTTGTTGATATCTATGTCTATATATGGGGAGAGTGTGGTCTTCACCAATTTCTTGACCAGCTGCCAGTAGCAATTGGCAGTGACCAGTCCCATCTTCCATTCTCACTCAATCTTCTTCTTTCCATACTGTTTTGTAGAACTCTGTCTATGGATTTCCCATAGATTGAGGAAAGTGTTGGGGGGAAGAGGGAAGGAGAAAAATAGAGCACGTATTGTTTAGGTGGACCTAAACCTGGGCCTTTTTAACTAACTACCTTTTTAAAAAAAATGCTTCTATCTCTGAATATAAGTGACTAAACAATGATCATGGAACACAAGTTATTCCCTGAATAGTTAGCCCTTTAATCTCTGAAACTCCAGTTCTTGGCCCCATTGGCCCAATTTTAATGAGATTCTTCTGTATCTCACTATTTCAGAGTGGCCCCAGCCATACTTCATTTAACCTCTCCGCCATCTTCTCACCAGCTGCTTTTATGTTGTTTGCCCTTTCCAGTTTTTTTGGAATCTTCCCCTTCATTCCCATTTCAGTTTTGTAGCATCTAGTAAATACTGCCATTATTCCTAAAAAGATGTCACTCTACTTTCTTATGATTCCTTTCACCAACTTGGTAACTTTTCATAGTCTTCCCTGCTTGCCACTCCCTTATAAGTATGGTAGCCACTTGTTAGAATGTAAGCTTCCTAAGGACTACTGTTGCTTTTGTTTCTGTATTTTCAGTGCTATAATTTTTCACTCATTCACATGAAATGGACTTTGGGGAATTACTTGGGAAAATATTTTGGGAATTCTGGGTTCTTCTTTCCACTGCTTGTATTTCAAAAGGGACACTTTGTAACTACTACACTGTTTTTTTGGATGAGCATATGACTACTATCAGAAGAACTGAACCCAAATTTTGACCTGATTTACCAGAAGGCATGAAACTTAAGGGAGTTGTTTAGGCAAAACAGAGCCAAAATGAAGATGAAATGCTTATTCAACAGCTCTATTAAGTGTTCCATGTACACATCACTTACTCCTTAAATACTGACCTCTTGGGAGAGTACAAGAGGAGTTATAGATTACTTGGTTCTGTTTCAAGTCTTTGTCAATGCATCTGAGACTTTGAGTGATAAGCATTTCTTTTGTGTGAAGGAAATAAATTTCTGTCCCATGTATTAACTACATTGTAAGCTAATTAGTATATATTTCAATTCCCTTTTGGGAATACTTCAGATATGAGCCAAATCTAACATTTAAGAAATTTCCTCTAATGGATCCAGGGAGAGGGTAGTGTCAGGAGTCAACCAGGGACAATGAGAAAGATTCTCATTCTTTTTTTTAGAAGTCAGACTCCCTGAGACATGAAATCTGTACATATTTGAGCCCAAAGCTAAGCTATCATCCATCCTATCTTGGGCCAGTGGGATTTTACAAAATGAAAGTATTGGAATTAGTTGCTCCTTGAGGTCTCTTCCAACTAACTCTAGGTCTAACGTGTTCTTTTCCCCAATATTTCCCTGTCTCTGCTTAGACCACTAGCAGGGCTTGAGTAGGATGCAACTTGCCAAGAGAAGACACTTATACATTTTCCAGGTATTTTCAGTTCTCTGTGGTGTTTGACCTGTGGTTCACTTTGGGAAAATATCAAAGGTCTTTCTTGACTTTTAAGCTTTGAAAAACATACTTGCCACTGCTTTGGTGTTTAAATGAATCAATCTATCTTGGTGGTAAAGTATGTACAAATTACTTACTCCTTTTAAAAGTGGACTTATTGGCACTATGTCACCCAGAATCTGATGGAACACAGAGCATACTTTCTAAAGAGTAATAAACATAGGCTAGGGAGAGCTTGGATTTCAGTGAATGAGTGGAAATTTGGGGTCACTAATTCTGGACCCCTAATTGTTTGTTCTAAAATGGACTCATTTTTTTTTACAAAATTAATATTATTGTTATTTAAATCTTGAATAACAAGTCCAAAATTATGAATGTAGTATGAGGGTAACTATTAATTTATGTCGGGAACTAACCAGGGAGTTAAATTGTTTGCTCATTTTGTCATTCTTTCAGCTGAACTTCTTTCATTGTTTCACTGGGTTTATGAGCATTTTATGTACTTCTTGGATGATTATTTAGATACCTGTCTATGGCACACTCTAAAAGTTTCAGGTCTAGTCTTGGACGTGAAATACCTACTATGTGCCAGACATTGTACCAAGCACTGGGGATATAAAGTTAGGTAAAAAACAAAAAAAAGTCCCTTCTTTTTAGTATCCTACAGTCTAATGGAGGAAACAACATGCAAATAACTATGTGCAAACAAGCTTAGATAAGATAAATAGGAGATAGGCAACATAGGGGAGGCATTAGAATTAAGGGGCATCCCAAAAAGCTTCCTGTAGAAAGTGAGATTTTAGCTAGGACTTGGAGAAAGCCAGGGAGGCCAGGATGTAGATAGAGATGAGAAAGGAGAGAATCCCATGCCCTGGGAGGAAGTCAGTGAAAGTGGAAAGTCTTGTTTGAGGAAAAGTAAAGACAATATCAGCAGATCAGAGTACATGCTGTGGAGGAAGGTATAAAAAGACTGGAAAAGGAAGAGGGGCCTAGGTTATGTCTATGAAAGATTTGAACACCAAATATAGGATTTTATATTTGATTCTGGTGGCAACAGGGAGTCACTGGAGTTTATTGAGTAGGGGGAAGACATGACATTTAGAGTCATATAAAGATTTGTGATTACATGCATGTGAGAGCTTCTTCCATTGACAGAGATTGAAGAGCTTCCATGCCTCATCAGATCATTTCAGAAAGTTCTGTGGCTCATAGTAGAATCCTCTGTTAGGCAGCCTCCTGGAGATGAGCCTTTCTGAACTTAGTTCAGCTGATCCTTGGGCAACAAGCATAAAGTATGTCACTGGGCTTGTTCTCCAAACCTTCCTTTCCAACTTGATAAGAATACTCACCATAGTGTTTGCAATCCTTTGGAATAGCCTTTATGAACCCAACATCACAATGAGACATCAGGGAAAGACTTTAATAGAGTATAGAACTCATACCCTATATCACAAAATTAGATTTAATTATATATTTATTTTAAAATTTCACATATTTATATTTTAAATATAGTTTACATATTCTACAATTTATAAATATTTATACTGTATATATCTTTATTTTATATATTTATAATGTATATATTTTATATGTTTAAATGTTAATATATTAATATACTTGTACTTAAATTTTTTTTAATCACGCAATAATATTTAATTCAGTAAATATCTATTAAATGCCTACTCTGCAGGAGTATCAAGCAAGATTTTGAGAAGGGTATAATGAATGACATGTTGGCTATGTGACCCTAGGCCAGTGTTGGTAAACCTTTTAGAGATCAAGTGCCCAAACTATACTTTCAAACCTCCTGTGAGCCCCCACCCTCATTACCCCAGAAAGGTAAGGGAGGAAGTGCTTGCAATTGGGCTGCTGGACAGAGGGGAGGAGCATGCAAAAAATTTCCTCAGGCATAGTGAAGAGGGAGAATGGAGCAGTCCTTTCCTGCATTGTGGGCAGACACATCATACCTTTGCCACAACCCTAGCTAAATTGCTTAACTCCTAGGGAGCCTTCAGCAGCTCTCTAAGATTGTAAATTACAGAGAAAGTGCCAGCTTGCATTGGTGGAGAGAATTTCTTCACAGAAGAGTTCACTATGCCAATAAAATGATGGATCCACTTTCTATCCCAACAGCAATGACTAGTTAGTTACTAATTCAAACTCACAGTCTAATGTATGAGACAGCATACAAACAACAATGCTCAAACAATCTATAGACAAGTTAAATAGGAAATAATCAGTAAGGGGTAGGCACCAGAATTAAGAGGGATTGCAAAAGGCTGAGATTTTAGTTGGGATTGGAAGGAAGCCATGAGGTTGAGTTGAGGAGGGAAAGCTTTTCAGACATGAAGGATAGTCAGTAAAAATGCCTGGAATCAGGAGATGAAATGTCTTGTGCTAGGAACTGTAAGGAAGACCATGTCATTTGTATGACAAAGTATAGAGAAAGAGTTAGGGTAAAAGAAGGCTGGAAAGGAGGGATAGAGGTGAAGGTTATGGAGATCTTTCAATGCCAAGCAGATTTTATGTATGACCTTAGAGGTGATAGGGAGCCAATGCAGTTTATTGAGGTGGGAGTGAGGTTGGAGCTGATATGGTCAGACCAGTACTCTAGAAAGATCAGTTTAACAGTTTAGTAGAAGGCGGATAGGAAAGGATAGACTTGTTTTGTATCAGGGAGGCCATCCAGCTGGCTATTCCAACAGTCCAGGAATGAGGTGATGAGGGCAAAGACTTCAAATTTCCCCAAAGATATTACTAAGCACACAGTAGGCACTTAAGTGTTTATTTAGTTTAATTTAAAGAATACAAACCAAACATTCTGGAAACCAGCTTATAACAATGTGGGAAAAGTAGTTAGCTCCTTTTACCTTTCATCATGGGGTATGGAGAACCGTCCTCAAAGTCAGGAAGATTTGCTCTCATGTCATGTTCTAGCTGTATATGCCTCAGAAAGACATTTAGCTTCTCAGTTTTGGGAAGTTTCTTTAACTCTGAGAAACTCTATCAGATTATAAGACACAATGAAAGAATCAGCCTGATTCGTTAGTCTTTCCTTAACTGCAAGTTCTTTATACTAATGCAATCATAGGCCTAGTCCTTTTCCTCACCCTAATCTCTAACCTTGGCTAATCACTATTAAGGATAAATATTTGGACAAGGCCAAAGATGGAAACAAAGGTCCATTGATATTAAGACAATCATAGTAGTATATTTATGGTAGCAAAGAAATGAAAACAAAGGGGTTTTCATTGACTGAGGAACAACTGAATGTGGGTAACCTATAGGCACTAGTATATTGTCTAGTAAGAAATGATGACAATGGGACAACTAGGTAGCACAGTGGATAGAGTGCCAGGCCTCCAGCTAGGAAGTCCTGGGTTCAAATCTAGCCTCAGCCACTTCCTAGCTGTATGGCCCTGGGCAAATCACTTGATCCTAATTACCTTGCCCTTGCTTCTGCCCTACCTTAGAATTGCTACTAAGAAATAAAGTAAAGCTTAAAGAAAAAAAAAGAAATGATGACTATGAGGAATTTAGAAAAACGTGGGAAATCTTGTGTGAATTATGTTGTGATTAGATACATAAACTAAGAGGAAGGCATAGGAAATGATGCAAAAGAAGCCCCTTTAAAAGAGAGTTCAGTGAGTTCAGCTGTTCTTGTTCACGTCTTGGACCTGAAGGACCTCTTCTTTTTGTTCTTGATTTGGACCTGGAGGAGTGCTGGACCTGGGATCCTCAGACCTTGGTGAGATTGTTCTTAAATCTTTCCCTTGGAACTACATGTGATGAGTGAAGCAGGCTGACTACCTTAGCCTCTGGAGGGGCCCTTGATTGGGAGAAGTCCTCATGGCTAAACCCCGTGTTAATTGACTTTTAGGCTCTCTGGCTGAGCCTCTGGAGCCCTGCCAGAGTAAAGCCCAGAATTGGGCTTTGCAAATCTAGTTCATTAAGTTAGATCTCTTACTCTACTCTCTTCTCATCTCTCCCCACTCTCCTATATTTTGTAAATAAATTACTAAAATCATTTTAGGAATTGGTATTTATTCAGTTCCTTGGTGACCACACCTTTAAATATAAATATATACAATCAAAAAACCCCTTTTTCCCTTTTTAATACATAGTGGAGTCATCAGAACCAGGAGAATGGTACACACAATAACTATAACACTATAATGAAAAGAATGCTGAAAGGAAACTAGACTCTGAGGAATCTTAATGAAACGTCTTCATCATTCAAGAGAGCCATGAAACTTGGCAGGTCAGTTCTATCAGCAGAACTTTCAGTGATCTCACCTGAGGTCCTTATGTCTGTAGTTTTTGTTGAACAGTTTTTCTTTATTACAAAGGAGACTCCAGGGCTATCTAAAGAGGATAAGGGGGAACAAAGGCCCATAAATATCCAGAAATGATTGTGATATAAGATTTAAAATCATCTATACAATTTATAAAAATAAAATAAAGGCAGATTCTTGTCATAGGTTTTTTCTTTAATTTCTTTCATTGACTCACTATGACCTTTAAGAAGTCATTTTCATTCTTTGTACCTCAACCGCAATTCAATCAATTCAATCCATTGCTGAGTAATGGATTAATAAATGTTTATTGATTGACTGATTGAATCTGGTATTCCTGAGACTACTTCTAGCCTAGGTGCTTGGAGATAAGCCAAAGAGGTATAAGACATGGCACCTACCCTGAAAGAGATTACAGCTTCTCTGAATAAGTCTTGTATGGACAGGAATCTATGGCTTATTTGTAAAGACATAGTGAGTTTGAAAGGGTATTATAAAAATGCAGAGCATATTAATAAGCTGATCAACATTTAGAAATTTTTAATCACTAAGAAAACACATTTAGATGAATATCTTTAGGCCTGAATTCTAGGTTGAAAAGGATAGACATTTGCTAAGAAAACTCCTCTGTTTGGGAGCTTCACTCCCCAGTGCTTATGATAGCCTCTCTCAGAATTGCTTCCCGTAAAGCTTTCTGTTCCCTGTCACATGAAAATGGTTTGGGTTGGAATATAGTCACCATGGCAATTAAATGATTTGGTCAGAGGCTAGGGTTAAAATCCACAGGGTGAGACAGTGCTCTTTTTACCCTTACTTTTTTTTTTAAAGATGGGCAGTATCCCAAGAAAGGACAAATACTGGTTTAAAAATATCATGAGTTGAGCTAAAGTGCAAATGTCCAAATATTCATTTCATTTTGACTCCCATTAATGTTTCCAGTGGTGTTGATGGTGGGATTACAAGTGGGAGGGGAGTGGAAATTGTTGGCAAGTTCAAAATTCCTAAAAAAGCATGAATTTTCTCTTTGATGGCATCTCAAATCTTTTGAGGTCCCAATTTGTTTACTTTTGATGAAATATGGATTGCTTTTTTCAAGTTAAAAAAAAAGCTTCTTAGTTAGGAGTCATCTAACCTTTTTTTAGAAAATAGCTCAGGCTCTATCACCAGCCATTTATGGGATTCATTTCCCTGGGAATAGGTTAGGAGATTTAAATTGAGATGGGAAAAATGTTTGGATAAAAAGCAGTTTAATATTTATCAAGTGCAAATACCTCTGGTTGGTAGGCTTTCTATTTATAGATTTCTCCTTCTTTTTAGGTTCCATTGATCCTCACCAGCTGCTGCCTAAGTCCATGGCATTATTATGCTCTCCTCCCCTCTCCATATGCACCTGAGGACATTTCTTACATGACTCGCCCCTCTTCCCAGCAGCCCAATAGGAGAGTTTGTTCCCTCCCCTGTCTGGTATAAGGTGGGGGGGCTCACATGTGATGTGAGGGTTGCAGTTTGGGCACTCATTCTCTAAGGTCTCAAAAAGGTTCACCATCACTGAGATAGTCCTATTAGAGGCACAGAGTAATCATACAATTTTATTTAAGATATTCCTTCACTTTTCTTTTTACATTAAGTATTATGGTGGTGGAAGATGGAAGAGTGGGCATTAGAAAGTGTTTATTTTGTATGAATAAAACATTCTTAAATGCTGAAAAAGAAAGTTGGTCATGGAATCATAGTCATGAGGCAGGACTCAAATAATCTAGTTCACTGGTGTCAAGCTGAGATAGAAATGGATCCCTGTAGCCACATATCGTCTTAGACAATCACACTTAACATTACCTATGTTGTACTGTATTTTTATTAATTTTGTTAAACATTTCCCAATTACATTTAATCTGGTTTGGTTCACACTCAAGATTTTATGGCCAGTTTGACATCTCTGACATAGTTTATTTTATAGATGAAGAAAACAGACTAGAAAAGCTAAATATTCCCCCCACCTCAATGTCTTATGACTTAGGGAAGAAAGGACTAAAATCCAGATTTCCTTGGCAAGGCTCAGTGCTTTTTAAAAAATAACTTCACCTTAATATCCTCCCTCTCCCTAATATACTTTTTATAATATAAGCCATTTCATTCATTTTCACAGTTTTTAGAACATCTATCAATTGGCCGAGGATAGATAAGCTATACCTCACTATAGATGAGCTATATCCAACAGTGAAAAAACAAAGGAACTCAGACATAAGGGATTTTGCTCATGGCTCACCCATTTGTTTCTATTGATTCACTGTCAAGCACTCTATCCATTAGTCTAGCTTATGCCTATTTCCCACAATAGGGTCTCAAATATCTATGACCTTTCTCAGAAACCTGAAATCACAGAATTATAAATGTAGAGCTGGAAAAAATCTCAT
Source organism: Gracilinanus agilis (assembly GCF_016433145.1). Lineage (NCBI taxonomy): Eukaryota > Metazoa > Chordata > Mammalia > Didelphimorphia > Didelphidae > Gracilinanus > Gracilinanus agilis. Next base: position 681,253,191 of record NC_058131.1, read on the forward strand.
TCATTTCCTTTCAACCTCTAGACCAAGTTGTAAGATCTGAAACATGAAGCAAAGGCAAGAAAATGGAAAGATGCTTTAGCATCTAGGGGAAGCTAGGAGTCTTTGTTGGAAAAAAGGATACAATTACAGAATTCCTTTTGATCTATTCTATCTGACTGCTTTGCTTTGCTTGATACATCATATCAAGGAATGATGAAGGGTCTACACACAGTGGATCTAGTATGGAATGAATTACATTATAAAACCAAGACTATCTTGCTCACTTCAACTCTTCATTACTGTATTAGATTGGGTTCAGTTGGCAAATGAGTGGTTCACTTTTTCATTTGTTCATCTGATATTTAAAGCTCTGATTGTGTGTGTGTGTGTGTGTGTGTGTGTGTGTGTGTGTGTGTGTGTGTGTGACTATTAAGTGCTAGATGAGAAAAAGGGACAAAAAGATGGTTTTTGCTTTCAAAGAATTTATATTCTACTAGGGGTTAGGGGTAAGATAAGAAGTAAGGAGTGTTTGCGATAAGGTAGTCTAGGAAAATATGAGGAGAAAGAATACACTTTCATCTAGAGAAAGGGGTAAGGATTCACGGAAAAGGTTGTACCTGAGCTGAGATTTGTAAGAGGAGAAACAATCTGAGAGTCAAACGTGAGAAAGAAGTATATCTTAATCATGAGGTATGACCTGCCCTGGGCAAATGTTCAAAGGTGAGAGATGACAGAATGTCAAGTTTCAGTAATAGCTAGTCATCTATTATGATTTGAATGTAGAGAACATAAAGAAGACTAATATTAAGTAAAATTGAAAAGGTGATCTGGAACCAGGTCAACAAAAGCCTTAAATGCTAGCCTAGTCAGTCAACAAGACATTTATTAAGTGCATACCATGTACCAGGTATTGTGCTAAAAAGTGGGATAACAGACACAAGTAGAAAGAAAATCCCCAGGGACAGCTAGGTGGCTAAGTGCATAGAGAACTAGACTTAGAGAAGAGAGGTCGTGGGCTCAAATCTGACCTCAGATACTTCCAGGCTGTGTGACACTGGGCAAATAAGTCATTTAAACCCAATTGCCTAGCACTTACTGTTCTTCTGCCTTGGAATTAATACTTAGTGTTGATTCTAAGACAGAGGGAAAGGGTATTAAAACAAAAACTGAAAAGAAAGAAAAGAAAAGCCAAACAAAAAGAAAAGAAAACTCCTGCCTTCAAGGAGGTTACATTCTAATAAAGGAAGATAACACTTAAGAGGAATCCAAAGAGGCAGAGAGGGAAAGGTATCCTACAAGGTCAGAGTATAGTATAGAAAAGAATAAAGTGGAATTTGGTCTGTGTCCCATCCTTCAATGGAGATTGAAGAAGGATCCTGTCACTCCTGTGGAGAGACTGAAGGAGAAGAAAATACACAGTGAGACTTCAGGATAAAGAAATTGAGATTATGACATGGAAATATGCTTTACATGTTTTCATGTGTACTGTTACTATATTGCATGCTTTTTCAATGGGTTTGGGGGGAAGAATTTCATACTCAAAATCTTTTTTTTTTAAATGAATGTTTTAACCAGAATACAGGCAGGGACCCAGCTGATCTCTTCTCACATTTCCCTCCAAACAACTTTAGAATAATACCTCAACTAAAATTTTGGAGTGGCAGAGTCAAGAGTCAGTGAGACATTTTTCCTGCCTAAGACAATTTAGAATGTTGCCAGGCAAGGTCTGTAACAATGGGGTAAAAGCCATCTAGATGCTCACATGGAAACAACATTAGAAGTTCGTCTCAGGAGTGATTGTAATACTAAGAGCAGCAGATTAAAGCTCTCAGTCCAGAGACAACAAGTGGGTTGAATAACCGGTCTGTAAGAGATTAGAGGGGGCCTTTGTTGCCACTGGGTCCATTTGATGCTAACTGGAAACTCCATTACTCATACACATTGCTCATATTGGGTCACAGTTCCTGGGTGGAGAGCAGTGCTTGAGGTTGCTTACAAGAGAGCAAGGGTCCTTATCTTAGTTCCAAGGCAAAGAAGAGTAGTGGTATTTATATTTGCAGGAGATCAGAGCGCCTGGTGACAAACACAGGACCAAGAAAAGTGCTAGCACATGGAACTATAAGGGAATAGGGGTCCTTCCAGAGTGCAAATCAGGAGAGCAGTGACCATACCTCTTCCCATATAATATTACATTGGAAGCACTGAAAGCTTCCCAACCTCCAGAATTTAGCTCTGAGAACAACAGCATGAAAAAGTCTGAAGTTTGGAGCAGTGCCTCTCTACCAAAAGAGGAGTTGAGACCAAATATTAAATAAAGATCAAAATCAAGAAATAAGCTAGAAAAATGAGCAAATGACAACAAAGAACTTGATCATAAAAGATACTATGTGTAGAAGAGAAAAACACATAAACTCAGAAGAAGACAATAACATGAAAATATCTACAAGCAAAGCCTCAAAGAAAAATGCTTATTGGATCCAAGCCCCAAAAAAATTTATGGAAGAGTTAAAGAGATAAGAACGACATAGGGAAAAGTGGGGAAAGAAGTGAATGTTGCAAGAAAATTATGGAAAAAATAAACAACTTGATAAAAAAGGCACAAAAGTACTGAATAAGAAATAGACTAGGGGGGATGCTAGGTGGCTCAGTGGATTGAGAGCCAGACCTAGAGATGGGAAATTCTAGGTTCAATTTGACCTCAGACACTTCCTAGCTGTGTGACCCTGGGCAAGTCATTTAACCCCCATTTCTTAGCCCCTACCACTCTTTTGCCTTGGAACCAATACATAGTATTGATTCTAACAAAGAAGGTAAGGGATAAAAAAAAAGAAAGAAATAGACCAAGTGGGAAAAAAAGCATAAAAGCTCATTGAAGAAAATAATTTCTTAAAAAAAAAACAGAATCAGGCAAATATATGCTAATGATTCCATAAGACATCAAGAAATAATAAAAAAAAGTAAAAAAAAAAAGACAAAAATAGAAGAAAATGTGAAATATCTCATTGGAAAAACAAGTGACTTGTAAAAGAGATTAAGGAGAGATAATTTGAGAATTACTGAATTACCAGAATGCCATCATCAAACAAAAAAAATTTAAACATCCTTAACATCAAATTTCAAAAAAATTATCAAGGGAAATTCCTCCAAAAACTTAAATCTAGAAGGTAAAATAAAAATTGATGGAATCCACCAATCATTTCCTGAAAGAGATCCCAAAATGAAAACTCTCAGGAATAGTATAGGCAAATTCCAGAGTTCCCAGATCAAGGAGAAAATATGCAAACAGCCAGAAATAAATTGTTCAAATACCATTATGGAAACACAGTCAGGATCACAGAAGATTGATAACTTCCATTTTAAGGAGGTGGAAAGCTTATAATGTGATATTCAGGAGGCAAATAATTAGGATTATGATCAAGAATCATCTACTCAACAAAACTGATAATAATCTTTCAAGGGAAAAAATAGATATTTAATAATAAAAGGCTTTAAAGCATTTGTGATGGAAAGATCAGGACTGAATAGAAAATTATACTTTCCAATACAAAGCTCAAGGAAAACATACAGACATAAGCATGAAAGAGTAATAATGTAGAACTGAACATGGTTAAGCTGTTTACTATATGGGAAGATGATACATGTAACTCCTAAGAATTTTATTATTATTTGTATAGTTGGAAAGAATTTAAATAGAAATAGGGCATGAGTATGAGCTGATTATGTTGGGATGAACTTAAAAAATTGAGTGAAAAAGATGGATGCATTGGGAGAAGGAGAAGGGAGAGGTAGAATGGGGGAAATTTTTACACATTAAAAAAGATACACAAGGAAAAGCTTGTATAGATAAAGGCAGAATGGAGCGAGGTGGCAGGCAACAAACTCCCATCAGAAATAGTTCAAAGAGGAAAGAATACACACAAAGATACCCAGACACTAAGTTGGAACTAGAAATCTACTTTATACAATAAGGAAATGGGAGAGGAAGGGGATAATAGATAATAGATAATAGATAAAAGGGAGAGCAGATTAAGGGAGGCAATGGTCAGAAGCAAGATGGACTTTTGAGGAGGGACAGGACGAAATGAGAGAAGAAACAGAAGAAAATAGGATGGAGGGAAATGCACAGTTAATAAACTTAACTGTGAATGTGAATGGGATGTGCTCACCTATAAAATGAAAGTGGATAAGATAGTGATGGGCAAATTTTTTAAAGAAGGAAATGCTCATCTGTCAATCTGTTTCTAAGGCAACTCTTTTGAAGTTTCTTTGTATTGTATCCTATTCATTGTATTCATCAGATTAGGAATAATGTCAAGCAGCCAGATAGAACATTTCAGGGGGCTGCATCTGGCCCACAGGCTCTAGTTTGCCCATCACTGGGATAGGAGAATATATTGGAATTACAATACAACAATATGTTGGATTTATAGGAGACTCTTGGAAAAGAAAGACAGACACAGTTAAAATGAAGGGCTGGAGCAGAATTTATTGGTCTTCGGCTGAAGTTATAAAAGTCAGTGGTGGCAATCATGATCTCAGACAAAACAAAAGCTTAAAAACCTAATTTAAAGTTATAATCAGGGAAACTACATTTTCATAAAAGGTATGATAGATGATAAAGTACTACTAAAAGAAATTTACAGCAAATGTCTTTGGTAAAAGCCTCTTTTCTTATATTTATATGACTGTTGGAACAGATTCACATTTATAAAAATAAGAGCCATTCCCTAACTGATAAATGGCTAAAAGATATGAACAGGCATATTTCAGAAGAAGAAATCAAAGCTGTCTATAGTACTATGGCCAAATGTTCTATATCATTATTGATTGGAAAAATGCAAATTAAAATAACTGTGAAGCATCATCTCACACACATCAGTAATGATCAGTGCTGGAAAGGTTGAGGGAAAATAAAGACAATAATAAACTGCTGAAATGGTGAGCTGGTCCAACTATTTTGGAGAACAGTTTGGAACTATGCCCAAAGTGCTAGCAAACTGTATATACCTTTTGACCCTGCAATATCACAATCAGATAAGTATCCCAAAGAGATCCCTGAAAAGGTAAAAGGATCTATATGTACTTTATAGAAGTTCTTTTTTTTTGGTAATAAAGAATTAAAAATTAAAGGTATGCTTATCAGTTGGGAAATTCCTGAACAAATTTCTAGTTTATGATTGTAATGGAGTTCTATTATGCTATAGAAATTACCAGGTGGATGTTTTCAGGAAAAAAAATAAACCAAAAAAAGATGGCAAGAAATATGTTGGTGATCAGTCATTTCAGTTGTGTCTGACTTTTGCTGACCTCAGAGGCAATTTGCCATTTCCTTCTCCAGATCATTTTTCACATGAGGAAACTGAGGCCAACAGAGTGAAATGGGTTACATAGCTAGTAAGTGTCTGAGACTGGATTTGAACTCAGGTCTTCCTGATTATAGGCCCTGTACTCTATCCATTGTGTTACCTATACTAAGACTTATATATATAAGACTGATGCAAAGTGAAGTAAGAAAAATTGGGAGATCATTGCGGACAGAAATAGCAATGTTGTAATGATAATCAATCATGAAATACTTGGCTAGTCTGATTTATATAATGATCTAAGAAAATTCTGAAGGACTAAAGATGAAGCAGTGCTATCTACCTCCAGAGAGAGAACTGATGAACTCTGAGTGAAAATTAAAGTATATTTTTCTCATTTTGTTTTTGTCTTTTTTAATATAGCTAATATAGAAATGTTGTTTTGCATGATTTCACATTTATAATTGATATCATTTTCCTTACCTTCTCAATGAATAAGAGAGTGGTGGGAGAGAATTTAGAACCCAATTTAAAAAGAAAAGAATGTTAAAAATAAATAATACATTTTTTAAAATTTAAAAGAAAGACTATAAAAAGTGAATGTTATCAACAAATCCTCATACTTATATATTAAAAGCTTAATAAATTCTTGTTGATTGATCAATGTTATATGAATAACAGATGATTAAGACTATGAATTTATTCAACAAATATTTATTTAGCCCTTACAGGCAACATAGCAATGAAAGGATCACTTGATTAGGAGTCAAAGGTCCTGGGTTCAAATTCTAGTTCTACTACCATAAAAAGGCATTGTGCTACTAGGAAAAGGTGCCACTGCACTTGGAATCAGTAGGAGGCTCAATTCAAATCCAGCATTAGAGGATTGTTCTGAGAAAAGTGTTTTGTAATCCTTAAAGTGCCATGGTAATAACAGTAATAATAACAACTAAACCAACTAGGCAGAACATTGGATACAGTAACCAGGACTGGAGTCAGAAGTACCTGGGTTCAAATATGGTTTCAGATACTTCCTAGTGGAGTGACCTTGGGCAAGTCACTCCAGCTGTCTAGCCCTTGCCCTTCTATTTTAGAACTGATACTAAGACAGAAGGTAAGGGTAAAATAATAATAATAACCATAACAATATTAGGATCTAATATATTTATAGTGCTTCAAAGTTAGCAAAGTTCTTTACAAATATTAACTCATTTGTTCCTCCCAACCACTCTTTGAAAATAGGTTCTATCATTATTCCCATTTTACAGATGAGGAAATTGAACCTCAGATAGGTTAAGTGACTTTCCAAGGGTCACCCAAATAGGTAAAGTGTCTGAGGCAGGATTCAAATCATGACCTACTAATTCCAAGTCCACTGAGCCAACTCTCTGAAAATGTGAGCAGCTGCTCCTTTCTGAAGGCCCAAGATTCATGTTCACAGAGCCCTAGGTTAACTTAGGTAGGTCTGTTCACTTTCTATTAAAGAGCTTCTATCTCCTTTTTCCAGGTGAGGATTAGCTTCTATGGAGTTGCAGAATTGCCACCCAAAATTATCCCATCTCAGCATCACCTCCCATTTACACTCTATGTATCTTGTATAGAAACCCTCCTGAAGAATTTGGACAACAGTTAAATTAGGTAATGTCTGAAGTTCTCTCCATTTTAAAAAGCTAATGGTCCTATTTTGCTATATTTCTAATAATTCCAGGCTTGCTTATTTCTTTCTAAGGAAAAAAAACATTTACATGACATGTTTATGTAGGGTTTTTTTTTTTATCAAGTGAGACAAAATTATTCCTGCTAAATTGCATCTAATCAATTTTCATCTAACATTCTAGGTTGTTGAGATCTTTTTGTCATCCATGTTATTTCTTCCCTCCAACTTGAAATTATCTGTAAATCTGATAAGCACCTCTGCCACCATCCAAGTTACTGATAAGATAGTTAAGTGAACAGTGTCAAGGACATTTTCCCTGAACAACTCTCTAAGAGACTTCTATCCAGGTTTATATCAAACCATTAATCATTACCTTTGGGTTTGGTTATTCAACCAACAAATAGTTACAAAGAAATTTGAGGTCAGTATAAGGGAGGAGAAATTGAGTGCATCTGACTACCTACCCTCAGTGAAGGAATGAATAGTCATATATTAAGAAATACAAGGTACCAGGCGCTACGATAAACACTGGAAATACAGATAGCAAAGGCAGAGAAGCTTACATACTAATAGGGGGAAAATACAGAAGGAAGTGGTGGTCAGGGAAGAGTGTTTTGGTTTAGGGAGTCACAGGAATGGTGGATGGACCCTTTCCCAGAAATAAGAGAAATATTGAATTTCTTCTAGTTCCCAGAATAAGAGAAAGAACAAGGATGGAAAGGGAAAGGTATAGAGGTATAATATATATACTCAAGTAACCTCAGCTGGAAAAATTGCTGAGATAATAAAGTGTGACTGGGAGTTGGTACCTAGTGCCAACTCTTCCAACGAAGTCTCACCAATTGGGAAAGAAGTTCCAAAGGTTCTCCAGGGATATCTGATTGGGGCAATAGGATATATCTCTCAATTTCAAGTCACCATTCTCAGATGAACTGTATTCAAACAATTATAGTTTAGGCCTTTTTTCAATAAATATAATCATAGGGGCAGCTGGGTAGCTCAGTGGAGTGAGAGTCAGGCCTAGAGACAGGAGGTCCTAGGTTCAAACCTGGCCTCAGCCACTTCCCAGCTGTGTGACCCTGGGCAAGTCACTTGACCCCCATTGCCCACCCTTACCAATCTTCCACCTATGAGACAATACACCGAAGTACAAGGGTTAAAAATAAATAAATAAATAAATAAATAAATATAATCATATATAAACTTCTGAAAGGCTGAATCTTCATCATTGTTTCTCCCCTCAGTACCAAACACAAGCGCCTGAACATAGTAGTCTGTTAATATAGACTTTTTAAAGGAAAGAATGAAAAATCTGTTATAGTCAACTTGTATCAACCAAGGTCTAAAAGAGGCTTTCTGTGGACTCCATTTCCCTGAGACTTTTTGACACACAGTATCTGGTTCTTGTTTCCTACCCACTTTCTATTCTGAACTACCCTCCATACTATGTGGTGTATCTTTCGAAGCTTGCTCTCATTGGTATGTGTGGAAAACAAAATCTTGACCCCATCTGCTCTACACAACTTCCAAAGCTTTTGGAACAAATGCCAAACCACTACTTGGGAAGCAAATTACCCTAGAGATTTAGTTCCTAATCATGCATACTAAGATGTCATTTTAATGCCTTATCATGACTTATTCTTACCAAGTTGAAAAGACTTTGATTAGGAGCCCAGGTCTGTGGGCCTGACATCCAAGGGTTCAACTAGTCACATATGCTGAAGCTCATCATCAGAAAGCTGGCCACCACTTAATGATTCTATTGGCCACTTCAAACTAGGAAGACCACCAACTGAAGTGGAAGAGGCTGCAATCTGTCATTGGGAGGAGAGATGATGAAATCTTCAATCTTCTCAATTTAGAAGGCTTAAAGGAATACCAGACATATTAGATTATTTCCCCATGATTTTGCCTTTGGTGGAATATTCCACATGATATTGACCAGACCAATGTTTCAAGATACTGTTGTTATTGTTGGCATCCTTCTTATCATCCTCATCTTTAAGAAGCATTTATTAAGCACTTACTATGTTCAGACACTGTGCTAAGTGGAAAGAATTCAAATAAAAACAAAATCATGGTCCCTGCCCTCAAGAAGCTTATGGTCCAATGGAGAAGAGAATATGCAAACAATTATACACATACACACACACATATATACACACACACACACAAAATACACACAGTATAAATGGAAGGTAGATAATCTCAGAAGAAAAAAACTAGGGGAAAAGGAAGATGGCATTATAGTATTATACGTACTTTTATTATAGAAGTATTATACTATACTTACAGTAGTATTATAGTGTTATAGAATATATTATAGTATAGTATTATACATTTTACTGATATTCCCAAAATAACATCTTCTCATTCCTCCCTTCCTCCTTGACCTTTTTACTCTGACTTCCTATATCTTTAGTTCTAGAGAATTAACTATTCTTAAGGCTTGAAATGATCTACTTTTGTGGTTCACAAACAGCCTATATAAATTTGAACTCATGGTTATACAAGACAGGGATCAGCTATAGATAAACCAAATCCACATAAAAAAATCAGAAGGGAGGGAACATCTGGGTGGTTCATTGGATTGAGAGCCAGGCCCAGAGATGGGAGGTCTTGGGTTCAAATCTGGCCTCAGATACTTCCTACCTGTGTGACCCTGGGCAAGTCACTTAACCCCCATTGCCTAGCCCTTACCTCTCTTCTGCCTTAGAACCAATATACAGTATTCATTCTAAGACAGAAGGTAAGGGTTATATTAAAAAAATCAGAAGGGAAAGCCAAAGCCAAAAGAAATCATGAGAATGTTAGAAAGTCATAAAAACAGAGACATCAAGTATGGTGATCAGGTCAGAGTTAGCAGACAAGTATAGCATAATATATGAGAAGCAACTAGAATTCAGATTAAGAGATGATGATTTTCTTCTCCGGTCATGGTATGTCTGATTTACTCAGTGGCTTTCACATTTTTATGCAGATTTTTATTCCATGTTTGAGTTCTATTCCTATACCAGCCTTGTATGTGAGCAGTGATCCACTATAATGTTGCTTCACCTAAAGCAGTGGTTCCCAAACTTTTTTGGCCTACCGCCCCCTTTCCAGAAATTACTTTCCAGATATTACTTAGCGCCCCCTGTCCCATACTATCACTGCCCCCTTACAATTATTCACCGCCCCCAAATGCACCTGTGGCCATCACCACTCCCGGGATCACTGCAGCACCCACCAGGGGGCGGTGGCACCCACTTTGGGAATCACTGACCTAAATCATGTTTTTTTGTGGAACTATTAGCAACACTGAGGTGGGTGAGTAGGGAGCAACTCATATCTATTTGTAGTTCTAAGGCAGTGGTTTGCAAACTATATAACAATGCCCCCTGAACAATTTTTTTTTTTTTTTTACAAAATATTGTTGCAATCATTTGTCAAACTTTTCTGGAAAAAATCTACACAGATAAGATTGTTAGCTCAAATTTGTTCAAATAATATTAAGTGATTACAATTTATGTAACAAGCAAATCTAGGTGGAGCAGTGGATAGAGCACTGAGACTGGAGTCAGAAAAATCTGAGTTCAAATCCACCCTCAGACATGTACTAGTTGTATGACTCTGGGAAAATTACTTTACCTCTGCCTCAATTTGTTCTCTATAAAATGGGGATTATAAAAGCACCTACCATGCAGGATTATGGTGAGAACAAATGAGATAATGTTTGAAAAGTGATTAGCAGAGTGTCTGACTCATAGTAGGTAACATATTAGTTATTACTATTATTATTAAGTAATGTAGACTAAATAAATATATATTGAGAGAATAATTTATAACTTTTGTAATTTGTAAAAATAATCATTATAGTTATCATAATACCAGCAGGTAAATGTGCTGTTTTTTATAGTTTCTCAAAATGTAACTACTCAGAATTCTTTTTTAACCACTTATCATGACTGTTATTTTGTCTTTATAACAACTACACTAGAAAAAAATTCTCACAAAGAAGATATTATGAAAGGTAGTAGCAAAATTTGTTTCACTTTCTTTGATAATGCAGATAACTTGACACATACTCATGGCCAAAATGAAATATTTTCAAGTTCAAATGCTTCTTCCAGTTTCCTATCACAGCACAAGTTCATTAACCTTTCTTATTCAAATAGAATATAACCAAAAACATATCCATTTGTTTTTTAAAATAGTGTGACTTTAAAAATGGAAATTAATCTCATAGATTTTCATAAGACTAATAAGTCTTTACTTTTTTCTCTTATGAGGAAAAGATTTTTTTTAAGTTGGGAAATATACATTTTTGTTTTGTGAATTCACTACCAGTTGCTGTACCTTGGACACAAATGTGGTCATTTATTTTATCTTTCTGAACTAGAATATGGACTTTAAGACCTTTATACCAATTTTTGCTGAGAATAATTAGTATTTATCATATACATATATATTTTGACAGGGGGGGACAGAGACAGGGACATAAAGAGAGAGAGAAACAGAGACAAAGAGGAGAGAGAGTCAGAGAGGAGAGAAGGGGTGAGAGAAGGGGAAAGGGAGGAAGACAGAGAAGGAGACAAAAAGAGGGTGACAGAGAAAGAGGAGAAAGAGACAGAGAGAGACAGAGAAACAAAAAGAGAGAGATAGAGAGAGAAACAGAGACAGACTGAGAGGGGAGAAAGGGAGAGAGGGGGGGAAGGGAGGGAAACAGAGAGAGAGAGAGAGAGAGAGAGAGAGAGAGAGAGAGGCATGATGGGTCATTACCCTTGTTACAGCCTCAGGTGAGAAACTCCTCATGTTTCCGGACCCCCTGCATGTATTTGCACCCAGAGCCTGCCAGTTCAGTGTAGTGGTGGAAAACGAGATTTGTTCTGCTCCATTTCGAACCATTACTGCCTATGACACAATGTCAGACTTTCCAGATATCAGGCAGCAGAGGTTATATATAAGAGGGAACCCAAATGTTGGTTCCAGAGAAAGATAAGGGGCTCAAAAGATCAGTTTATCAATAACTCAGGGACCACATCTATAAGGACGTGAATGCTTTGGTAATCGTTTATATAAGACTGGTTCCTGGGGCCATGGGTCACATTGGCAAGACCTTCCTAACAACCAAGTGTTTCTCAAGTGGCACCTTGACCAAGAAACTCCACTAATACTCCTCATGATAAGAAGAATGACTAGCAGTACGGGAGCCCGCAGAGGGGTCTGCTTCTGCATGAAAGGTTAACCAGGCTGTGCTGAAACTAGATAGTAAAACACGTTGATTCCATGATGCCTGACCCATACAGAGAATATGCATAACCACTGGACAGGGCTCTATGGAAGGTGGGAATGGGATGGCTTCTTCAGCACTACAGTTACAAGTCCAGAACCTATGGGCAAGCAGGGCAGAGTACTTCACCGAGAAGAGCACCCAGTAGTGAGTGAAGGGATTTGTGTCCTACCCCAAGAATTCCCAAATACCTTTAGACTGTGTGGCACTACTTTAGATAAACACAAACAGATGGGCAAAGCAATGCTTCCGCTTCTCACCAAAGTCATAGATGTGGAGATGAAGCTCTATGTGTTGGTCTAGCAGCTAGCTGAAAGAGAATGCCTCAGCTAAAATCAAAGAAGAGGACTGAGGGGCATAGCCATCAGTTGGAATTTGGAAGTTGGGGGCTACTTTCCTAAGGTGCCAATCTTTTTTATTACTCCATTGTATTCATGAAATGTCTGTCTCTCCTTGGTTGACTTTGAGTTGTTTTTATGATCAGATTTTTTAAAACTGTAAAGTACCCTTTTTATAGTCTAGATTTTAAAACTATTTTAATTGCATATTAAATCTACTAACTTCTAATGACTGAAATGTTTTTACATACATCATAATAAACCTTTATGAATAAAAAAATACCATATATAGTATGTCTATACTTGCTTGATTGCATTCAGATTGAAAGCTGTTTGAGGGAAGGGGCAATCTTTTGCCCCTTTTTATATCACCAGCTGTGAGCCTGGAGCCTGGCACACAGTAGGAGACTAATAAGTATTTACTGATAGATTGTTGTTGTCTTCTACATCAGAACAGGAGCTCCTTGAGAGCAGGGACTAATTTTTGACATTTTTTTTTATCTTCAGTAGTCAGCACAATCACTGGTACACAATAGGAGTTTGATAAATGCTTGTTAATTTGTGTATCTGTGTTACATCCCCATATACTGTCTCTATTGTCTTTGCATTTAGTGGATTTTTCTTTTCAAATAGGTTATACATTTATCTGTCATAAGTATATTATTTCATTAAAAAATAAAAATTCAAGAAGATTAAATTTATCTTATTGAAAATTTAAAATAATTTTTATAATTATAAATTATTCATTATATAAATTTTTAAAAGTTGCAATGTTTATGGAAATTAGTTTTATTAACTCATAATATTCAAATAGAAAATGTTGAAGAATATAACAATTATAATGCATAAACTTCATATTCACAATCTGTGAATAGTGTAATAATCAGACTCGTCTATAGTCTACTATGCCAAGTGATGGAGGTGGTGGCAGAACATTCCTTCATTGAGATTTTACATATGAATTTTTTCATCTTAATTTTACACACCAATTTTATACATCAATTCAAATTTGACTTTTATTTGTGGGTAGAATTTGAAATAATTGCTTCTCTGAATTCACTGTAAGTTGGAATGATTTCACCATGTTCACACCATTTTTATTGACTGATTTTAAATTTTATTTTCATTGTAAAAAGGGACTATTTCTTGCAGGGTATATACCCCCCAAAATCTATTAATTTTGATCATTGACTTGTGTCCCCTTCCGACCTCCCCTAGAGGTTGTTTCACTTCTCACTTCCTAGTTTGGAAAATTCTCTCCTGAGGGGTTTCAGTACTTGATGTGAAACTCATCATCCAATCACTTGTAGAATGTATTAAAATAAACCTCTCTGGGTCCCAGTATCCTCATCTGTAAAATGCCAACGCTGAACTAGATGACCTCAGAGATCTTTTTAAGCTCTAAATTTATGATCATATGAATGCAGTAAATAAATGAAACGTTAAAGTCACAGATGTAACTAAATAAAAACCCTCAGAGTAACATCAACTTGGCACCACTGCATATGTATATATGTTGCTATTTATTTAAATCATAAAAATATGCCCCATGCCCCAAACCTCTGGGCATATGTACAAGAACATTGCATTGATTAAAATAAATAAATAAATGACGTGACTGCTGTGCTGCAAATTATTTCAGGATAAAAGGAACCTTAACGAAAGAGAGGATAAACACACTTGGGCTCCATTGCAGCATCATGGGGAAAAAATTTTCAGACACAGGATTCGAAAATACCCAGCCACCAAACAGTCTCCTAATAAGAAAGAAATGAGCTCTAAAGGAACTCAGACAATCCATGAACAACCATGATTTTTAATAAATAGCATAAAACTACAAGGGGTACATCTGACAAGGTCATTTTGGTCAAGTTCTCTGCTTCCAGGCAGTACCACATAAGGATAAATTAGCATATATTCCATTTTAAAACCTCTATTCTAATATTAAGATGCATATGATTACAATGTTTACTTATATTCTCTCTCTCTTCCTCCCTCCCTCCTTCTCTTTCTCTCCCTTCCCCCCTCTCCCTCTCTGACTCTGTCTCTGTCTCTGTCTCTGTCTCTGTCTCTGTCTCTGTCTCTGTCTCTGTGTCTCTCTCTCTTTGTCTCTCTCTCTCTGTCTCTGTCTGTTTCTGTCTCTGCCTCTCTGTCTCTCTGTCTCTGTCTCTTTTTCTCTGTCTGTCTGTCTCTCTCTCTGTCTCTCTGTTTCTGTCTCGCTCTATCTCTCTGTCTCTGTCTCTGTTTTCCTTCTCCTTTCCTTCTCCCTCCTTTCCTTCTCCCTAACTTTCACTCTATTCAATTCAGTTCAATTCAATTCAGCCAGTACTTATCATGCCCCCTACAAAGTGCTCAGTGGGACCCCAAGTCTTGTGAAAGATACAGTGTTATACTAGTTACATCACTGACTTGATTTAGTGCTGTCTCAGACAGCACTATAAACCTGAGTAAATCTCTGAACTTTAGTTTCCTTGTCTATAAAATGGGAATAATAATAGCAATCTCTCTCTCATAGTATTGTCGTGAAGATCAAATGAAATAAGATACCTACAAACATCATAAAAACAACAGATTTCTATGGAGATGGGGGTGTGGAAATGAGCATTTATTAGGCACCTGCTGTGTGCCAGGCAATGTGCAAATCCTTTACAAATATCGTATTATCTAATTTGATCCTCATGGCATCCCTAGGAGGTAGGTGCTATTATTATCCTCTTTTTATAGTTGAAGAAACTGAGCAGGACAATAAGTTATCTGCCCAGTCACACAGCAAGTGTCTAAGGAAAAATATGAACTTGAGTCTTTTGAACTCCAAACCTGGCACTCTATTCACTGTGCCATCTATAACAGATGGAGCTCAGGATTAAGAATCAGGATTAGTGATACCTGGGTTCAAAAAACTTAGCAACCTTGTCATGACTTCTCTGAGAGTTCATCTGCAAAATGGAAGTAACAATAACATCTACTTCATAGAATTATTGGGGCAATAATATTTGTAAAGCACTTTGTGAACCTTAATAAAGGTACAGATGTGCATTACTACTTTTTTTTAATCATAAAAGAAGTATGAGACATAATCATTGGCCTGAAAGAGTTAGGAAATGACTCCTTCTTTTCATCTGGATGCTCTGGGAGGCTAAGGCGACTAGTCCATACCCTCTTTAATGCTTCTGAAAGAACATCTCTTATATTTCTACTCACTAAATCTAAACAATTCCAATACCTTTAACTTTCCAGTACGTGTCCAATTTTTCATTTCTTAAGGCATGTTTATAGCACTGCCTCCCCAAATCTTTCCAGGCCCCTCTCAAATTGCACTGACCCCAGAGGGGGCACTGATTTCATTGGGGTTCAGTGAACTTTCATGTTTGTATTTAAAGAGGTTGGGGAATTTGTCAGTGTGGGGAAATTGCTTTCTATCCTAACATGTAATGGAGAAATTTCCAGTGATTCAGGATCTAGGTCCAGAAGTTTTCCCAAAGGCCCAGGAGCTACTCTGTGGCTCATCTAACTTTTATTTTTGTTCAGCACTCAAGATAGCAATTCTTCCATGGATCTTCAGTTTCTGCTTCTGTTCCAAACTCAAACCTGGAAAGAATAATCTTTCTCACTTTTGAGCTGACTGAAATCCAAAGGTGCAAACATATCAATAAAAATGATGGGGAAATAGCATCTCAATACTGTGGAACCTCCCCAAAAAGGCTCAATTCCAGTTTGACTCAAGAGCTGGGAAATGACTCATGGTATGAGTGGGATGTATTCTTTTCCAAGCTATTTTGTATAGTTCTGCTTTATACTTTTTAAAAAGTAGAGTGGCCTCCCTCTTGGGAGTTTGCTGATGGAGGGTTCTGCCTGTCTTCTTTTTTATTTGTGCTTTAATTTTTTTTTCCCAATGAGGACATAGGTTGGTGGTGGGCAGCCAGGAGATGAGAGAACATATGGCTGGAAAAAAGAAATCCCTTCCCAGTTCTGTTAGAGTAAGGAGGTGCTGGGACCCCCTGGATAGAAAGCTGTCATAAAGGATTTGCCAAAGTTTGAACAATCGGGAAGACTAAAAGCTGGACAATTGAACTCCCATGAATACATATGTTCAAAACCAGAGATTTGCAGTTCCTGGGCAATCAAGAAAATTCTGCAAACTCCAAGGGAAGGAATGGTTTAAGTTCACAAATGGAGAAATATAAATATTCTCCAATCAAGGACTTAGGAAAATAATTTTAATCAGATTTGCTAGGTGAACCATACAACCAAAGAAGGCATTTCATGAGTCCACTTGTTCTAGTGTATTATTTGCATGTGTCCAAAAAAGGTAGTTAAATTGTTTTAAAGATCTCTGTAGCTATAGATTACATAATCCCTCTTACTGAAACTATTCCATCATTCAATTACTCTTTTCAACAAGTAGATCTTTGACATAGCTAACCTAAAATGTTATTGCTCTAACATGTTTGTTTTTCTTAGTTCTGTCCTCTATAGACATATAGTGTAACTGTCTTACAATAAATCATTACTTAGTTAAGACTATTCCTACTAATGTAGCATATAAGCCCATACCAATGTTCTTGCCATTACCAATGCTTACAGTGGGTTCAGTTAGCTTTAAACAAAGGCATTTATTAAATGTTTCAGAAATAACAGTTGGTAACAAATATTTCCCCCAAAGGACTGAGTTGCCCTCTTCCATATAAATGCATAAGGAGACTAAGATATAACTTAAAGTATAATGTCAATGAAGCACAGATATAGTAAATAAATACAGGGAAGGGTGTCACAGAGTCCCTCAGAAAACAACTTTGCATTATCTTTTTTCTTTTCTCTTTTTTTTCTCTTCTCTTCTTTTCTTTTCTCTTCTTCTCTTCTCTTCTTTTCTCTTTTTTCTCTTTCCTTTTCTTTTCTTTTCTTTTCTTTTCTTTTCTTTTCTTTTCTTTCCTTTTCTTATCATCTTAGAATTGATACTGTGTATTGGTTCTAAGGCAGAAGAATGATAAGGTCTAGGCAATGAGGTTAAGTGATTTGCCCCGGGTCACACAGCCAGGAAGTGTCTGAGGCTATATTAGAATGCAGGGTCTCTCATTTTCAGGCCTGCCTCTCCATTTATTGAGCCACCAATCTGCACCTGGTATCGTCTTCTATAAAAAGGGCCACCAAGAGGACAACCCAAACCATTCCCTTGCTGTAATATATCAGACCTTTTCTTATTCTCCTTCTTTAAATTTTTCACTAGTTCAGTTGATGTGAACACTGAGTAACTCATTACCCACTGAAATAAGGAATTTCATTATGACTTTAACTTCCTATCAGTTACTTGTGACCACTCATCTGAAAAACAAAACAAAACAGAAAATCATCCCCCAACTCCAATTTAGTTCCTTTGGCAATTCACCCAGCTTTCAGAGGGCCAGGCAGAACCTCTTTGACTTTTCAGGAGAGGAAGCAGAAGATGATGGGCCCCTTTCCAAGGCCTCACTGAACTCATACAAATTCTCCATTGCTTCTAATTAGTCACAGAAGGGTGTCAAAAGATTGCTTGCAGGCATTTTACTCACGTGAAGTTAGCCTTGTAAATGATATGAATAGTTATTTCCTAAATGGGGTCCCTGAGGCCCTGTGGACTGGAACTCATATTCTCAAAGAGGTCACTGAGGGGAAATGACAGAGAGACAAAGCTCACAGTTAGATCTTGGCTCTGTCAGACAATTCTGAATTTCTCCAGATATTTCTCTCCTTGGATTATGTGTTCTGTAGAAGCAACAAAAAGTCAGGTCCACATTCTGGTGCAGGAAGGGACCAAATGGTTCCCATGACTTCTGACTGAGGTATATTCCACCTGCCACTGGCCCCTTAGGCTTAATCACCTACATGTGCAACCACCATTGAGTTTCAGGTTCAAGTCAGACAAACTTCTAGAGATTTATGGTGAATTTCATCTTCCTTGGAATTAGCCTTGGTTTGGGGAATTACTCTGTGCCCTTCCTTTCAGAGCAGGAAAGGAATCTAAGGAGAAATTCCCAGTGACTCAGTTTAGATATTTGCCAAATTCAGTCATGATGTAGTCTTTCCTTTCAACAAAATAATATTGGACAAATAATTTAGGGTAATGGAGAATAATAATTTATATTTACATAATGTTTTTGTTATGCAAGAAGGTGAGTCTTGAAACTAGGTCTTTGACTATAGAATCAGATTTCCTTTTAATGTATTACAGTGTCTTTATAAATCCTTGGACATGAGAGCCTTAAAGTTGAGAAAAAGAAAGGGATAGTTAAATACTTCATGGTATGTTCAGAGGATCTCAACTTTTCCATAGTAAATGTATCTTCTTGAATGAGTATTCATTGTCACATTATTTGGCAGGAGGAGTGTATATATGTGTATATGTGTGTGTTTGCATGTGTGTATTTGTGTGTATATGCATATATGTGAAAGGGGAGAAGACAAATTATAGTTGGAGTGGAGGTGGAACTCCTGACCAGAACAGGAGATGTTGCTCAAATCAAACCAATAAAGTAAAGACTCAAGTTCCAATCATATTACAGCTTGGTTTAGAATAAAGAGCCCTGGGCTTGGAAACCAAAAGACTTGGACTCAAATCCTACTTCTAAGATGTGAATACCAAGTGACCATGGATGGACAAATCACTTATACCTCTCTCAGTCTCAGTGTCTTCTATAAAATGAGGATAACAATATTTACTTTACAGAACTGTTGCAAGTCCTGTGAAAGTAAATGTCTATATCTATCTACATAGATATATCAAAATGGCAGTTATAATTGCTGCTGTTGCTCACTGTTACTGGTATATTATTTGCCACCCAGTAGTCAATTCTGCTCTTGCTGCTCTGCATATCATAGAGCCATCCTGTGTGGGAGTCCTAGGAAGAACTCAGGAATCAGTCAAGCATTTATTGAGTTCTTACTTTGTGCCAAGAACTACGTTCACCATGGGATAAGATGGCCCATTCTGTTCTCCTATACCTCTAATCACTGGGACTTATTTTTAGTATGGAATCTAAATCTATCTTCCTTTAAAGTCAAATCACTGGTTATTGATCTGACCTTTGGAGGCCTAGAGAGTCAGTCAATAAGCACTTACTACTAAATATATACTGTGTGTCAAGAACTGTGTCTCATTTTTCACATGACAGTATTTTAAATACATAAAAAGAAAGGATTTCTTCCCTTTCTTCCCAGTTCTCGCTGCCCCAAGTCTTCTCTTTTTTGAAGGAAACATTCCAAGGTCTCTCCACTGTTCCTCATATTACAGGATTTTGAGAACCTCTTTGACCCTGGTATTATCTTGTATCAGAGTGAGAAACTTATTTGGCTATACTTAGTACTTATCACATACATTCTATTTTGTATGTAACATATAAATGGAATCTCTGTAGGAAGAGAATCCTTGCTGAATGTTCGCCCTCTCCTCTGGATTAAAAGGGCTCTTCAAATAGGAGAAATTGGTTTTGCTTTTACCTTGTTTAATTGTTAAAAGGTTTTTTTGCATGTATGTATTTTTGTTTTGTTTCTATCTTTCCTTTCTCCTATGAGAGTGAGGAATAAAAAATATTTTCATTAAGTGAAAAAGATTAAAATTTAAAAGAAAAAATAGTTGGGACATAGAATTAAGAGCTCAGTTGATTAAAATATGTTGCTCCCAAAAGAATTTTCTATCACTGTAGTATGAATTGTGTTGATGAATGGATGAATTACTATACTTGAGAGGATCAATAGGGTGTTTTTGCAGCATGTAGGAAGTCCTTTGCATCTTGGCTACATAACTACTGAGAGAAGTCAGAGACCATTGGCCTGCATTACAACTTGTCTTCAAACCTGATTCATTTGATCTTGAGTATTCCTCTAAAGACAGGAAGTCTGGTATCCAGAAGTATACTGAGGAATCTCAGCTAAAGGGCCATCCGTAAAACCGTCAGTTGTGATAGGAAGACACTCATTTTACAAAGCTACCTGAGGGCTAACTTGTCTCACTGTTCTTTTCAGTGCCATGGAAAAAGTCAAACTATCTGTGACTTCTCACTGCCACGTTAGAGGTCTATGACTTTTCAACACCACACAAGAGATATGCAACTTCAAAACTAGTCAAGATATCTTATGGATTTTCAACTCTAGGCAAGAGGTCTATGGCTTTCCAAAATCACACAGGGAGTATTTTTATTGCATTTCCATACTTTTAAAACTCTTAGCTATTGCTTTTGTAATTAGAGAATTAGACAACTCATTTCTTTTGATATCAGAAACCTAAGTGAATTAAAAAATGGAGGCATTTCCTTCTCTGGACATATTCCAGCTTGTCAATGTCCTGCCTATAATGTTGGCCTCAGATCTGAACACAAGGCAGTACTTCAGATGTGGTCTAACCATGGCAGAGCACAATGGGGATTGTCACCTTTCTTCTAGTAATTTCTTCTAAGATCACATTTAACCACTAATATTCTACCACATTAGCTCATATCATGGCAAGGACCTTGCATCTTTGAAGCCTATGCTAGTGATACTCAGGCTCTGGGTTCAATTATCACCTCTTGCAGATGACTCCCAGATCTCTATATGGAGCTCTTTTGAATTCTAGTCCTACAATACCAAATTCTGTTTGGACATCTTTATCTGGATATCCTATAAACATCCCTAAATCAAAATGTCTTAAATAGAACTCATCATATGCCTTTTCCCTCTAAACATTCGAATTCTGTTGAAGGTACCACCATCTAGTTACTGAGGTTCACAACCCCAGAATCATAGAATCACAAATTTGGAGTAGGAAGAAACTTTAGAAGCCGTTGAGTCCAATTTCTCCCATTTTATAGATGAAGAAACTGAGGCACATAATGGCTAAGTGAAAAGACACATATTTTTAAGTGTCTGAAAGAGGATTAGAATTCTGGTCTTTCTGACTTCAAATCCGACACTCTGTCCACTGTCATCACCATTGAGTCTTCCTTCTCCTTCACCTTCCTTCCTCATATTGAATCAGTTGTCAAAGCTTATTGACTCTATATTTATCATATATACTCTTACTCTTTTATTCACACTGCCTTAGCTTGACTTCAAGCCCTAAAAGCCCTCTCACCTGGTCTATTGCAATAATTTTTAAAACCAGAAATATAAAACCAGAACCCCCAAATAAAAAACTAAATAAAGTTAAAAGCATATGCCTAAATCTGTATTCAAATCCAACAGTCTTTCTCTAGAAATGCATAGCATTCTTTGTCATAAATCCCTCAGAACATTTTTTTTCTTGAGGTTGTCCCCCATTTCAATCCATCCTCCACACAACTGCCAATGATATATTCCTTTTTTTTAAGAACCCTTACCTTCTGTCTTAGAATCAATACTGTGTATTGTTTCCAAGGCAGAAGAGTGGTAAGGCAATGGGGGTTAAGTGACTTGCCCAGGGTCACACAACTAGGAAGTGTCTGAGGCCAGATTTGAACCTAGGACCTCCCATTTCTCCCAGAGTGGACTGGCTCTCAGTCCACTAAGTCACCCACCTGCCCCCAGATATTTTTTAATTATAAATATATTTTATTTTACCAACTACATCTAATAGCAAATTTCAGCATAAGTTTTCTGAAGCTATATGATCCAAACAATCTCCCTCATTCCCTTCCTTCCCCTTTCACAGTACGGGTAAGCAATTCAATTTGGGTTATACATGTATGATCAGGCAAAATATATTTCCATATTGCCCATTTTGTAAGATAATACTCATATAAAACCAGAACCCCCAAATAAAAACCTAAATAAAGTTAAAAAGTATATGCCTAAATCTGTATTCAAACTCCAATAGCTATTTCTCTAGAAATGCATAGCATTCTTTGTCATAAATCCCTCAGAATTATCCTGTATCATTGTATTGCTGAGAGTAGCTAAATCTTTCACAGTTGATCATTCCACAATATTGCTGTGACTGTGTACACCTGACTCTGCTTATTTCATTCTGCATTAGTTCATGTCTATCTTTCCAGCTCTTTCTGAAATTATATTGTTCATCATTTCTTATAACACAATAGCATTCCATCATCGTCACAGATACCACAATTTACTCAGCCAGTTCTCAATTGTTGTACATTCTCTTGATTTCCAATTCTTTGTCACTACAAAAAGAGCAGCTATATTTTTGTACAAGTAGGTCCTTTTGCCCCACTTTTTTTTTATCTCCAAAGAGATATTTTTAAAAATAGAGTTGGTCATTCTCCCCCTTATTAAAAATTATTTTGTCTTCCATATTATCACTAGGATAAAAGATGGAATCCATACACCCTGATATTTAAAGGCCTTTACAATCTGTCTCTGGACTATCTTCCCAGTGTGATGTTCCCATTGACTTTTGCAGTCAAATCAATCTCTTAATTATTCCCTCCATTTCACATCTAATTTTTATCCCCTATAGTTTTTTTTTTATTTTAAACCCTTAACTTCTGTGTATTGACTTATAGGTGGAAGAGTGGTAAGGGTAGGCAATGGGGGTCAAGTGACTTGCCCAGGGTCACACAGCTGAGAAGTGTCTGAGGCCGGATTTGAACCTAGGACCTCCTGTCTCTAGGCCTGGCTCTCAATCCGCTGAGCTACCCAGCTGCCCCCTATCCCCTATAGTTTTGCATGGGCAATCTACAAATGTTGGAATGATCTTCTTATTCATCTCCATCTTCTTTTAAAACTTAACTCAGATGCCACTTCTTAGCATAAAAGGCTATTCTTGATTCCTTCCATTGCTCTTTCTCTCTCCTACTTTACCTTGTATTTCTTTATCTATGCTCAAATTTTCTTTCAGAAGTTGTAAGCTCCTTGACTGTTTGTTTTCCTATCACTACTATTTAGCATAACACCTTGCAAATAATAAGGGATGAATAAATGTTTGCTGAATTAAATTTAATCACCAGGTTTTACATAGTTTGAAAGATCTCTAGGATTGTCCTGGCAATTGAGTAAATGCCTGAGTACTAGTTTGGATAAGTTCATGGAGGTTTACCTCTAGAGGCACTTGGTAATGATTTATTTATTTGTTCATTCATTCATTCATTCATTCATTCATTCATTCATTTGTTTTACTACAATACTCATGAAGACTATATGTTAAAATGCATAGTCAACTTGTCAATCAACTAAAATTTATTATATATGCAGGATACTGTGCTAAACACTGGTGGGAAAAGTGCCCTCCAATGAACTGGAAGATCCTTAAAGTATTAAAATAAGGTCATATGTTTTTAGTACTGGTTCATTTTGAACTTTCAGTCAACTACCATCTCATCACAAACACAACTCAACAAAAACAACAAAATTATATTATGAGTTTCTTAAATGCAAGGAATATCTTTTGCCTTTTTATCTATCTCTAGTACTGAGTAATCCAGTGAATAGCCCAAGGTACTAACTAGTTGTATTACACTGGGGAAATCACTTGTCATTGCTTGCCTCAGTTTCCTCATTTTTAAAATGAACTGGAAAAGGAAATAGCAAACCACTCCAATAGCCTTGCCAAGAAAACCCCAAATATGGATCACAGAGAGCTGGACACTATGAAACCAATGGAAGAATATCAATAACAATGCTGCTATTACTTAAGGCATTGCATTCCCTGTTGGTAGAGTGGCTCATAGAAAATCCACCTTAGCTTTATTGTGACTTGGTTATCTTCCTTAAATTAATCTGAGGTCTCAGTGGCCATGTGTCTTGAAAATATCCCTATCATGGGGATAGTTGGCTGATTCAGTGGATTGAGAGCCAGGCCCAGAGATGGGAGGTCCTGGGTTCAAATCTGGCCTCATACACTTCCAAGTTATATGATCCTGGGCAAGTCACTTAACCCCCATTGCCTACCCATATCACTTTTCTGCTTTAGAACCAATACTTAATATTAATTCTAAGATGGAAGGTAAGAGTTTTAAATTTTTAAAAAAGGGAGAAAAAACGGGGGCAGCTGGGTAGCTCAGTGGAGTGAGAGTCAGGCCTAGAGGCAGGAGGTCCTAGGTTCAAACCCAGCCTCAGCCACTTCCCAGCTGTGTGACTCTGGGCATGTCACTTGACCTCCATTGCCCACCCTTACCACTCTTCCACCTATGAGACAATACACCGAAGTACAAGGGTTAAAAAAAAAAGGGAGAAAAAAGAAAAAAATTCCAATCATGAATGGAGGGTGGGACTAGGTGACTTCTAAGCAATAGTATCCTGGAGTCTACTTGTATTAACTTATGGAAAGCCACTGCTAAATTTTCAGTGAGAGAATTTACACATCATAAATTGGAAAATGCTACAGATCAGAAATTGAATGAGTATTTGGTCAATTTTCTAAACTTTAAAAAAATGGAGAAATATTGGTAATGCAGATTACACTTAAAAGTGTACCTGGTATACTTTTTTTCTGCCTGCAGAGCTTTTTGTTAAAACATTTACCAGTATACCTTTGCTTCTAAGATTCCTTCCAACTAAAAGTGACCCTATGACGTTAATCCATTCATTCTGTACTTGGGTTCAGAGAGAATGTTGTGGGGTAAAGGGGGAAGGTTGTAGTGAAAAGTCACGTGTACCTAAGGTGGGACATTTCTAATTTGCTGGATTTTTTCCCCTTCAGTTCAGTTTTGTTGTTTTCTTTCCAGGGAAAAGACAAAATTGATTGCCAGGAATTCTCAGGAATTCAGAGCACAGAGATCAACTCTGGCACTGAATCACGTCATGTAGTCCATGAACATACAGTCCACCTGAGGGATGGAATTTCCCTTCACATACAGTTCATTTGAGTGGGAGACCATTCTACTCCTTTTCCTGCTCCTCCTTTTACAACAGGTATCTAATGAGGATTTAAGTGAATTCAAAGGAGAGCACCTTAAACACCTCATCATACTGAGTGCTGGGTAAGTCAGTGGTGGTGTGTGAGTGTTATCTAAGAGGGAAAAAAATTGGGTGTCTAAGAAAATCATGTGTATCTTTTAGCCCCTAAAATGGAAATAAAATAGATGAATGAACCTGGAAAAATGCTTTTGGTGTCCATTTATCTAAATATCCAGGCAAGTATAGAATGTGTATACATTTCCAGATATACACATATCTGTAGCATATGCCCTCCATGCTTAATGGGTCTTAATGGCTGTCCATTACTCTTTGGCAGGCAGGGAGAATAGGGTTCAGTGGAAATGATTTACAAGTAAGTCCTTTTCAAACATAGCCCATATGCAAGTGTTTTAAATGAAGGAAATTTGTGGCACACACAGTGATTTCTTTATTTCCTCCAAAGTGCTGCCCTCTTTTGCAGTGTCCAACAGATTTCTAACTTTTAGAGTACTTACTCCTGAGGGTAGATAGAGATATTGCTTGGTTGATTAGATTGTGAGCTCCTTGAGGGCAAGGACAGTCTTTTGTCTTTTACTGTATCTTCAGTGCTTAGCACAATGCCTGGCATAGTAGGTGCTTAGACACTTAATAAACACTTTACTAACTGATGTTTCACATTATTCAGTCAATAAGAGGTAATGGAAGCAACATGGTACAATAGGCTGAATGATGAACTTAGAAGTTCAGGACTCAAGCCCAGTTCAAACAATTACTTTATGGGCAAGCCATTTCAGTTATGGGGCCCTCCAGTTTCAGATGTGTAAAATGAGGGATGTCTTTTGCTTTGGCTCCTATATTTTTTTAACAATGACTTGGATGAAAATATGGATAATAGGTCTATCAATTTATGGCTCAGGTTAAAAGAAGCTGGGAGATGGGGCAGCTGGGTAGCTCAGTGGAATGAGAGTCAGGCCTAGAGACAGGAGGTCCTAGGTTCAAACCCAGCCCCAGCCACTTCCCAGCTGTGTGACCCTGGGCAAGTCACTTGACCCCCATTGCCCACCCTTACCAATCTTTCACCTATGAGACAATACACCGAAGTACAAGGGTTTCAAAAAAAAAGAAGCTGGGAGATAGATAATATTTTTCATGATAGAATTTCTACTATCCTGTTATTCATCATCAGACAGATTACATGCTACCAGCTTCTCACTCACTCAGTGCTCCAACCAAGCAGATCTACTTGCTGTTCCCTGGTTAGGACATCCAACTCCTACCTTGGTGCCATTGAACAAGCTATCCCAGATGCTTGGAAGGCATTCCCAGCTAGAACCTCTAGCTCCTCTGAAGACTCAAGAGTGCTCTTTTCTTTATCCCAGTTGTTTGGTTCCTCCTGTAAGGACCTCAGGAGTCGCCCTGCCCTGCTATATGAAGAAGCCCTGGGAAAGCTCAAATCCTCTGAGTTATGCTAGCAAGTAGGGCCTGCAATAAGGGCCAGAACCCCTCTTCCCATCTTTAGAAGCTGGAATATCAATTACAAATTCTCCACATATTCTCCAAGCCTTCTCCCCCCAGCAGCAGGGACCACTTCCCCAACCTCGATCTGCATGTCAAATATGGGCTTCTGTTTCCCTCTTCTCCCCCATGTCTCCTCTCTCTCCTTTCTCTCTCTCTCTCTCTCTCTCTCTCTCTCTCTCTCTCTCTCTCTCTCTCTGTCTCTCTCTGTCTCTCTCTCTCTCTCTCTCTTTCTCTCTCTCTCAATACATATAATGTATATGTATATACATATGTATACATATATTCACATGTATTTATGCGTATTTGTTGTTTATTTTGGAGTGTGCTCAACTCTTTTGACCATTTTTGGGATTAAGTGACTCGCCTAGGGTCACATAGCTAGTGTCTGAAGCCGAACTCAGGATAACGAGTCTTCCTGACTCCAGACCTCGCACTCTCTCCTCCATACCACCCAGCTTCCCTTTTTAAAGTGCAGAAGACAATGTGAGCAAATGCAAATATGTATATATTTAATTCTATATAATTTCATGTATATGTGCATATAAACCATATCTATGCACCTAGACTACATATACTTGTGTATATGTCAATGGGTGTACCCTAGTAAATCCCAGTGTGTACACAACATATACAAACACACACATGTGTATATATAATATAACATATATATATATATATACACACATACATACACTTGTAACACAAAAATATACACACATAACAATTGGAATGTATTAGTCTGGATATCAAATTCCTCCACATCAGTAGACCTGACTTGTTCCCACTGTTTCCCATTGTCCTTCATATTATGAAAAGGTGGGCTTTATTCCCTGTCTGCTGACTCCTGCCTTGTGCTGTCTTGTGTGTCCCAGTTCTGCCCTGAAATTATGAACCTCACTCAAACTGTATTGATATCTTGAAATTGTATCGCATCTCCCAAATAACGATGAACATTTTTTTGTCACCTCCCCACTTCCCTCTCCCTCCAATTACCTCCCTCTTCCCTTGTTTTATTCCCTCTTTACTTCTCTGTGAGGTAAGAAAGAATTCTATATCCCACTGAGTATACTTGTTTTACCCTCTCTG
Organism: Gracilinanus agilis; assembly: GCF_016433145.1. Classification (NCBI taxonomy): domain Eukaryota; kingdom Metazoa; phylum Chordata; class Mammalia; order Didelphimorphia; family Didelphidae; genus Gracilinanus; species Gracilinanus agilis. The sequence continues at coordinate 681,281,127 of NC_058131.1, forward strand.
AGCAAGTTATGAGAGTAAAGTTTAAGCATTGCCTGTCACTTCTCTTGTTCTCCCCCTCTGTAATGATTTTTCTCACATTTCTATGTTGTATAATTTAACCCATTCTATCTACTCCTCCTTGTTGGTTCTTTCACTCCTGTATTTGTTTTCTGGTGATATTTTAATCTTGGTTGGAGAGGATTCTCATGGTGACACAGAGCTGCTCTGGATTACTCCGCCATCTTGGTTCAACCTTGGGAAGTGACTACCTTTCTTTTTAAACTCTCACCTAGATTATTTTACCCTTTCCCTTATTGACCTCCCATCCCCAATATCTGCCTCCTATAATCTTTCCTTCACACAGACAACATGCCTGTTCATATCCAACATTCAAAAATCTCCCAGGGTTCTTCATTGCCCTGGGGCAGGCATCTTTAAGCTCTCCCTCTCTTCAGACTCCTTCCTCTTAGACTGCAAATATTTCTAGTCTTCCTCTATTCTGAAAAAAATCTTGTCTTTCCTCTGCCTGTCCTTCAAATTAAACTACTAGACAGAGTTGTCTACACTATTGCCTCTATGGTTAATTGCTACCCACTTACCCCTTTGTAAAAAACTATTTTCTGCTTTCAAGTGTTGAAATGAATCTGATCTCTTCAAGGTCATGAATGACCTATTCATGACTATTTCCAGTGAGTAGTTTTGCATCTTTATCTTCTGTGACTGCTCTGGAGCATTTGACCTCTGGTCATCCTCTCTTTTTGATGCCCTCTTCTGTCTTGGCTTCTGCGCCTTTCTTCTCATGATTTCTCTTGCCTTTTTCTGATTGCTGCTCTTCTTCTTCCTTTGCTATTTTTTATCACTTTCCCACCACTTAAATTTATATGTACTCCAAAATTCTGTGCTAAGTACTCATTCTTCCTTTCTAGCTGCATTCTCTTTCTAGACACTTTCAACTGCTTCCATGGCTTTAATAATTACCTCTTTATTTCTATGCAGATGACTGACATACAGGTCTAGAGTTTATCTGGATATCCAATCCTATTTAATAATTTATTAGTATATTCTAGGCACTGTGATAAATCCTTTGAAAAGGACAGTTCCCTGGTTTTAAGGAGTTTACAATCTAATGATAAGAAACAACACACGAAATGAAATAGGAGGCAGGAAGACCAAAAAATATCTTCTCTGATGGAGTTGAAATCAGGCAAAGTATGAGATGCAGAGTGGAGTGAGCCAAAAAGCTCAGTTCCTGTTCTCTATAAAGGAAGGCTTTGGGAGAAGTTTGGTCCTTCATATTCCAGTCTTCTTCTAATCAGAGAGGAGAGGATGCTGAGGGAAATGATGTCAAACAAGGCTTGAATTAGCATCATGGTTTTGAGATTAGAGGTGATCAACTTAACCTGGGAAAGATATCTTGTTCCATGGAGTAGAAACCAGGCAGGACAGATATAGGTATTAAATAATTAATACACAAACTCCTTTAGTCTAGTGTTTAATTTGAAGAGACAAAAACATGGTGTGACAAAGTGGAAATGTTTAATATTAGGTTCTAATATACCTGCGTCTTTTAAATTTATTTATTTATTTATTTATTTGTTACATTAAAATACCCAGTTAACTCCCTCCCCACATTAGAGAAAGCACCATTTGAAAAAATTATATATGTATATACAAAAATATGTCTTATTTCTGTTTATCAGTTCTTTTCCTCAAGGTGGACATACACAATCCCTTCTTCAAGCAATATTTCTATTGCTGTATGTAGAATGTTCTCTTGGTTTCCCTCATTTCACTCTTCATAATTTCATGTAGGTCTTTCTATAGTTTTTCCCCCCAAAATAAACCTGTTGCACATTTCTTATGCTGCAGTATTCTATCACAACCATATATCAAAACTTATTTAACCATTCCCCAATTGATGGGCATCCTTTAAATTTCCAGTCCTTTTGCCACCACAAAAAAAAGTTGCTATACATATTTTAGAACAGATAAGTGCTTTTCCCTTTTCCTTAACCACCTTAGGAAATAAACATAAGAGTGGTATCACTGGGCCAAAAGATGCACACAATTTTCTAAGTTTTTGAGCATAATTCCAGATTGCTCTCCAAAATGGATGGATCCTCTCACAGTTCCACCAACAATGTATTAGTATTCCCATTTTTCCACATTCCCTCCAACATTTGTCATTTTCCTTTTTTATCAGTTTAGCCATTCTGATAAGTATGAGATGATATGGCAGAGTTGTTTTGTTTTGCATTTCTTTAATTAGCAATGATTTAAGAGTATTTTTTCCTATAGTTATTTTTTAAATCCTTTACCTTTCATCTTAGAATCAATATTGTATATAGGTTCTAAAACAGAAGAGTGGTAGGAGATAGGCAATAGGGGTTAAGTGACTTGCCCAGGGTCACACAGCTAGGAAATGTCTGAGGTATGATTTGAACTGGGGCTTCACTTCTCTAGGTCTGGCTCTCAAACCACTAAGCCACCTAGCTGCCCCCTGTATACTTATATTTATCAAAAAACATTATCTGATCATATCTTTTGTTCATTTATCAGTGGGAGAAATGACTCATATTCTTACATATTTGACCAAATTCACTTTATATTTTAGATGAGATCTCTATCCACGAAACTGTTTATACAATTTTCCCCAATTTACTGCTTTCTCCCTAATCTTAACTACATTCGTTTTATTGTACAAAAAGTTCTGAATTTAATGTATTCAAAATTACCCATCTTACCATATTTTCTATCTCCTGTTTATTCATAAATTTTTCTATCCATAAATCTGATAGTTAATATGTTCCCTGTTCTAATTTGCTTGAATATCTCCCTTTATGCCTAGGTCATGCATCCATTTAGGTCTTCTCTTGGTAAATGGCATAAGATTTTGGTCTATACCTAATTTCTGCCAGTCTACTTTCCAGTTTCCCCCAAAATTTTTACCAAATAGTAAATTCTTATTCCCAAAGCTTGAATCTTTACTATTGTCAAATATAAAGTACCATAATCATTAAAACTGGTTGTTATCAGTCTGTTCTGTTCCTCTGATCTACTTTTCTATTTTTTAACCAGTACCAGATAGTTTTAATAACTATTGCTTTAGAATACAGTTCGAAATTTGATACTGATAAACCTCCTTCCTTTACATTTTTATTAATTCCTTTGATACATTTGACCTTTTGTTTTTCCAAATGAATTGTTATTATTTTTTCTGGTTCAAGAAAATAATTTGGGGGGTCATTTTATTGGGATGGAATTGACTAAGTAGATTAGATAGGATTGTCATTTTAATTATATTGGCTCTGCCCACCTATGAACAATTACTATTTCTCTGATTATTTAAATATGAGGCTATTTGTATAAAACATTTTATAATTACGTTCATATAGTTTCTATGGTAGTTTTAATCAGAATAGAGGAAATTAAACTAATTTCCATAAAAAGTTCCAGATATGTCCAAAAGTAGATCTACATAAAAAATGACTTTTAAAAGGTTTAAGATGATGTTTTATATTTAGAAAGTCCAAGTAATAAAAGAATAAAGGAAAATAAGTGAATGAATAGCCATTTTGATAGAATGGTTAGCAATTTAATACAAATTAAAAAGGAAAAAATGTCATTAACTTCATCTATTGCTCACGGAACCTCTTTGTATAATGTAGAACAGATGTGTCAAACACATAGCCTGTGGGTTACATATGGCCCGCAACACTCCAATGTATGGCCCAAACCAGATTGAAATTAATTGGAAAATATTTAACAAAACAAATATAATACAATAAAACATAGATAATATTACATTTTAAAACTAAGTCAATAGACTGTGGCTCACTGGGATTCTTATGTATGAAATAGTGACTTCTCATTTTTATTTAAATTTGAAAGCACTGATACAGAATAGTTTCAAGGGACAATGTCTGAAAACTCTTAGCTAAGTGATTTTGAAATTATTGCATTGGAAGGGACTTCAAAAGATATTTAGTCTATTTTATATCCAAAGTATAAATTACTTGTACAATATCCCTAATTAGTCATTCAGCTTCCACTGGTAATGTTTCATCAGATTCTACATCTAATGACCACTGTTCTCAATATGCCCCCCTAAAAGACCATGTCTTAGAAGGGTCTATTTATTCCATTGGGGGATGGTAATAATTATTAGAAAGTTTCCTTTACATTAACCTGTAATCTGTCTCCCTTTAGATTTTATTCTCTGGTTCTAATTGTGTCTTCTAATGAGTATATTTTTTCTTTTTCTTGATACTCTTTCAAGTATATAAGGTATGACATCACTGAAACTTCAAGTCAGAAAAGGCCCTAGAAGTCTTATAGTCTATCACTTAACTAAACAGGAATCCTTTCTAAGACTTCTTCAGTGAGTATTCATGCTGCCTTTACTTAACCTCCACTGGGAAGACAGGGTTCTTTGTAAATCTGGCTCCCCTTATGTTGCCCTAAATGAGTGGGGACAGCTCCATTTAATAATATGATTACAGAAAATTAAAATAATTTTTTAGAACAGACTGTTTAAATCAAAAACCTTTATTCCTTTTGAGAATCTTTGGATATGGATGGAAGGATAGACCTTCCTAATGAATATTTGTATCTATGAATGTCTATAAATAAATACTGATCTATGTTTATAATCAAACAGATTTTTCCCACCCCACATTTAACCAAGTCCACTTGTGTATTCCCTTGTGTCATCATTTAATAGGTGGGAGAAATAAAAGGAAATCTGTGGCAGAAAAAAAAATGAGTTTCAGGAATGTTGACTTTAGACCAATGAATATTATGTTTGAATACAGATCTTTATTAGGAAAATAAGTGCATATACATCCATCAAAGACATGAATTTGATGAAAAACATGTTGTTCTTTCTCAAAAGGAGTTAGTTTTGTTTTTGTTTTTGTTTTTTAAAGAAGCATGATGTATACACTACAGCTGCCTTCTAGAGGAAAGTTTTCACATTATATGGGAGATTTGCTTTTTAAAAAAAATACAAAATACAGTATTTATCACATTTCAACAACAACAACAAGAATAAGAACAATACTGAAATCATTGATCAGGGACTGAGCTTCTACAAAAATTATATCCAGGGCACATTGTTCCTTCTGGGCCCTTGATAGTGCCAATAGGTTGGTCATGTCCAGAACCTAGAAATTTCTAACTGGAGAAACAAACAAAACTATCATTTTTGGAAAGAGCATTTCTCAGGTGGTTTTCCCTGTCCAATGTGTATCTGTGAAGGATTTCAAAGGGATCAGGTCTAAAGCTCCCAAAGAAATGATGATAATGACTCCTGATTGATTATAGAAATTGACTTAAATTAAGAGGACTTAGGTAGTGGTGATGCAGGGGGGGTAGGCAGCCACAAACCATTTATAAAACCAGTTAGTCCCACCATCCCCTAATACAAGATTATCACAATTTTTAAAAAATCAACATCCTGAATTTGGAATTTAAGTTGTGAAGACATATTGTGGGCTAAATTCACAACTTCAGATATTATTCATTCTGCTGACTCATGTCCCCTACTTGCTCAAGAGTGTATGTAGTTTTCTACAATAGATAAGGGTCACATTTGCTGAAAATATGTTTTTTGTTCTGTCTGCCTTCTTTTGATCTCCCCCTGCTTACAGATACCATTAGCAGTTATGCAAGCCCCTACTCCAAAAACATTCCTTTCCCTGAATTCATCTTTGATGAAGTTCAGTGTCAGCATCCTGGTTTTATATCTCTCAATTTGTTCACCTGATGTTTGGATATTTGAACCACAATGGGATGGAATTCAAGCTGTGGTACAAGATATTGGAGCCTAGTTATCCTTTTTTTTTTTTTTTTTTTAACATAAATAAACCAGGTTTAATTAGTTACCTCATTCAACATTTCTGATGTGAAGAATGTGAATGGGGAGCCAGAACTTCAATAGAAAAGATACAGTATCAAGACAAATGCCCTTTTATTATTCCATGGGATTGAATGGCCTCATGGACTACAAAACACATATCTCTAAAATCTAGGAGCACTTAGTGAATATTCATTTGCAAATGGGCTGCTTCAATGAATGCCAATTGGGGGTGGGGAGATTTGTTTGTTACATAATAGCATTTTTCTTCCAGTCTCTTCTTCCATCCCCTAGGTGACAAAGGTGTGAAAGAGATTTCCTAGAAAACTATAGTTAGCTGAAATTCCCAAAAACAATATTTTTAATGTAGCTTTCTTCTCATTTATAGGACCAATGGATTTCAGAGTCCACAAATTTTAAAATAAAGGATCACTGATCCAGGATTCAAAATCTCCAGGAAATCATGATGGAAGACCTAGATCTTTCAGCTCCTTTGCAAAAACAAAACATTTTCACCAAAATTTTGCTTCACAAAGTAATTTAGATGCTAAATCAGGGATATGATAAGTTAGTTTCAAGGCCAGGATCCATCTATAAAAGAAAAGTCTTGGAATTCATTGTGGTCTACAGCTTTTTAAAACAGCAAAAGAGATTGGGGGAGTGATTCTGGATGTCTAAATTAGAAAAAAAAAAAGAAATTATTTCAGCTGATTGACTCCATTTCTTCCACTAATCAGATCTGATTTTAAAAAACCATGTACTGGTTCAACATAGAAGTGTTTAAATGTTTAACATATACTACTAGTAATTCTTTAGATTATTAAATCTAAGAAATTTTAAAATCCAATTTTCCTTTTACTATGTACACACATAATTTAAGTGCTGCCCATTGCTTAACTTGGCCTGTCAACTGGTCTATACTTCACCTTTTCTTGTTAATTTCACAGATTTATAGAGGATTTAAACTTAAACAAGAGAAATAGCTAGGAGTGGATCTAACATATAGTAGGCACTTAGTGTTTATTGATTTAATAAAGGTGACATTTTAGTCACTCAGCTCAAGGGAAAAAAAGATACATAATTCTCAGGAACTATAAAGACTCCTAAATTTAGGGTCGGAACAGACTGAGGCAACATGGCATCAAACAGAAAGAAAAGAAGTGGATGCCTCCTGCCTGATCTATTTTAGAAGATTGGGCCAAAGAACTCCTTTCTAAAAAGAACTAGACAAGTGACAATGCTGAAAAATGAATGTGTCAGTTCCTCTTAATAAGCAGAGAGAGGGGGCATGAGTTCTAGATTAATTGAACGTGTGTAACCAAGTCAGAATCTTAGTTAGAATATAATTTCATGTTCCAGTGCCTAGTTCCTTTTATTTAAAAAAAAATGTCTACTATTCACAACGCAGGAGGAAGAGTCTTTCCTGGAATCTTTCCAGGACATTCTGATTTCTAAGATTTCCACAATTTGTAAAATGCTCTCTATTTACGACAAAGTCCCCAACCTGCAGCACAGTGAGTGCTCTGGAAGGTAAACTCTTCCACTAACCTAATCACCCTCTGCTCTGCTGAGGAAGGGAACATTGTTTATCCCCAAATCACTGTGACAATTAAAACAGTCCCAAAGCAAAGGGATATATATATATAAAGACACACAAATTGGCAGTGGGGTCAGGAGACATCATGGTACACATGCTCAGTCCCACCCAGCTTTTGCATTCCAAAAAAACACACAGAATTTTACATTGGGCATACAGTTTGACATCAATGCTAAACAAAACACAGATTTTTTTTGACATTTTGACAATATTCCACACAAGACACATCAGGAACACACACCATTGGCAGCACACCTTTGGGCTATAACATATTTCCACTTATTTTTCAATGTTCTTTTCAAATGAAAAGTATAATCTTGAGAGATTTCTTTTTCTGTGCCATGGACAAAGACAGTCTCAGATACACACGGTGATGGATGGAGAAATAAAATGAAAATGAGGAGAAAATGATGGGATGCAGGTGACAACATGAATGGTGTAGCCCTGCTCTGCCCTCACATTTTTGACCATGGCTAGAAATAGGCCAGCCTTGTGAGCATCTATGATCCCCTTGATCTGAGAAGATGCCCTTCTGTTCTCACATGAAGAGAGGGATTAATTCAAGAGCAGCATACTGATTAAAAAAAAAAAATCAGGCCATCCGTCAGCCTAATACTGGGTCAACACGGGTAGCTGTTCTTCTGGACCGATATTCCTAAAAATGGCCATATCCTTCATGTCAATAAGTGAGTCATACTCTTTAGGTAAAGATCTTGGCACATATTGCAGCTCATGTCCTGCCATATATTTGTATATAAAACCCAGTAACTCTTGGTGTGCCCCAAACACTGAGTGCAAGATAAACTAGGGCTCACCCAGAAAAATGATAACATAAGGAAAAATAACGAACTTAAGTCTAATGAGTTCATATCTGTCACCAGTGACATTCAATAGAACAAACTTAATAAAAAATAAACACCATATATCTTGCTACATAATAATAATAACAGTGAAAGCAAGCCGGGATTTGTGCAAAACAGAGCCTTTGAAATGCATTTAGCAGTGCCTAGACTGCCTGGTGACAGCCATGAGCATTCCTTCCCTAATACTTGTTATCTGCTTTCTGGTCCTACAGTAAGAAATCCTTCAGGCTTCAGTCTTACAATGCGTGCCTTTTACATCTTGAACCTCCTGTTAATGAAGAACAGAGTGAAATACCATTAAGGCAAATTCCGACTAAATGTTTAGTCATCATTGGACCCTATTCAAAGACAGGTAAGTCATCTCTTAAGGTTCAAACATCAATGCCTGCTTGGAAAGCCCTTGACATTGGTGTTTCAAGAATTACTTCAAAATCTCATGTGATGTTCTTCCTTTTGGAAAAGACCCTGGAAACAAAGGGCCTCACATCACTCTGGCTGGGTGGTGAAGGCAGTTCAGAGTTAGTACAATGGTCATTATGAAGGAGGTGAAGAGGAAGGTGGAAGACACAAGCAAGGACTGAAGACATGGACGAATTGACAAGGAAACAGGACAAGTTTTGGTCCAACAGAATAAAACAGAAATTGGTCTTTGGTAATAACCTCATTTTAAAGAATCAGTGCAGTATGAATAAAGGAAAAATGCATTCATTGACCTGAGATCTTGAGTAGGATTCACAGGGAATCATACTTACACAAACAGGTTCCCAGAAGGGGTAGAATTGGCCGGGTGATGAGAAAGTTGTTTATGGACTTTGGAGCCCAAGTGCTGATCGATTCACTTCTCACTCTCTGGGTCTCCCAAGTACACGGATTTGTTCAACGCTCTTGTACCCAAGATCACCATGACATACCACATGAACAGACTGTACTGCTATGCAAAGACCATGACTTTTAATTGCTACCCAACCAGGCTACCTAGAAGCCAGCAATCCTGCATTTAAATGAAGCTCCATCCTGCTAAGCATCTGGTTCCCTCTAGCTGCCATATCTATGTTATTTTCATCTAACAGGACAATGAAGATACAGGAGAGGCAACATATGAGTGAAGAGCCCCAGGAAAGGAGTCTGAGAAGATCCTCTTGATTTATAATATGATGATCCTTAACACATATAATGCCATTATTCTGTATCTTATTGTCTTAGGTTAGATTTAAAGGGAACACAGCTCTTGAGGAAGAGTTCAGTAGATTATGCTAGAGATCTGAAATTTTAAAAGGCAGTGAAAATATTTGCTCTTTCCTATTTGAGCTTGGACCAGTTACTTCCCCATTGTCTCAAGTAATTTAGGATCAATACTGCCAAAGAATACATTTGCAAAAGGCACTTAGCTAGATAAAGTGCTATAAAGATGGGTAGCAATTATTAGGAAGGTGGCTCAAGACCATGCTAATCAAGATCCAAGCTATTTCGCCTTCCCCTTTGACTGAGAAATGTTTCCCAAACATATCCAAGGAACTCAACTGGCACCTTCTTAGAAAAGCAAAGGGAGAAGAATGCTGGAGTCAGAAATCCACAGAAGAATCCACAGTGGCAGAACCAAGGAGCTCTTTTCTCAGTTGCAATATGGAAAGCATAATTTTCCATCATCACACAGCAAGCTTCGTTAACATGTTTCACCCCCCGACCTGTTGGTTCCAAGAAGCTAAATTGTTTTCCATCATGCTCCGGGGCCTGAGCCAAACTTATTCTTTATACTCCAGCAGCTAAGCATCGTTTCTGTACTTTGATGGATTAATGAAAACCATTTTGTCATGAGCAAAGGTTTGGTTATGAAGCATGGGTTTCCAGCATATCATGTGGCCATCTTAACCACCTCTTTTCCTGAGTAGGGCTCCCATTGGATCTCCAAGGAATGTAGGCATTCCTTCTGATATTTCATCACTAATTGTGCCAGCATACAGCCAGGTGTCTTTAGAATTTGGGAGTGGAATGAGGACCATAAACTCAATTCCTTGTAGTCCAGTCTCCAACAATAGAGCTCTTTCCAAGGAAGATATTACTCCACACCCAAAGGTTATTAAACTGCTATCATCAGAGCTCCCCTCCCATCAATTGTGGAGCAACAATCTGGCTATTATCTCAGATCAAATGGTGAATGACTGAGAAACAAATGTTCTTTTGTGGAATTTTAGCTGGGTTCTCCAGACACTTTTTTTTCCAATGAGGAAAATGAATAATTTGAATTTGCAGAAAAATACAACAGAGGCATTCAAAGTGTTGAGAGGAGCTTGACACTACTTTGATCATCATGAATTTGGCATTCCTTTATGTCAGGGTGTTATTTTATCTCATCGTTCCTTCCTCTTTCCATCCTATATCCCCCAATTCTATCCATCTGCCTTTCTGGAATTTATTAAAATGGTGAGTTGAGGGGGAAGGAGTAAAGATGAAGGAAAAAAGTAGAAGAAAAGACTTCAGGAATCATTTCTTCATTCTAAAATCTCCAAGGATATGGGTAGAGAGAGAACTATTATAAGGCAAAGGGGTACCCCCATCCACCCTTTGGGCATTTATTCCACTTAAATAGAAAACTTGACCAATTGGACCATGAATCCATTGGATTTTCACTCAGTTCTCAAAAAGAATAGAGACCAGGAGAAATGGCCTATCTACCTCACAAAAGAAGAAGCCATCACAAAGGGAATGTGAGAATATCATAGTGATGTTTTCTTGACCCAGATTGTGGGTCTTTTCCACAGCAAAGAAATGGCTCCTCTTTTAATTACAGAGATGATATTCGAAAGGGAATATACACAACAGATTACCCAGGGAACCCATGGTCCCAACAGTCAGCTTATTAGGACACCTTGAACAGAAGTTTTCCTCTGGGTCCTTCTGCTTATCAACAAATGGCAAGAAGCTCTATCATAAACCATTACCACCTCCAAACCAAGCCCTGAGGTAACCGAAAAGACTGAGCTATAGGCTGGGAGGCTGGGGCATGAATGAAAATCATCAGGCACAATGGTTGAAAGGACATCTATCAATCAATAGTGTCTCATCAGTGCAATTGGAAACCAGGAACCAGAGGACAGAGCACCATTATTAGCTGCAATCACAATGGGGTGAATCTTGGCCCAAGCACAGAAGCTGAGCTTCTTTTGCCCTGTGCTTGGTGCCCTTCCTTAAAAGCTTAGCAGAAGAAAACAAGATTTTAATACCTAGTATCATTTTTGTTTTTGTTTTTCCTCGTGGCTGTTTGTCTGCTGCTCCATGTGTGTCACACTTTTGTATTGGCGAGCTGGGACTCTGTAGTTCCCCCCTCCCCCAAGTCAGCAGGCATGCAAAGTGAACTTGTATTGGTGCTTGGAGAGGCATCCTTAACTGGGTCATTTTAGGACTGGGAGAGTGCAGAGCATATTAGAGGGCTCTGGATTAGAACTTCAGAGATGCAAGTCTAACATGGAGTCCTCAGTCAATTTTAGGGGGAAAAAGAGTCCTGGGGAAAGCTGGCTGGGTCTTAAAGATCATGACCCCCATTTCTGAAAGACAACTACTGTCTTCATAAGTTAAGTGGGCCAAGAAAGGCCCCAGAGAAAGCACGCATACCATCAAAGCTCGAAAAGTTGCTCAGTCACTGGAAGGCAGATACAAGGTCAGCCGCAAGTGCCAGTCGGGGCTGTTTCTTTCTTTACCAGAGGCAGCCTTGTGTGGGAGGTTAGAGCAAGCTTACAAAACGCCGAGGATAAATATCAGAGCATATTGTAGGGGTTGGGGGATCCATCTTTCCAGGGCAGCAATGGGCAACTAGTTTTTCCTTTTTTGAGCAGCCTTTCTTTTCTTCTCTCTCTTCTTTTTTCCTATCTTTTCTTTTTTCCCCACTCTTGCTTGTCTGCGCCCCCTTAGATAAAACCAGTAGAACCATTAATAATGTTGAAGTGAACAGTTGTTTGTCTTAATCTGTGCCAATTTAGCATTGCCTTACAAATCAATCCATCCCCTTTTTCACATTCTCAGGCCTGGAGGCCCCTAGAAAGGATTTTTACCCCTTTGAAAATGCACTAAAGCATTTATGACCTCATAGGATAAAGCATATCATTGAGCAAATGTCAAATGAACACCCATAAGCCCCCCTGAATTGTAATCAATAAGATGCACCCCTACTTGGCAATTTGCACAGGTTTAATTCATTCTTGGTCCCTGGGGCCCTTAGCAAGGTCCCTATAGACCACTATTAAAAGTCCATGCCAAGATGACACCCTCCAAAAAAGGAGGAAGCCATAGATTTCTGGATCATGGCATCCTTATCCTTTTGCTGGTTCCCCAAATCTCCAATTGTCTTATTCAAAGGTCATGAAAATCTTACTTTGCGTTTAGCTTAGATTAAGAACATCTAAACATGGGAAATAGTGATGAACGAGCTTAAAACCCAAAGCTAAGATTTCCAATAATCCAATGGTTCTTCAATGTTATCTAAGTGGATATTCCATCCAATAATTATAGTTTGAAGTCTACTCGTTCCTGTCCATTCTGTGAGACTCTTCCCCATATACTTCCTTTTTTTTTTTAAACAAAGAAGGGCCCACTCATCTTCTTCATGGGGAGAAGATGACCCTTCCTTATGTACATCTGACATCCCAAGGAAACCAAGGAGGTACCTGGGATGCTAAGCCTTCATTCTAGACACCTGACCACCCATCTTTTGGGGGAGAGGGATCATACATTGTCCTTTTCTAGTTGCTGATCTAAATTTTGTTTACAACTCATGAAGCAAAATTTAGATCAATGCCCAAAAGAGGACAAGAAGGATATCATTTTCCCCCTGGCATCCTTATTTTATGCCTGAATTCTTTTTGGTTATGACTGGGACTATTCTGGAGAACAAGTTAGGTTGTTAGGAGGACTTAGAAGAATGACTGGCCAAGTGACTGGAAAATTAAAATGATATGAGCTTAATGGTATTTAATGATTTATGTTGTGAATGGCTTCCCTGGATAGTTTGACATATGTCAATAACAGGTCTTTGGATATTACATGAGGGATGTTATGAACACTAAGGAAGAGAAGGTAAGATAAGCAAAATTAGTGAGTCAGATGCCATCTTATTGGTTTTACTATAGGAAAGAAATGGAGCGGGGGGAATTCCCATTTAAAAAATCTTGCTCTTTTTCCTGTGAACAAATTAGAAATTGAACTAGTCTGGGCAGCTTTATACCAATTAAGGGAAGGCCTTTTAAGGCACTTGAGCACCAGTTCCGTTTTCTTTGCAAATTTAAGCAATTTACAAGAGCCCCATCTATAAAAAAACTTATGAATTTTATTCCATATAAACAAATTCCCACATACAGGAGTGTTTTTTTGTACCATGAAACAATTAGCCATTTTATTGCTAGTGCATATAATGTCACATTTGATACAATTTCAATACAAGTGAAAAAATATAATATGGCTGATTGAGTTTGATAAGCTACATTAAACATCATATATAAATTTTTTTTACAAATTCTGTCAGTAGTTGGGTATAATATAGAAATTTAAACTACTGACATTTGTATGGCTCCAATTCAAATATATGAATTGTTTGATGAACTATAAATAGATTCCAAAATACATTTGTTTTCTGAAGAAAAGTTGAAAAAGAAAAGCATGTGCACAAAAATATATCAAAAGCATGCCTTGCCAAAAGCTATAGCCACTGCCTGAAACATCTGCAAATAGCATTTATCCATGGAAATTTCATTCCTGCCAACAGTTCTGATTGGAATATAGACCCCAAGTTGTGGCTGCTTAATTATCTAGGGTATTAGTGGGTAAATGCTCCGGTTTCAAAAACCTCAGAGGTTGAATGCCCCTGCGTGGGGGAGCTGGCCTTTATTTGGAGCCAATCTTAGGACCAAATACATTTAAAAAAATGTTGGACTTAAAACTCTATTAAATTTGGCCAACATTCTTTTTTTTTTTTTATTTCCAGGAAAATTGGGATACAGATCTGGTAGCCCTGAGGCATGGGCCATCTCCAGTGCCCTGAAATGGAGTACACAAGGGTGTTTTTGAAACATTTTAAAGCACTGTAAACCCTGGGTGAGCTGAGGACCAGGAAGGGGAGGTTTCCTGGAGAGAGTTGGCAGTAGTCAAATGGAGATGAGCCTGTACATTACCATCAACATAGCTCTTTGGGTCAGTTCTCCAGTAAAGGAAAGACAAGTACAAGCAAAATTAAAGCATGGCTTTTGGACAAAGGATGGGGGAAGGATAACAGAAGATGCTGGGTACACAGTAGTTTATGAAATGATGGTTAGGACTAAGACCACTCCCATTCGTTGCACTGAACTATGGAATAATTTGAACATTCCTATTTTTTTCCTACTCAGGGAAGCTAGAGATTAGTCTTAATCTTGAAGAGACTCAGTATCTGAATTTCCACAGACAATGGCCTCATTTCCAGCATATCAGAATAGTAGAAAGTCACATGGAAATCCAATGCAGGGAAAATATACATCTCTTAAGTCACTGGGACATCATCGATCTCCTTGTGTGACATTCACCAGGGTGTCCCCATGCCCCAAACAAAGGAATATAAACCACACTAGTCCATACCAATAGGATTCCAGATTGGCCAGTAAATTAGAGAATCTTTGTCCTCCTCTTGAGGAGGGAATAAAGTTTGGTTCAACTCCCAGCTTCTATTTTACCATCAAGAAGCTGACTGTGTACCCAGGCTCACGATAGAAGAAAAGAAAGCTTCAGAGTGAGTTGGATGATAGATTTTGAAGTAATCATGAGTTTAAAAAAATAAAAATAAAGAAAGCATTTGGCTTGTAAGAAATGCGATTTTGTAAGGATGATGAATCTAGAAAAACCCCAGTTATCAAGAGCCGACTCACAAAAGCAGAGTCAGATCTCTTATTCTCTGTTACAATAACGTACCGGTGAACTATGGACTGCTTAATTGTGTACATATTTGATAAACTTAAAAGCTTGCCATCAGATTCATGCCATATCCCAGAGGAACATGTAAGTCCTTCAGAATAAGGACCCCTTCCCTCCCACCCCAACCTTTACCCTTTACACTTGTAGGCTGCTTTTGCACTTGTCAGCTTGTATTAGCTGAAAGTCCTTTTTTGATTGTCTCGCTTACTTGTTTAAAGCTTTCTCCAGGTATTCTTGAATCCATTTTAATTTGGGATCAATGCATACTTGTCTGCTGTTGTTTTTCAGTCTTGCCCTGCCCAACGATAAAAACCACCAGAGAGAAAATGGATTTTTTGTTAGTCAAAAATTAACTGAAAAAAAGAGACAAAAAGATAAAAATGAAGAAACCAAAGACACATGATGTATTCAGAGCGAGCATTTCAGAGTCATTTTCTAAGTGCAGCTATTAGCTTCAGCCATTTTTCTATCAACCTTATACAGCTTACTCTCCTCTTTGCTCTGAGATGGAATCCCTCTTGGATGATTACAGTCACGCCACTGGGGCAGCAAACACAGTGCAACAGAAAAAGTCATAGTTTAGGAGGTAAAGGACCTGGATTTGGTTCTCATTTCTGCCTTTTGCTATGTGTGTGACTTTTCGCAAATCATCCAATTTCTCTGGGGCTTGGTAAAAAAGACTGTAAAAATCTGTAAAACAAGAGAGTTGGCATAAACTAAACTTTCTTCTCACTCCAGATTCATGATCCTATTGTCCCAGCCCCCATCTAGGCTTTACTGGTTCTAGAATTTCATGGTAGTATTCCAAGTTGAAAACCTAAAGGCCAGGAACCTCACTGCCTAGTTGGGGAAGAGTAAGGGGACCTAATGATTCAGTATCAGATAAACCCCAAAGTGCAGGGCATTTAGTTCATCATTAATCCGTGCCATCTAATTAGGGCTATTTAGTTGGCTTAAGCAAAGGGGACCCTGCAAGTATTTTATTTTGCAAATGACTCATCAAAGTATGTATTCATTATAACACAGGGGCAGTTCAATGCAGCCTTCATAGGCCAGTACATCCTAGGAGAAAACCCCTCAGAGAGTTAGAGGAAATAAAATGAGTTTTTCCCAAAGCATTGGAATCTTACCCCAAACCTTGGGTAAATCAATTTTTCTTCTTCCAAACTGTGCAACAGATAGTTTTTAACCCCAAACTCAAAGCATAAATGTCAAACTAGATGAACTGAATGTGGAAGGGAAAATAAAAGTAACTTTCTCATGAGATCCTTGTAAAATAAAGCAGATTAAGGTTTGCTTGTTTGTTTTTTTAAACCACACTGGATTTTAAACAGAAAGTAAATTGGAGAATGGAAAACTGTCATTTGCAGTGTTCTCTAAAACTGGGGTTTTGGGGAAAACACATGGTATTTAAAAGCAACAAAATCTTTTATATGGCTCTTGATCAACAGGGAAATTGATTAGATCACGATTTCAGGAATTCTCTCTTGGGTAAATATATTTTTTCCCTTCAAAACAAAACCCAGAATTTTTTTAGGATGCCTACTGCAAACTAAACTTTGCAAGGAAGGAATTTCACCTTCAACAAACATAAACAAACACACACTTCTCCTCACTCCCCACAAGAAAACAGATCAACTCTATTTGGATTATCTCTGGGTTAAGGGAAAATTGTCTTAAATGACATGCTTTGGAATTTGGAAAGGAAAATTAGGTTTTGAAAAGCATCTCTTCTTAGGTTTTTAAAAGAACTGCTCATGTCTTTTTTTGAGAGATTGTGGTTAAGATGGAGCAAGGGTAGATAAGGACGAACTAAACCACAAATGCCAGCAAAAGAACAAAGATGAGGGTATAGAAAATAATTGGAAATACTAGAAAATTGATCTCTGGATTTTTTTTTCACAAATAATAAGTACCCAAATGGTAGGGGATGTTTTTCTGGTCACAAAGATCTTGTGCAATAGCCTGCTGCCACATTTGCTATAGCTCCAGGTTGCTTTCCCTCCTGTAATGTCTTATTTTCTTCAATATCTAAGTTTTAAAAGTGAACCAAGGGAGAGGAAGAGAGAGAAGAGATTGTTGAAATAGTGGATACCAAGCATTTTAGCTGTCAAATATATCTTCACATCTCTTTGATGTAACTAAATAATCTGCTTCCATGATTTAAAAAATGTTCACTATTGGCATTATATTTTAGGAAAAGATAACCAATCAATAAATGGTTTTGTTTATGGGTTAATTTTGTTTCCTTTGTTTTCATTGGCCAAGATTTTCAGTAATGATCTGCTGGAGGAGGAACTGAATTTAGTTCCTTCCACTGAGCTACCATCTCCCAGTTGTATTTTATGGTTAACAAAGAGCACTACTTCTGTTTTAACCAGCTCTTAGACAAGTCAGAATTTGTTTGGAACCAAATCTAACCAAAATAATCTTAAGCAAAGTCCAGAAATCATCGTGAATTGGGAATTTGACTTTATATAGAAATAGGAAGAGGAGACAAAAGCATCTATTAAGCACCTACTGTGTACCAAGTATTGTGCTAAGTGCTCTTTTCTTTCTTTCTTTTATTAGTTGGAGGGAGTCCATAAGGATCACTCTAGTAACAACTCACTGCCATTTCAGGGGATCTTCCCAAAGAGACCAGAGCAGCATCTTACTTATCTTGCAAGTAAAAATTAAAGGACCAGCAATCACTGCTTGGCCATCCTTCCCAGGCTGCACAGTGAAAGATGATTCCCCAGGGAACTTACACGATCTGGAGAGCACAGTTGGGTGTGTTGAGGATTTTGAGATGCTTGATGTTGGCTTTGGCTACATTACTCTCAGTGAATCTGCAGGGACATCTGTAGCTCAGACTGAGCGGTTTTCCTAGAAAGAGCAGCAAGAAAGTGGTGACACATTATCCTTTAAGTCCCTATTAGAGGCAAGCGGGGTCTAAATATGATAGTAGAAGTTAAGGACCAGAGACAAAAAAGATGCAACTTATAACTAGCACAAAGGCAGTAGTGCACAAGTTTCTCTTTCCCCCCATGAATGTCTGAGGGTCTGAAATTCAGTCTTTGCAATTTAAGGAGACAAAAGAACAGGTGGGAATTTGGAACCTAAGAAGGGAGAAGAGATTTAAATTAGTAGGCACCCAATTGTCTGCCTCCTAAGCTATTAGCAATTAGATAAGATAAAGGCTGCCATCAGGGGTACTTTTGGGGGATACTTTTATTTTGCCTTTAGGCCAAATAGGAAGAAGAGGGGAGAAAACAAGAGGGATTATTTCCAGTTTCCAAAAACAAAAGCTTTTCTTCCAGGTTCCTGGCTGACACGTTCTGGTTTCAGCCAGAGCACCCTGGTGTATCGCCCAGTTTTAGGCTCCTCCATCTAGAGATGAGAGGGACCTCAGTCCTACCACTTTATTTTACAAATGAGGAAACTGAGGTTCAGAAAGGGTGATTTCCCTAATGTAAAAAAAAAAAAAACAAAAACAAAAACAAAAAACACTTCAAAATTAGAATTTGACCTCAGGTCTTTAAAAGTTTTAATTCCAGAGGAAAGAAGTTATTTGAGAAAATTCACAGTAAAAGAAAGAAAAAAAAGCTTTGGTGCTCCTTCGCCAAAAGGAGGAATCTTGAGTATACCATGTTCTAGGCTCTAGGCTGACAAACCAAAGACCTTTGGCCCAAAGCCAGATGTGATAAGCTTTCTTTGGCCAAATCTCAGAGAATTCAGCAGCCTCCTGGGAAATCTCATTATGCCCATTTGCCAATTTACCAATCTTCAAAATGTCATAATTGACATCCATTAGTGCAAATAAGCCAACGGGCTTCTGTAACGTCCCCCACTCATCCCCAGTGTCTTTAACTGGAAGGGTTTAGAGGGGCTGAAAATTTGTGAGTTCCCCTCCTCCCTGCAGATTTCCATACAAATGCTCCTAAATACTTTAGGCTATTTGTATTCTTAGATGCGTTCATTAAGGATTAGACTAGCATCTGAAATTATTTATTTCACAAGTCAAAAAATGTTTATATGTTTAGAGAATTGCAAGAGGCTTGCAGAGAATACTTCAAATACAGTATCTTTAGAATGAGCAAGCTGGGGGTCAAAGCTGCAGTGATCATCTGCAGCCTTTTGGGGGGTGGGGGTGGAGTGCCGAGTATTTCCAAAGTATTTTCTTTCCAAAGTCTGGTGTTCATTTTGATTGATTGTCTGATTTGGGGAGAATAGTTTATTTCAACTCCAAACTTTGGAATAAACAGAACATGCTATTCTCCAAGGTCAGACAAGCCCTGACTGATAACCAAGGAGTGGAAAGCTTGTTTTTCATCCTGGTCAGTTGGGATGAGAGCAGTACCCCAGGGACAGGCCCTCTGATTTCATCTGACCTGAAACTTATTGCCAGCCTTTCAGTCTTCAGGGCTCCTGCCTAGGTCAGTTGCAAAAGGAAATAGTTAGGAAAGAAAGCAAATTTTCTTAAATCATAAAATGATAGATTTAGACATAGAAAGAACCTTCAAGGTCATTGAGTCCAGTACTTTTTTTATGGAGACACTTAAGTGGGACAGTAGAGAGAACACTAGGCCTGGAGTCCAGAAGATCCGAGCTCAAAACTGGCCCCTGACACTTACTAGCTGTGTGACCCGAGGCAAGTCACTTAACCTCGTTTACCTCAGTTTCCTCATCTGTAAAATGAGCTGGAGAAGGAAATGGCAAAACACTCCACTATCTTTACCAAAAAAACTACAAACAGGGCCACAAAAAGTCAGACATGACTGAACAACAAAGACACGTTTTATAAATGAAGAAATTTGGTTAAATGACTTCCTGAGGGTCACCCCAGTAAGTGGATGAGGCAGGATTCGGACTCAGCTCCCGACTCTACAATCAATTCCCTTCATCATGCTGCTTCTCAAAGAGCAGTTTTCCTCTCAAAAGGATGTCAGACCAGCAAGGTGGCATGGTCTGCTTGCCTTCTAGACTTGTCTGTGCTGCTTCTTAGTGGAGAGGGCTATGATTATTTTATCAATGGTACAAATATATGTAAATATTTAATTTAATTTAATAATGATAATAAAATAGTTTAATAAATATATAAATAGATAAACGGCTATATATATATACATACATACAGATAGATAGATAGATAGATAGATAGATAGATAGATAGATAGATAGATAACAAGTCAGANATAGATAGATAGATAGATAGATAGATAGATAGATAGATAGATAGATAACAAGTCAGAGCTTAACTAGAGGTAGATAAGGGTGGGTTACCAGTGAGAAAACGATATCTTTATTTAAGGAAAGCAGTGCAGTTGTTTACCATCCTGGCCTAGGAATCCTTGCAGCAAGCATAGGCAAGAAAGATTTAGATAGTCCTATAGTATACAATAACAAGGTCACAAATAAGAAATCTTTTCCTTTCCAAGGAGAAGTTGCTTTCACTACCCCAGCAGAAGTGCAAATGGATAGGCTTTCTCCATTCTAGGAATAGCATTGTATTTGGAGTTTTGAGGGTCTGGATTCAAATCCTCTTTTGCACTCACTTATTACCTGTGTCACAATGGTCAAGTTCATTAATCTTTCTGGATATCATTTTCCTCAACTGTAAAAATGAAGGAACTGGACAAGTTAACCTCAAAGGGCTCTTTTTTTTTTTTAAAACCTTGTACTTCGGTGTATTGTCTCATAGGTGGAAGATTGGTAAGGGTGGGCAATGGGGGTCAAGTGACTTGCCCAGGGTCACACAGCTGGGAAGTGGCTGAGGCCGGATTTGAACCTAGGACCTCCTGTCTCTAGGCCTGACTCTCACTCCACTGAGCTACCCAGCTGCCCTCAAAGGGCTCTTCTTGATCTAAATGTACACTCCATTTTGTCCTCAATCCACAGAAATTGGCAGTCTTGTGACTGAGGCTACAAAAACTCTCAAGCTGTTATTCCATTTCTTCTATCCAGAAGTCTCGAACCTCTTGCCAACATGTAGAGAATGAAATTTTGAATCCAGTTGGCGGTGGTGTTTAGTGTATAAACCCCCATACTTGGATTCAGAAGACCTATGTTCAAATCTCCCCTCAGATGTTTAATGACATGGCCCAGGGCAATTCATTTAACTTCCCTCAATCTCTGTTTCTCCCCTGTAAAATGAAAATAATAATAGCACCTACTTCACAGGGTCATGGAGGCTGAAATGTGATAATGTAAGTGCATTGTAAGCAGGAAAGTGCTCTATAAAATTAAATTGTTATTCTATTAAAAATACAAACAGGCTACTACCTACGCATTTACTGAACTGAGTTCTATTTGCAGTTTGGCACTGGGTAGGTGGTGCATTTAGTCTAGTTTAGCTACTGATTCCCTCCAGGGAGTTTCCATCTCAACTGTCTCATCTCTAAATATATAATGTCCCAAGTGTCCAAGAGCCTTCAGACATTAATCCTCAATAGAAAGGAGACAAGAGGAGCCAGTCAGTTTCTGAAAGGGAAATGCAGGTTGTCAGACTTCTAACAGCCAATGCTCCACCTCACAAGCAGGAGGCAATGGGTCAAACACCCTGGCCCCAGCTGCAGCTGCATGCTCTAGGTAACCCTGAGGCCTGGGTAACAACGAAGTTTAACCTCTGTAAGTCAAAGGTGCCCAGGGCCACAGATGTAGGGTCTGTACAATGAATACTTCCAATCAACTCAGGAAGCCCAGGTGATCTCTGCCCTGCAGCTGTCTGGATCATTTCTGTCCCATGACAGAAAGATCAGTGTATGTCTCACCCAGCAACACTCAGGATGAGCCTAGAGTTGCCTCCTTCCCTCTCCTTTCCTCCCCTAGGTAAATAGGATCCTAGATTATTGGAGCTCAAATGGACTTCCCATCCACCTCGAGCCCTATTTTTAGAGATAAGGAAAGAGAGGAAGTTAAGTTATTTCTTCAAAGGCATACAACCAGTTAGATGTGGAGAAAAGATAAAATCCTTCTTTGTCATAAGCTAAAATAGGAAGAGAGGGAGAAAAAAAGGATCGCTATTTGAATTCTGAAATAAGATTAAATTCTATGAATCTATACGTGCTGCTTTTTACCATAGTGGTGGGTGTGTTGATACTTTTGTTCTAATTATTTTCATTTAAATTCTTAAAACAGTAAGTAGCCAGAGAATCAAGACTATAAACACAGAATCTCAATTTGTTTCTCTTATGTGAGAAAAAAAATCAATAAATTAATCAGCAGATGTGCCCAATTTCAGGACCTTTCATTAACTAGCCTGGCTTTAGAGCAATCACTAAACTTCTCTGAACTTAATCTTCAACTCTTTCTGACATTTACCAATCTTAAACAAAGCTTCCAAAGTACTTTACCAGCTTCTCAGCACAGCTTCTGGGTTAGTACCTCAGATAATATTCGCCTTATTTTATGGGAAGGGAAAATGAGGTTCAGGGAAATACAAGTGAGAGAGGGTGGATTCAAACTCGTCTCTCCTGACTCTTAGAAGTGTTAACTACGAGGAGAAGGGGCTGGGGGTTAGGAAGGAGACAGAGAGGCAGATATTCTGATCTCCACCAGTTAGTTCCACACTTAAAAATTAAATGTTTATTAAACATCTGTCTTACACAAGGCACGGGGGTGGGAAGGCAAAGAAAAACGGGGAAAATGTAAGAATTTGCATATTGAATTTTATTTTCGGGTTTGCAAGTCTCTTTTCCTGAGAACTACTTTATGAATCCAGGTCTCCTGCCTCCAGCATTCATGATTTAGGATTATGGAACTACTTCTAGGCATATATATAACAGTAAAAATCCTCAGTCCCACATGGAGTAGGGTAACGCCCTAACACCCTCAGGAGAGATTTTTTTTTTTTTTTTTTTTGGGTGCAGCAGGAAGACAGAGCCAAATATACAAGCGCTGGAAACTAATGCGGAGCAGATAACCTGAGGCAAGATAACCAAATTATAAGCGAAATTCAGTCTCCTGACTCTAGGCATTTGTCAGACGAGTGTGGCTACCCCGAACTGAGCACCTTGGGTGGAGAAGGAAAAAGACAGGTGAAAGCCAAGAAAGTTGTAGCCGCGTTAGAATTCGTAGAGATGGCCAGGATCCGCCTCTGCCTCACCCTCCTTTCTAAATCTCAATAACCCTAAACTATGCATTGCAATCTCTGATGCTAAACTGAAATCCTGAAGTCTACGTGTCTCACTTTACTTTCGTATCTTTGTCCTTTAATAAGATGGAATAGTATTACGTTGATTGGTTGATCCAATTTGGGAGGCATAGGAGAGGGAGACGAGTACATTTATGACTTTTCAAACTCAGTTTTCTTTTCTTTTCTTTTTTAAAATTAAGGCTTGTGCCCATCAGCCAGAGGCTCTATACTTCTGGAATGGACAAATGGACTACTAAGGATTTCTAGAACTCGAGTTCTGTGCAGAGAACCCCAAATCCCACTCTCTCCAATTCTATAGGGAGATGAAGAGAAAAGATAACGGAATCAAGATTTGACCTCCAGGGTTGTCTGCTGGTGACTGCACTAGATCTGTAAGTAGCTAGAGTAGTCCTGGGTAGGTAATTTGAACTTGTCGGTTACCTTTTCTAGTTGTTTCCACCACCTCTTGTCTCTTTGGGGAATATGCATGGTTTACGGAGACCAGAAAGGTCCCGGGAGATCAGAAAGATTCCGTCTTAGTGGGATGGAGCGGGGGTGGGGGTGGTGGGGGGGCGGGGGTGGGGAAGGGAGCAAACTACGAACAAAACACTCAGAGCCCCCGCCCTACTTTATGCTTTCGAATCTGGAGGCAAAGCACCGACATAAGACTAAAGAGAAGCAAGCATTTTCCGAAGTCTTGAGCTCTTTATTTTAGATTTCTTTTCATAGAAGGGACAAGCTCTGCGGCGAGCGCTCAGTCTTTGGGTTCGTCCAACTGAGTTTTCCCTGAATTGAGTCTTGATTAAAGCAACCCGATTTCTCCCTCCCGCCTCCCGGTCTCCACTGTCTTCTCTTCTTTCTGCTCTCCCTTTCTCCCTTACACACTGAAATCGGATATCTAGGTTTTCAATTGCCGAATGTCTCGGAGATTAAACTTTTAAGGGACACCCATTAAAAAGAGCCAGGGAGTCTTAGCCTTCATTACAAAAGAAGCTGTCTCCGCAGGTGTGTTTCTGCCTCTGCCGGGGCGGGGGTAGCGAAGAGGGGGGCAGGGAGCGCTCTCGGACTTTTTGGAACCCAAGCTCTGCCAAGGACGCCTCTGGCCGCTCCTGGGGAGTTCTGGAATTGTAGGTGCGTACCCTATCAGCCTCTTACAAAGGGCGCACGCGCTCGCTCGAGCGTTTTCCTTGGCAGTTCATCACAGCGCTCCTTGGAGCATACCAACGCAAAGCCCGGAACGCCAAAGGAAGGAAATCATCCTTAAGTGAAAGCTGGCGCTTCCACCGCGTGGTGCAGTTTGGAGAGTACATTTAGAATTGAAAGGGCTGTCCAAGGACATCTAGCTAATTCTCCCGTGTTTTGCAGATGGGGAAACTGAGGCCCAGAGTTATGAGGTAACTTACCAAAGGTCACAAAGACAGTAAAGAGCAGAGCCAGGGGTCCTTTGAGTCCAAATTTACCCTTCTTTGACACTGCCCTAAGTCAGAGGGCTTGGGTTCGAAGCCTGACTCTTTTGGACAAGGCACTCCCCAGGTCTCAGTTTCCCTCTCTGTAAAATTAAAGTGTTAACCACTTTCTGTCTCCCAAACCTATATCTTTGGAAGAAGATGATCCATCCAAAGTCGAGATTGAAAATTTAGCGAGGAAAGCCTAGCGGGGTTTGTTTTGCTCTCCAGCTCAAAGGTTGTGCAATCCCAACAGCTGTGCAGGCCAGGCTCTCGCCTCCATTGTTTCCCCAGGGTCACGGAAGGGGAGAAAGGCGGGGTGAGGGAGAGAAAGGAAAGCGAGAACCAGAGGGTTTCGCTTGGACTGACTCACCCCAGCACCAAGCAGGTTGTTACACAGAGACAGCTTTAGCTCGTTTCTGGCAGGTTTCCCTGGCTGGGGACAGTGTGCTGGAGAGGCTAAAGCAACACGCACCTTTTGGGCAGCTTCTCCCAGGTGCTTCAGGACCTCGCCAGTCCCAAGAGCCCCAGTCCTAGCCTGAGTTATTTTGAGCTCAGCTCCCCTCGCCTGCTGACCCGAGGCTCTTACAGAAAAGAAGCAGGGAAACTGGGACTAGAAGTGCCAGTGAAGCAAAGTCTTTGATAGAGGGAACCCCTTGGACACAGCTGAGTCCCGGGTAACATAGAACCTCGGCTTTCAGCGGAGCCTCTTGCAGAGGGAACTCGAACCGACTAGAGAATTGCTGGGCACAGCTCGTAGCGCAGGGGCGCTGGGGCTACAAGCAGAACCCGCAGCTGGAACCGCAGGCGGCAGCAGCTGGGCAAAGCCCTCACATGTGCAGCCTGATGTTATTCTAAACTAGAAAGTGAAAAAAAAATTCCCTGTGGTCGGAGGAGGGGGGTGAGAGAGAAGAGGAGGGCAGGTCGATGGTTTTAATTACAAATATGCTTAGTTTTGTTCTCTTTTCCTTTGCCGAAAATAAAGCCGGGAGCGGGGACCCGAGGCTTAGCCTTCCTTACTCAGTTCAACGTGCTTTTTTGTTTTTTCCTTTTCCCCTCTCAGGGTACTGATGGGTTTACAGGGCGAACCCAAAGCCTATCAATATGAAACGGAATGGAAGCAGCTGGATCCCTCCGGAAGGAATGGTGAGTCGCTAGTCAGATGGGAGAGATTTCCCCCTCGTCTCCTGGCTCGACTCATCAAGTCAGAAAAGGAGAGCTGCTCTGGCTCGAAGTTGAAAGTCCCTAGCCCTCCGGACCCGGGTTTAACACGGCCCCACGCCAATTGCCGAGTTGCAAATAGGAGAAAGGCAAAAGCTGTCTTTCTTCAGACTGCGGGGCTGGGTATTCAGCCTTAGCCCGACTGCAAATGAAACTAGGCTGGTGCAGACACGGCGGCAGGAGGGAAAGGGAGGCGGGCAGCTCCTCAACTTGCCTGGAAAAGTGCACAACGATCCCTAGTTCTCTCCCCCGTCAACTCAAGCTTAGATTCCACAGTACCCCAAAGGAGCAAGACGCGCAGAAAAATCAAAACACGGAGGGGACCGACTCTTCCGAAAGGTGTAGATGGAAAGTGCGAGGGTTCGCCTAGGGCTGGACGCAAGAATTCTACCTTCATTTGGGCCATTTAAACTTGTCAGTAACCGGGGGAGAAGAATGCACCCACTTACTGCAGGGGCTCAGGGCATCTGGACCACAAGGCGGGGAGATGCCTCTGAATGCCCCCGTGCGGTCCGGGCACGGGACTCACACTTACCCTCGGAGAGCGCAAGAGTTGCCACCAGCAAGGTCACCAAGGCTACCACTTTCACGTCCATGATCCTGGGTGGGGGAGCCGAGGGCGAAGAGGCTAGGTGTTCGCGGGGTAGCAGGCGAGAGAAGAGTGAAAGTCCAGCAGCAGTGTGCGCCTCTACACGCTCCCTCCTCTCCTCTATAGAGGGGGCGAGCTGGGGGCTGGGACAGGGGAGGGGAGAGAAGAGAGGCGGGGGGAAGGGGGGTGGGGAGGGCCCAGCGGAGGGGGAGGGGAGTAGCTAACGATGATTTATTGCCCGTGGCATGTTATTACATCCTTCCTCTATTAACATTGTTGGACCATGCCCAGAAGACCAAAACTCTCTACTCCGCAGCCGGCCCAAGCACTGGCGAGTTTAGCCAACTTTAGACGGAGGAAAAGGAGAGTAAATAAATACTCAAAACCAAGCAGAAAAGGACGCGAAGTGGTCCGACCTGCTCCCGGGGTGTCAACCCACACCTAAGGAGGATGGGGAGCCAGTTTCAGAGCCTGGCCCACTTCTGTCGGCGTGTGTGTGTTTGTAAGATGGGGATCAGCGAGGAGCGGGGAGGAGAGTTAGTTTGCTGGGTCCACACGTTGCACTTCTAAATGGTGTTCGCTTGTGATGGGAGAGAGAGAGAGAGAGAGAATGATCAATGAGCTGCTCCTGCCACTTCACAGCCTGGACCTAAACTGTCCCATTGGGGAACGACTTCTCTGGGCCCCTGACCTTCTCCCGACAAGCGGTCCCCTTAGGAAAGGCTTCTTAATCTTTTTTACACATTATGGAAGTCCAAAGACCCTCTTGCAGAATAATGTTTTGCTTTATGTGAAATAAACACATAGGATTGCAAAAGAAACCAATGCAGCTTCTCCCTATCTCTATGCCGTCTTTATCAATGTATTGCTTTTGTTAGATGATTGTAATATACACACACTTGTTATGTACAGACACATAAGCAGACTCACTGGCTACAAGTGAAGGATCCTGGCTACAGGATTCTACGGTAGCCAGAGACACAATGGCACCGATTCTTCCACAGGTCTAGATGCTCTATGCTGGAGTCCAAGACTGTTCCTGGTGGAAAGTGCCCTGTACCTAATACTGGCTCTTCCCTGTACTACCTGTATGACCTGGGGTGGTCGTTTCCCTTTGGCCTCAGCCATCCTCATCTTAGTCCTCTGCAGAATGAAGGGCTCTGATGATATGATCTCATTAGATGTTCTGACAGGCTGGGGTCCTCTTGGCAGCCATCAGGTAGCATGGAATGCAGATGACATAGATCAGCATCACAGGTTGTTTGGGGGAGAGGATGAAAAGCACCCCTCATCCATTTTGGACCTCTGCAGAGAGGTGAGAATGGTAGAATGAGTTTCCAATACTTGGGTGGGCCTAGATCTGGCCAATCTTCAGGCTAGCATCCAGTAAAAGTTTATTTCAAACAGTGGAGCAAGGAGAGGGAGCCTGGTCTTCTGAAATGTTCTTTTTGGATGTGGACTTCATGCTGCCCCGGGCCTCACTTAGCCCCACCTCCTCTTACTCTAATTATGATCGATCTGTTTCTCTCCAGCTCTATTCTTGGGGGTCTTCGAAAGGAGTCCACTGAGGATATTCAAAAGTTGTCAAATGGAGTTGAGGAGTTAGGGCAGGAAGCTAAGGATGGTCCAAGAAGAAAAGGCAGTGTGGTGGAATAGAAGGAGCTGCACGTTAGAGAAACGACATAACTGGGCACTAGTAGGAATTCAGTCAGTCACGAACATTGTGGAGGACTTAAAGTATTGAATTTGGAGACAGAGAATCCCCCATATTTTCTGTGCAGTCTCAGACAAATCATTTTACCTTCCTGGATTTGCATCTATATATTGATGAAGAGAATAGATGGAATAAGTGATCTTTGAGATTTCTGCATGCCCCAACATTAGTTTCCCCCTTGTAAAATAAAGTATTGGCACTAGGCATTCTGTAAGATTCTTCTCCCCAAAGAATGTTAGAGCTACAAAGGAACTCAGCTACCATTCTAGTCAAACCCCTTTATAGATTAGGAGGCAAATCTCAAACAAGAAAAGTGATTGGCCTAAGGGTTATATGACTAAGAAAAAGCACAAAGGACAGAACCTTAGGAGGTTAGACTCCTTGTACTACAGCAGCTTTCCCTCATTCTGAAGTTCTTTAACTTTCAGGGAGCTGTCCCTATGTTAGTGGTGTCTATGGGCTTCAGTCAAAAGCAAATTGAAGCCAGCAGCTAAATTGAGTAGTGATCTCCATAACACCTGTCCAATTTCACTCCTTGATTACTTAGAAACTAGTTGCAAGGGGCAGCTAGGTGACTCAGTGGATTGAGAGCCAGGTCTAGAGATCAGATTCTGGGTTCAAATTTGGTCTTAGATATTTTGAAGCTGAGTGACCTAGGCAAGTCACTTAAACCCCATTGCCTAGCCCTCATGGATCTTCTCTTTGAAACTAATATGTAGTATTGATTCTAAGATGAAAGGGGAAGGAAGGAATGATGGAAGGCAGGAAGGAAGGAAGGAAGGAAGGAAGGAAGGAAGGAAAGAAGGAAGGAAGGAAGGAAGGAAGGAAAGGATTGAGGAAGAAAGAAAGAAAGAAAGGAAGAAGAAAGAAAAGAAAAAAAGAAAGGAAAGAAAGAAAGAAGAAAGAAAGGAAGAAAGGAAGAAAAAAGAAAGAAAGAAAAAAGAAGAAAGGAAGGAAGAAAAAAGGAAAGAAAAAAAAGAAAGAAAAAGGAAGAAAGGAAGGAAGAAAGAAAGAAAGAAAAGAAAGAAAAAGGAAGGAAGGAAGGAAGGAAGAAAGAGAGAAAGAAAAATGAAAGAAAGAAAAAGAGATGAATTGCAGCAGCCCCAGGGAAAAGGGTGCTTTGTTCTTAATTATGGGGGTTCTCAGAAGCAGTTCCCTCCCAGACTGGAACCAAGATTCCCTGTGATTTTCATTTTTGTTCTATGGCTTTACTTTATGGGCTAGGATTAGGCAGCCCCTATTTGGAGGGCGAACTTCCCCCTCTTACCTTTTTGCGTGGTTGCTCTATCCTGGGTCAGTAGTCCAGAGAACCAGGCCTTGTGAAAAGAATCTCTCACCCTTTTCTAGTCAGAAACACAGGTACCACCAATGAGCCAGGTAAAATCATTCAGTCTCTTTACATTTCCCAGAAACCTGATGATACAGTTTAATCTCTCTTCCTCTTCCCTCCCAAACTAGAAGAGATACAGTAGAAAGAGCAAAGGATCTACAATCAGATAACTTTGGCTCAAATTGTACCACTAGAGCTTATTACCTTGTACAAATCAATTGATCTTCCAGAGTCTCAGTCTTCTGGGCATTAAAATGAGTAGAGTGAGGTGGATTATATGGTTCCTATGGTCCCTTCCTAATTATCTATGATCTTAATCTGAATCCAGTTTGAATCAGAGGTCCTTGGACTCCAAGTTGTAATCTCTAACCAAAAATTTGACTCCTTCCCCCCAAATAAACTTTGGAATCAGTAGTTGGTTTCAGATGGAAAGGTTTCTCCATTCTCCCAGAAGCCAGAGACAAAGCATGCACTAGGGCACCCTCTAGTGATCTCCACACAGAGAAGCAATTCTGAAAACATCCTGAGATTTCTTTCCAGCCCCTGCCCCCTAGACGCATATTTTTCCATTTTTTTTTACCTCTTTCTCGTCAAGAAGCATGTGCCCACATGTGTTGCATAATGATTTACTATTGCAGAAGGGTAATTCGACCCAGTTTCCCAATTAACAAGGAAGCATCATAAAACTGTAGTGAGCAGAGTTATAAATCAGGTCCAGGGAGGGCTGCACTCCTACCCATACAACCTCGCACCCCCACCCCAATTTTCCTGGATCTAACCTCTCTATGGCTGTTGGACTGGAGTGGGGGGAAGCAGGAGAGATTTTCTGTGGACAGCAGTGCTAAAGACAGTTTCAGAGAGGTTTAAAACATAAATGATTTCAGCTAAACTCTGAAAGAGATTACTCTCCCCACTTCTTCTGCACTATAATAATAGGTTGAGCAGAAGATAAATCAAGGCATGGCCAAAAGAGAAAAAGTCATCAAAGGGTATTATTCTCACGAAGAGAGGAAACTCAGAGGAGCTTTCTAAAATGAAGGAAAAGGATTTCCTGAAGTGTTATCTTCTCTCTCCATTTGGTGCCTATCTGTAGTATCTTTTCCTGAAGGACTCAACTTCCTTATCTACAAAATGGGCAGAAGAATACCTATAACACTTGCCTCACAGGTGCAAATAAAAATGCATATAAGATGCTCTACCACCCTTAAAGTACTACATTAAAGTCACATATAGCATTTTTTAAAAGGATTATTGAGTTAAACTGGAAGGGAACTCATTTGGCATCTTCATTTTTCCAGTTGAGGATACCTAGGTCCAGGGAACCTAAGGCACTTGTCAAAGGTCAAAACAGGGTAGTGACATTATAAAGGAACCTGCTTCCAAAGATGTTTACAGCTTAATATTGTAGATAAGGCACA
The DNA here is from genome assembly GCF_016433145.1 of Gracilinanus agilis. Lineage (NCBI taxonomy): Eukaryota > Metazoa > Chordata > Mammalia > Didelphimorphia > Didelphidae > Gracilinanus > Gracilinanus agilis. The sequence continues at coordinate 681,312,186 of NC_058131.1, forward strand.
GCTAGATGGTGCAGTGAATAGAGAACCAGGCTTGTAGCCAGGAAGACTTTTTCAAGAGTTGAAATGAATGTGTGACCCTGGGTAAGTCACATAGCCCTGTTTGCCTCAGTTTCTTCTTCTGTAAAATGAGCTGGAGAAGGAATAGCTAACTATTATTAGTATATGTCTATAGTATATTTGTTAAGAAAATTCCAAAAGCAGTTATGAAGAGTTGGACACAACTGGACAACAACTGTAGGTAAGAGAAGTTCAAAAGCAACTATAATGTATGGTAAAATGAAGTCTACCATATTGGCTAGGTACAGACAGTGATGGGAACTCAGAGGAAGCAGTCTCCTTTGGGCTACAGGGGATTAGGGATGTAGAGGGAGGATCTTGTGGAACAGTTAGGTAGGTGATGGCAATATTTCATCCTGGCGATACGGAAAACCTAACCATGAGGAGTGCCTGTGGGATTGGATAGGAAGGTCAGAAAGATCGAAAACAAAAAATCCACAGCCTTAGATAGGTGTATGGTTATTTCTGAATGGGGGTTGGGGAATTTGAAGAGGAGTAGAAATTGAAAATGGCCTGGTGGTGAGGTTTAGTGACGGGAAGGTTAACAGATCTATAAGAAAGAGAAAAGCAGGCTTTCTCAAACCCTTGATTTATGCCACCTAAATAGACCCTGGAGGTGTCCACTGAGGAATATTCATTTTGGGGTCTGGCCAGTGTATTTAATTTTCTTGAGGAAAATGGGGAGACAGAAAGAGAGCCTTAAAAGATTGTGTCTAGGACCAGACCAAGGCTTCCTTCACTAAATCTTGCAGGTCTCATCTTGGGACATTTTAAAAATAAACGAGATCCCAAATGCTATAACATATGGAAGGAAGAACAAGCCTGCCTTGTTGTCTAGGTGAGGAGCAAAAGAATGATTATTCTTTTTGCAAGCAGAACAATAACCTCCAGAACAACAATAATAGAAGGATGTCGAACATCACAGATGTAGACTGAGAGGCACCTCCTTGCTTATAAGTTCTTTCCCTCCCATTCTACCAGCCACACTTTCCCTCCCTTGACCAATACCCCACTTCCCCACTTTCAGTTTGGGGCTTATTTTAGGGGACAGGATAAAGTTTCAACTAGACTCTTAATAGAGTGATATTTCATATTTCTGTAGTGCTTTAGGGTTTACAAAGTACTTTCCAAACAATGAACTCATGAAATAAACAGTGGGGCAGTTAGGTGGTACGGAATATAGAGCACTGAGCCTAGAGTCAGGAAGATCTGAATACAAATCCAGCCATAGTCGTTTATTATGTGTGAAACTGGATCAATCACTTAATCTCTGCCTCAGTTTCCTCAACTATAAAATGGAGATAATAACAGCACCTACTTTGCAGGGCTGCTGTGAGGAACATAGCAAGATTATATCTGTAATGCTTTGGGCACATAGTAGGTACTATGCAACTGCTTATTCTCTTCCTTTCTCCTAGTGGTAGGATTAGAGATTTGGCTGTAAAGGGGACTTCAGATATCATTAAATTTAATTTCTTTTTTATATGTAGAACCTGAGATATTCCCCAACTCACACTCATACTGTGTCCCCCCAAAATGGTACCACAAGTTTAAAATATCTTGTAGAATTGAATCCACTCAAAAATTATAGCTCATGAGCCCTCACCGATGTGATTACTATTACTACTCTTCCAGGGGATAGAATAAAATCCGAAACAAAGGCATTTGATAAAGAAGCATGGGGAGATAAGAAGTAATAAAGAAATTCCTATAAATCTGATGCATATTTTCCTGATTAATATCTGGGCATATGATAGATCCTTAATAAATGGTTGTTGATTGATTGATTGAATGAAATATGCATCCCATTAATGAGAAGAGAGACAAAAGGCAACACATGTGGAGGAGCACACGAATAATGAATACATATGCCCAGGGCCCACACATGGAAGGGTAAATCATGTTTCTGGTGATTCCAGGCAGCTGAGGTGCTGCCTCTTCCTCACAGGGGAGAGCAGGTTCTGCCACTACTTTTTTTGCTTTAAGTACAGAGAGTTGTTTGGGGTTATAGTTTTATCTAAAACAGAATCGATTCTCTTTCCTCCCCTCTTCCCAACTTCCCCATTTCTGTGGAGGACTCACCTATATTTCCATTCATCCAGATTCACAACCTTGGAGTCATCATCATATTCATGTTTAAGCAGTTGCCAAACCTTACTGATTCTACCTCCACAATATATTTGACATCATCTTACTCAACAGGGTGCCACTCTGGTTCAGATCCTCCTCACCTCTTACCTGAACTATCGCAATAGTCTCCTAGTTGATCTTATTGTCTCCATTTTCTCTCCTCTCCAGTATGTTTTCCACATGGCTTTCATTGCTTACCTTCTCCTCTAAATTTGAAAGAGAGAGACAGAGACAAAGAAAGAGATAAAGACAGATAGAAACAGAGACAATGACAAATAAGAGAAAGAGAAAAAGAGAGAAGAGTAGTAGAGACAGAGAAAAGATAAGTTTAGCCATAATTTGCTTCTCTATCTAGAACACATTTTAATTAACATTTGAATGAATTAATGAAAAAGCTTTTTTAAAAAATGCTTACACTATGCCAAAAATACTTACACTATGAGAAGTACTGGGGATGCAATAAGAAGAACATATACATACCCTGCTCTTAGGAAGTTCACACTCTAATTGGTAGAAAGAGCACCTGAAATAAAATTAAATGAAGATGGAAAATCCCAAAGGCACTAAGAGTTTATGCTGAGATCCAGGGGTCCTTAGGTTATATCAGTGGATCAAATGAGAGTACTAAGGGTCTGAAGAATGTGGAGGCAGGGCAGATGGCAATTCCCAGTGGTTCTCCATCTCCTCTGAAGAAGCTGAATTGGTGATTCCAATCTCATCCAAATCAAACCAGTCAAATAGACTGGATGAGTTGTTGGCTAATGCCTGGATTATTGCAATCACCTAGAAGATGTTTCTGCCTTCACCAATTCCTTCTTCTCTATGCCTTTGTCCCACTCATATTCCTGAATTCTTAATTTTTATTCTTTTGCTCAAAACTCTTCAATAGCACTCTATTTCTTACTGTATACATTTAATTTTCCTTAGATTGGCATTTAAGGCTCTCCAAAATCTGCTGCCATTTTACCTCCCTATCTTTATTTTTACTCCCTGCCATATTGTTCTTTCGAGAGAAACTTAATTATACAATACTCATGGAACATGCCTACATTTTTCCATCTGTTTGTGTTTGGCCATTTAGATCCCTAGGTCTGGACAATCCTTCCTCCTTTTCTTTATGTGCTGAATTCTTTTTTTCTTTTAAACTCGTACCTTCTATCTTAGAAGCAATACTGTATATTGGTTCCAAGGCAGAAGAATGTTAAGTGCTAGACAATGAGGGTTAAGTGACTTGCCCATGGACACATGGCTAGAAAGTGTCTGAGGTTAGATTTGAACCCAGGACCTCCTGTTTCTAGGTTTGACACTCAATCCACTGAGCCACCTAGCTAACCCCCCACCATGTGCTGAATTCTTTAAGTACCAACTGAATGACCTCCTCCATGAAGACTTTCCTTGTTCTTTAGCAGTCATTAACTATCATATTCTATTCATCTCTTTTTTCTGTTCCTCTCTAATTCACTTAGTGTGTAATTTGAATTTCATGGCTATCTGTGTAGGTCATATCCCTATCCTGGGAGGTCAGGAGTCTACGACAATATTTTATTGATAGTAGATATTAACAGACTTTATGGTGAAAATCTTAGACTATTTACTGCTGCCAGATGCATGATCTCCAGTCTCTATGTAGCCAAGCCGTCCCCATCCCCATGTCATGCCTACCCTGTACTCCTTTACCTCTGACTTTCTCTGGAAAGTAGTAGCCTTCTCTGGAAGGCTCAATGTAGGAGCCACCTCCTCCATGAAATCTCTGATTCTGTTCCAGCGGAAAATGTTTTCTGCCTCTCTTACAAGTGTTTAGGAGAGTGTTTTCCAATTTTAAGGAAGTATATTCCTCCACCTCCCTTAATCCTCCAGAGAAGTTAAATGGCACTATGGGATGTACTGCACCTGGCCACCTTTCTAGACACATCCTTCCAGGCATACTGAAGCTTCTACCTCAGAAACGTTTTGTCTAGCTCTCTCCTTTGCACCCATAATTCAGATGTCTATATTAGATAGACACTTATTGGAGTAATATGTACATGTTTAATTCTCCTTCCCCACTTCTTACATTTCTTTCCAACTACCTACATCTTGCCTTCTTTCTCCATTCTCTTCTCTCCAGTAAACAATTTTGAAGGACAGAGACTGCATTTTTCATTTTCATACCTCTAGATTTTTGCACATAGTATGCATTTAATACATATTTGTTGAACTAATTGAAAGTGAATTGAAAGCCACAGAGAAGCCAAACTGTTTAATTTAGTTTACTCTTGTGGATTAATTTCTATAAGGCTTATGTGAAGAATAGAATTAGGCTGACCAGAATGACATCATTTCTGAATAATTACAGATAGTTTTTAACCGAAGAGGAGTTCTTTGGTTTTCTGGATTTGGTTTCCGGAAGGCAGCTAATTAAAAATGGTGAGTGAATATTCAACTTTTGACTCACTAATTCTTTCCAAATCACAAAACATTTTTAAAACTACATACTGCCCTGCAGACTATGGAAACTAGTCAGTTTCCATAGTCTGCAGGCCAGTATGTCTAGGGCAATGATGGTGAATGTTTTGGAGACTGAGTGCCAGACTCTGCCTCCCACCAGAGACCTAGGATTGAGCCCCTCCTCCAACTGAATGTTTGGTGCCCCCCCCATACCCCAATTACTCCACACAGGGGAGGGAGGAAGTGCTCCCATTGGGATGTTGGGCAGAGAGGTGGGCGAAGTGAGGAATTTCTTTAGCTGAGTGTAGAGAGGGGTAGGAGAGTGTCCTGAGAACTCAGCTCCCCTCTAGCTCTGCCACCCATGAGCCCTCCAACCTTACCCCTGTGTGCTCCCATTGGCTGCTGGGTAGAGGGGCAGGTGATGGGAAAAAATGTCATCAGACACAGTGGAGAGGAGGAGGAGAGCAGTTCCATCTGAGTCCCACTGCCTTTCTAGTAACAAACTTGGGGAAGGGGGTTAGGGAGTGGCTGCCTGCCCATAGAGATTACTCTTTGTGCCATCTTTGGCACACATGCTATAGGTTTGCCATCACTGTTCTGGAGTGGGATGGGGTCTCTAGAGGCAGACAGATTTGGCAAGACCAATAGAGGCAGACCCTCCAAAGTTGCCTTTGGTCCTAGACTCTCCATCTCTCAATTCTGAGCATTTTCACCGGTTGTCTCTCATGCCTTGAATTCTCTCCCTTCTCATCTATATCTCCTGCCTTCTTTCAAGGCTCAGTTAAATCTCCACTTTCTTTAATTCTTTCTCAGTCTTCCTAAATCTTAGTACCTTCACTGGGATCAGCTCCAGTTTAATCCCATTTATATCTTGTTTTCATATTGTTTCATCCATTATACCAGTGGCTCCCAAACTTTTTTGGCCTACCGCTCCCTTTCCAGAAAAAATATTACTTAGCCCCCTGGAAATTAATTTTTAAAAATTTTAATAGCAATTAATAGGAAAGATAAATGCACCCGTGGCCATCACCACCCCCTTGGATCACTGCAGCACCCACCAGGGGGCAGTGGCGCCCACTCTGGGAATCATTGCATTAGACTATGAGCTCCTGGAGAGCAGGAATTATTTTTTGTTGTTTTCCTTTGTAGCCCCAATTCTTAGCACAGAACCCAGCTCATAGTAGGAGCTTAATAAATGCTAGGTGACTGGCCAACTTGTATACATAAGTCATGCACATACATATGCATTTTGCATATATGAATCTCTATATAAAAAGAAACTGACATACACAGAGTATATTACAGTTCTAGGCTGATGCAAATTCCCCATGTGTAAGAAGCCATGTACAAATATGAATATGTGTTTATGCATTATATATTCATATATAGATTATGTGTAAATTTATTAATATGTGTAATATATGCACATTTATGTGTTATATATGTGCCATATAGCCACATATAGTTTCTATATGGATATGTATGCACATGCATATACAGCCTGTGGTCCGGAATCATAGCTCTGGGTTTATGTAGCTTAAGTTCAATCTCAGGGCATCACTTAAAGTCTCAGCCTTTGGCTCACATTCCCACCCAGGATGTCTCCTGGGAACACCAAAGTATTGCTTATTTCTGGGGCTCTACAAAAGCTAAAAGATTCCTGTGTATTTCCATCATAAGCAGTCAGGTTAAGGATATCTGTTAAAAATGAGCAGTCTTTGTTTCATTTGACAGAAAATGCAAAGTCTAAAGAACTGATGCTGAGATTTACAAACAGATAAGACAACTCTCTTTCTTCTTCTGTGATCCCCACATCCCCCAGGTACCTATTTAGTCCTTCAGATTCCTGGTACTACCCTGTAGTTGAAGTTCTCCTAGAAAAAAAGGGGAAACACTTGGCACCTAGTGGAGTTGGAAGTTAACCCCACTCCCTTGGTGAGTTGCACCTTTTTCCTTAAACCTAAACAATTTCCCAGACTTTTAGCACTCCCCTGGGTATTCTCAGGAGTCAACTCTTTTTCTTTGGATGTGTTCACACCACAAAACTCAATGGTAGTAGTGGAGGGCAAAAACTAGGTTTAATCCTATTCTGTGTTGATATGTCCCTTGTTATTCATCAATTCTAGCTCTACTTTGACCCCCAAAGTCTTCCATTTGAACCTTTGGAACTAGACTTGATGTTCAGGAATTCTCTCTTCCCTCTAGGAAGACCAGTAAAGGAATTATTTTTATTCTACTTCTGTCTCCAGCTACTACCATCTCTCTTGGACTCCTTCCTCACTTTGCCAATGCATCTCCATTGCTGCTATCTCTGAGACTGAGAGGTTCCCTGGAGTGGACTACTCAGATAAGCAGTATTCCTACCATTCCCTACACCACAGGTCATCCCTGTGCACAGTCCCTCTCTTCTCCTTCAAATTTATACAAAACAAATCTGGTCTTTGTTTCCATCAAAGGGTATGGATCACATCTACACTAGTGACGTGACTCCATGAAGGATCTTAAAATACCATTAGTCAGTTAGGCATCCTGAATGTTGTAAAAAGGAGGATGCTTTTATATCCTGTCCTGGGAGATAGTACCAAAGCCAGAACAAAGTTTGATCATTCAATCTCTTTGTCTCTGACTTCCTCTATGTAGTAGGTAGTCTTCTTGCCCTCCTTTCACACTTTGCATAATTTGTCATTCTTGGTAGCAGCATGAAAACTTGGAGTGAGCCTACTTTCACATGCAGTCAGGAATGATGACTGAGCATTCTGGGGGGCTAGGAATGAGATAAGGGTATGATATACACATGTATCCACACACGTGTGCATGCACATACACACATTCACTCACAAAGGATCCCATCCATGCTACACTTTCCAGGTGTCTCAACAAATGCCTCATTACCTATATTTTCTTCCCTTTTCTTATCCCTTTTCAGCTCTCCTTTTATTGTTCTTTTCTCTCATTAGACTGTAAGTTCCTTGAGAGTAGGGATTATTTTGATTATTATTAATGCTTTGTATCCCTAGCACTTAGCACAGAGGACAGTGCCTAGCAAATACATTTTCCTTCCTTCCTTCCTTCCTTCCTTCCTTCCTTCCTTCCTTCCTTCCTTCCTTCTTTCCTTCTTTCTTTCTTTCTTTCTTTCTTTCTTTCTTTCTTTCTTTCTTTCTTTCTTTCTTTCTTTCTTTCTTTCTTTCTTTCTTTCTTTCTTTCTTTCTTTCTCTTTCTCTTGTCAATCTATCCAATTAAGGAGGAATCATCTTGTTTCTTCTTTTATTTTACTCTCTGTGGTAGCCTCTCTCCTTCTTCTCCCTCTGATCTTGACCCTTCTCTCCTCCCCACAAGTTGCTGGATTATTTTAGGGCTGTTGCCCTTTGAATTGAGCTGCCTTTGTCAGAACAACTTTGTGTATAGTCTGTGTTTATCTGAATTCCGTGCATCTTTCTGGTACTCAGCCCTGCATCTTCTTTTTATGTGAGTCATCTGTCTGCTCTGTCAGGACTTGGGGTTCAATCATAATCTGAGATGGAGTCATCATCTATTTCCAGGGAATTATGATTTCCTTGTAGAGATTAGGAAGGAAGCAACTTTTCTTTCCAAGTATTTAAGGCAATTAAATTTTGCAATAGATTAGTTTCAGTGAATGCCCAACAAGAACAGGGAGTTACATATGAAGCTTGTGTTATATATAGGCTAATGAAGTGAATAATACTTATGGAGTCATGGATGACCTCGGTACCCTAGGGAAAAGGGCAGTCACCTACTCCTTGATAATATAACCAGCATGGCTGGAACTTCAACCTTTCCCCTTCTTCCCTCCCTCCCCTTAGCATACCAGTTCTCCTCCAGATGGATTTTGATGGGTTAGTTTGTATTAAATACTAATTGAAAAGGCAGGTGTAGAAATTGTAGGCATCAGGGTCTCGTTTACTGACCTTATGTCTCTGTTTCACATTTGGCATTTCTGTTAAGTGGAAGTTTTGGAGTTTACTCAGGAGCCCATCAGGGAATAGAATCTGCAAAATATATGTCAGTAAACTTGAATAATATTCCTGGAAAAAAATTTAGTTGACATTTTTTTTGAAAGGAAGACTTAGGAGCATTTAGAAAAGGCAGCAGTGATTTAAAAAAAAGACCATGGCTTCATTAAGGACAAGTTATGTCAGACTTAGATAAGATCCTTTATTTTTTTGATAGATTAATACACCTGATAGACCAACAGAGCAGAGGAATGAAATACTATAGATAGAATATAACTGGAGGTCAGCAAAGCAGTTGGTGAGATATCTCCTGTTATCTTTGAGGTGTGATACAGTGGAAAGAACATCGTTTCTTGAGGCTGAGGACATAGATTCAAATATTTATTACTTGTTTCCTTTACTATAAAAGGAAGGTGTCCATTAGAGATGGCCTCTGAATTTCCTTTAGGTCTAAATCAATTATACTGAAATGGAAATTAGTTGATTAGATGATACTAGCACTTGGGTGAGTTAAAAACTGACCGAATCACCAGACCCAAAGAATATTTGATAAAGATTTGATGTCAAATTTTTTAAACTCTTACCTCCCACCTTAGAATCAATACTATATATTGGTTCCAAGGCAGAAGAGCAGTAAGGGCTAGGCAATGGGGACTAAGTGACTTGCCCAGGGTCACACAGCTAGAAAGTGTCTAAGGTCAGATTTGAACCTAGAACCTTCCATCTGCAGGCTTGGTTCTCAACCCACTGAGCAACCCAGCTGCCCCCAGGTGATATTAATTTAGAAAGTGTCATCTATTGAAGTGCTTAGGAATCAGTCTTTGGCTTTGTAGCAATTCATAATTATCAATGATTTGAATGAAGGAAATAAAGGAAGGAAATAAACATTTACTAAGCATCTTTTATATCCTAGGTAGGCAGCTAGGTAGTGCAGTGCGTAGAGGGCCTGGACTGCAGTCAGGAAGACTCATCTTTATGAGTTGAAATCTGGCCTCAGACACTTACAAGCTGTGCAATCCTAAGCAAGTCACTTGACACTATTTGCCTCAGTTTCTGCATCTATAAAATTAGCTGTAGAAAGAAATGGTAAACCACTCTAGTATTCTATCAAGATAGTCCCAAATGGGGTCACAGAAAGTTGGGCATGACTGAAAAATGGCAAAATAAGAATGACAAAAATGTCCTAGGTACAGTCCTAAGCACATTATTAATATTATTAAATTTATTCTTCACAACAATCCTGGAAGGCAGGTGCTATTTATTATCTTCCTTATTTTATAGTTGAGGAAACTGAGGCAGCTAGAAATTAAGTGACTTGTTCAGTGTCACACAGCTAATAAGTATTAGACGCCAGATTTGGCTTTAGGTCTTCTTGATTCCAAGCCCAATATTCTATCCACTGTCCCACCGAGTTGACATTCATATCATATTAGCAATGATACAAAACGGTCAGCAACAGGTCACACTATTGATAACAGCATCCAGATTTAATTAAAAAAAGAAAAATAAAAGATCTTTGCAGGAATGCTCTGGTAAAAAGAGTGCTGGATTGAGAGTAAGCAGTTAAGGGATCAAATCCTTTCTTTGCTCCTTACAACTTAACCAGCCTTGGGAAAAGAAGCTAATCTCTATGGGACTCAATTTTCTCATAGGCAAAATGAGGGGATGGGAGGAAATCATTTCTTAGGTCCCTTCTAGCTCTCAATCTCAGATTTTATGATTCATCATCTTAGAATAATGGATCAAATCTAGAAAGCTGAACTGTATTAGAGATAAATATAAAATGCTAAAATAGGTTTTAAAACAAAACAAAAAAAAACCCAACTTCATAAGTGGGGCAGGTAGGTGGCACATTGGATAGAGTGGTAGCCCTACCGTCAGGAGGACCTGGGTTCAAATCTGGCCTCAGATACTTCTTAGCTGTATGACCCTGGGCAGGTCACTTAACCCCTTTTGCCTAGTCCTTTGCCCTTTTGTCTTAAGGATGTCATTAAGGCAGAAAGTAAAGATTATTCACAACAAACAAAAACAACTTCAGAGGCAAAAAATAGAGGATATGTACATAGCAAGAGTATGCTGGTACCTTTTCATACCAGCACATTTGATTATGAAATTTTCAGCTCAAGCACTTGCACCTCCGAAATCAGCAATCTTTACAATATACCTGAATAGATTGTTTTGTTAATTGTTTAGATTTAGGAAAATGATATAGAATAAGTTAGTTAATGCAAATTAAACAGAAACATGTATCTACTTAGAGAATCAGTTGTTAAACTTTTACCAGTATACCCTTGGAAGTGTGCCTAGATAATTGCTCGTGAAAAAGATCTGGGAATTTTGACAGCTCCGAAGTTCTATACTTTGAGGAATATATAATATGCTTGACTTAAGTCAGGGAGACCTGAGTTCAAATTCCACTTCTAACACTTATTAGGGAAGTCCTTTAGCCTCTGTCAGCCTCAGTTTTTCTCATCTGTAAAATGGGAGCTTCTCTTTTTCTTTTTTAAAGCACCTCCTACGATTGCTGGGGTTAAATGAGATGATGCAACTATGAAGTCTTGGAGTCAGGAAAGCTACATTCAAATCCTGCCTCAGGCATTTACTATCTGTGTCTCTCAGAGCAAGTCACTTAACTTCTCAGGCTCAGTTTCCTCATTTGTAAGATGATGATACTAACAGCACCTTGCTTACAGTGTTGTTATCAGAATTCGAGGAGTTAATGTATATATAAATGTTAGCTGATATTAATAAAATGCATCCGAATCTCTTCTGCAGACTGCAGCACTATATAAATATCAGATAGTACTATTAGTTAATGTGTAGGAGCAATGTAACATGGCAGCCAAGTTGGAGTTGGGGTTTGACCAATACAATCTTAGACTTAGGGTCCAGGTAGAGGGAGTCGGTATTCCATATTTTCTGATCAGAATGCATTTGGAATATTATACTCAAATCTGGACTTTGACAGTTTGGAGTCTTCGGAATGATGATTCCTCTGGAGTTATAGAAATAACTAGGCTACTATTGAGTTCTCTTCTAATTATAGTATGAGCTCTTATAATTTTGTGCAGCTAGGATGTGTAGAGTGCTGAGCTTGGAGTCAGGAAGACTTGAGCTCAAATCCAGCCTCAGACATTTACTAGTTCTATGACCCTGAGGAAGTTATTTAACCCTATCTGCCTCAGTGTCCTCCTCTAAAAAATGGGAGTAATAATAGCTCCTACCTCCCAGGTTTGTTTTGAGGACCAAAGGAAATATTTGTAGAGTTTTACACAGTTCCTGGCACATAGTAGGTGCTATATACATGTTAGCTATGACCCTGATTATCATGTGTTTATGTGTAGGTGGGGGAGGCTGGAAGAGATGGAGTCTGAGGAATGCTGACGTTTTCACCAGATAATGCAAGTTGACCTTTGCTGCAGCAGCCTCAAAGTAGTCCTTTACAGAGTAAGGTAAGAGTGCCCTTTCTAACTGGTCAGTCAGGGTGGGGAGAGAGTCCAGCATTGAAATGGACATCTCCCTTGATGGAGGAACAGAGCCCCCTGCTGGAACATTTTGGAAATCTCCAGATTGAATTTCTAGTTCCGGATGCCTTCCCACAAGCAGTAGGATTTTGTTGGCAGGCAGTCGTGCTGGGGTTCTAGTAGTTGTGCTATATTTGGGAATGAGAGAAAATAAGGGTGGAGAGTAGACTTTGACGGACCCTGTCCAAGCTGGATGAACAACTCAGAGGGAAGAAAAGGCCATGTGCTCAAAGGGCTTTATGGGTACGTGAATGAAATGCCCCCTAAGTATTGCAGTACCTCATTTGCAAGGTTCCTGGTGCTACCCAAGTAGAAGTCCATGTACATTGGGGCCATTCAGAGGCTTCTACCATCCAGGGTTGGGGAATGTCATGGCTGACAGAGTCAATAAGCAAAGATAACAAGTGTCTACTATGTGCCCTACACTGTGCTAAGTTCTAAGGATACACATACCTTACTTTCTTCAACTATAAAATGAAAATAATAATAGCACCTATCTATAGTTATAGCAGGGCTATTAATATAATAATAATAATAATTGCAGGATTGTTGTTAATATATAATAATAATAATAATAATAATAATAATAACAGGGTTGTTGGGGAATTGAATGAGATAATATTTGTAAAGTACTTAGCACAGTGCCCGACACATAGTGGATGCTATATAAATACTTATTCCTTTTGGAATAGGAATGCAGATGAAAACATGATTTATCACTTGTTTATTTGGGTATATGCTTTGGGGTTTGGGTTCTATAATATTATTCACTTACAAAAATGAATAATATGGAAATGTTTTGCGTGATAATACATGTTTACCCCAGACTTAATTGCTTGTGGGTTCAAGGAGGGTGGAGGGAAGAAGGGAGAGAGACAATATGGATCATATAACTTCAGAAAACTTATATGGAAATTTGTTATTAAATATTAAAATTAAAATAAAAAATTAATGCTTATTTCCTTCCCTTCTTTATAATAGTTTTATTTATACATACACATATATTTTTATAATCTTGAGATTTACAAAGTGCTTTATCTATATTATCTCATTATTATATATTATCTCATTTGATCTTCACAACAACTCTGTGAAGTAGGCACTATTATTATCCACTTTATGGATGAAGAAATTGAGGCTAGGAGGTTAAGTAAATTGATCAGGGTCACACAGCTGTTAAATCTAAGGCCAGATTTGAATTTAGGTCCTCCTGATTCCAAATATAGCATTCTAACCACTGATTGATCTAGATGTCACAGAAAGGGGTTCCAAAATGATTAATCACACTTGAGGGGAAGCTGCTAGCCAGTGATCCTGGATACATAATGAAATGATGTCCCTCTATTATCAAATGGGAAGCTCTTTTGGGAAATTATTGACATTGTGCCTGACCCTATGTTGTACTGTGTCTGGATTGGCTATGAAAACGCTTCCCAGTTGTATAAGGATGAGAGCTAACAGACACAGAAAATGGCCAGGGGAGTGACTATAGTTATTTATCAGATAATGCCTATCAGATGTTTTGGTGAAGTAGAGAGATTTGAATAAAGAGTAAACCTATGGCTACAACATTGACTACATGAAACTTGATGTCAATTATTTCTATTATTAAGGAGAAAAGTGTTGGAAGGTCAAACCTAATGATGAATGGGAGAATTTTATTCTTAAATAAATATTAAATTTTATGATTAAGTAATACAATATTAATGAATAAAGCCAGATTTGATCACAAAATTAGTTCATTATGCAAAGAGGTACTGGCCTAGGTGAGTACCATACCCAATTTATTGGTTATACTCATGCTCAAACTCCATCTGGATGACTGGCAGCGGGGGACTACCAAGAGAGTTACTCATATCTCTTGCCTCCTCCATTTCCCAAGTAAAGGTTGCTTAGACCCATTCAGAATGGCGGACAGAGAAGAGCAATACGGCTGCTCACACTGTTTCAAGGAGATAGGAATCACCAATGGTTTCCCTTCTGGTCAGATTAGAAGATCACCACTATGTTTCCAGAGCCCTAAGCACTGTCCCTACTCTCTGGACTTCTGGACCTCTCCACCCACTCAATAGCTGAACTCCCTTAAATATGTTGATACTTCTCATTATAATATGAGCTTTTTTTAGAGTAGGGAATAGAGAATGATGTGTTGTTCTGTTTATATACCCAATGCTTAGCACAGTATTTGACGCCTGTTAAGTATTTAATGAACTGTTTTTTATTAACTAATTAACTAATTAACATACTCTGTTGAGGAAGAAGACATTTCTCTAAGGTTTTCAAAGTGTCATCCACAAGGCTTCAGAGTCATTGTCAAGGCCAGTGATGGGCAAACTTTTTAAAGAGGGGGCCAAAGGAAAGGAAATGCTCATTTGTCAGTCTTTTTCTAAGGCAACTCTTTCGAAGTTTCATTGTATTGTACTCTACTCATTGTATTCATCAGATTAGGAATATTATCACGCAGCTGGATAGAACATTTCAGGGGGCCCACATCTGGCCCATCACTGGTCAAGGATATGGATGGATGTGTAGATTCACACAATCTGAACCACTTTTCAGGATTCATCTACTGACAAACCCTGCCTCCTTCTAGAGTTTGCTCTATTTCATTGAACCTTTTGCAATTCATGACCTTTGCAAAATAGAGTCAATTCTCCACAGAAACAGACAAACATGTTTAGCTACTTTGTGTAATATTTACTCAACATGGGAGCAATAAAAAATACTTAATAATGACAAAACCATGCATAGTAAAATTTCTATATTATTAAAACATCTGAATGCCCTTAAAGTCCCTGAGTTATGAACAGAAAACCATCTGAACCCAGAAGATCTGGGAAAGACATGTTTTGAGTCTCCCTAACGCCTCATGTTCACGTCCCCTACAAGTGGCCAATGGAGTGAGTGTGCCCACTTGACCTCCTCTCCTACTTCCATTCGGGCTTTAGATTAGTCTTTATATGAAGTTCACTAGATTTAGATAAAGATACAGAGACTTCTGAACTCAGAGACTCTTCTCAACCATTGATCAAGGTCTGGTGCCAACTTGGATTTAAATGAATTGGTATTTTTCTCTTTCTCTGTAGTCAGCCACCATCAGAAACCTTTGACTGCTTCTGACCTTTATAGATTATAAATAACACCTTGGCGAGCCAATTGGGCAGTAAATTAGTAGATTAAATGGATTTAGTAGCCTATAGGGATAAAATAAAGTGGATTGTCTCCTTTATTTTTAGTTGCCATACTCTCTTCTTCCCTTCTCAGAACAAAAGCCTTACCTCACCATGAAGCTTAGAGGTGGAAGGGTATAGGTAGACTAATTGAGAAGGGCACAACACTGGCTTCCTTGGTGAAAGAATAAGAGATTAGAGAACTCCAGGAGCTGTGCCTATGTTGGGTAATTTTCTGTGGTTCATAGTCAAGCTGTAAGTTTGTTCACTGCACAGTGGCCAAAGTTCCTTGTAGCATTTACAGGTTCCAGTGGTGATGTCGGCTGCATGGCCTCTGGAACTTCAGTGATGGCCTTGACTTATCTGCTGAAAGTAGTTTGTTTTTGGAGTCAGACACTTTCACATCCCCCACAGAGCAGGACTATACAGTTAGCCAAGTGAGGGAAGTATGATCCAGAGACAATATAGTGTATTGAGTCAGGGCACTAGACATGGAATCAGGAAGATCTATGTTCAAATCTTGTCTCAGACACTTTCTAGCAATTGTGATCCTGGACACATCCTATTTTATCTTTCTGTGCCTCAGTTTCTTCAATGGTAAAATAAGAAATTTGGGTTTGGTAACCTTTAAGTTCATTTTCTCAGAGAGAAAACTCTTCAAGCATTCTAAATCTATACACCTCATAGGGGAAATGAGTAATAATATGCATCTTTGTGGGCATAAAACAAAAGGCAGGTCAAGTCAAAATCAATCTTTCTTTGTGATGCTGAAATTCAAGTGACTAAATAGAAACAAGAAGTGGAGAATGGGAATAGAGAGTCAGGTCCGTGAGGATCAATGCCAGATCAGAAGGCCAAGTTCAAGGAATATCAATAAGACAACTCTTTGTATGGCTTAATTCTGCCTCCCTGAAGCTTCAGACTTTTATGGTGGTAGCTTTTGTTTCCCACCCCCAGCCTTGGGTGAAATGTTGGCATAGTCATGGGCCAAATCTTCTGTGATTTATGATTCAGCTGTCTTTATAGAGTTCTGAGCTTTGGACACCTTTGTGCAAGTAATTACAGAGTTATTGTGGGGCCAGGTGAGAGGAACTCCTTAACTAGGGTAGGGACTGCCAGGATAAAGAAGTGATTCACAAGTAGAGGGAAGAACCTGTGTCAATCTAGGGTCACTTACGAGTGAAGACAACTCCAGGGTGGGAAGGTGATCTACTTCATAGAGACTAGAGCTCAGGGAAGACACTGGCCACATTTTCCTTCAAGGAGGAAAATATTTTAATAAACTTTATGTCTATATCTTCTACCTTCTCTTATTTCTACATCCTAAGTCTGTAGACAGGGAATGTTATACTAAGCTTTGGGCAACAGAAATCCTGGAAGCTTACTCCATTATAAAGAAACAGTTTATATATATAGTTTTAAATTGAGACATTTATATATTTATATAAGCATGTGGACTCTTAGATGAAATTCCTAACTATGAAATCTATATCTATGTATTTATCTATGTATCTACATATGTATATATGTATGTATGTATTGATGTATCTATCTTTGTAGCTATCTATCTGTCTGTCCATCTATCTGTCTTTCTATATATCTATCTTCAATCTATGTATCATCTCTCTGTTATTTAGCATCTATCTATGTGTCTAATCTATGTGTCATCTACTTACCTGTCTATGTACCTTCAATATATGTCTGTGTGTCTACTTATCATCTGTGTAATTTAAATCTAAGTATTCTCTCTCTCTCTCTTCTCTCTCTCTCTCTCTCTCTCTCTCTCTCTCTCTCTCTCTCTCTCTNNNNTTCTCTCTCTCTCTCTCTCTCTCTCTCTCTCTCTCTCTCTCTCTCTCTCTCTCCATCTATCTAATCATTTATGTTCCATCTATCTTTAATCTCTTGGGCTTGAACTCAAGTCCATCTCACTCTAAGACCAGCTCTTTATCGACCAGAATATGCTGCTTTTCTCCACATACAAAAACAAAAATAACAATAAAATAGTAATGATAATAAAATAATTCTTTCTGAGTATAGAATTTTTAAGGATAACTAGAAAAATATAAAATGTGTGACTATTCCTGAGGATGATGGCTGAGGAATAATTATCAGTACCTATCCTTCGCCCAGAAGACCCCTAGGAAGGGTGAGAGGATCAAATGGTGGTCCTTGGTCCAACAAGGAAGGAGGAGGAACAGGACAGAGAGAACCATTCCCACGACCTGCTGAAGGAAAGGGAATCAGGATGGAGAAAACACTCCTGCAAGCTTCTGTTCTCTTGACCACTAGGTAGGGAAGAGGGAGAGAACATGAGAGTAAAGCTAAGGCTCTGCTCTCCTGCTAAATTTGAAAAGAGCAGAGGCCAGGGAAAGTCCCAGAAGACTATGTGTTGAAGCTCTGTGTCTTGCTTCCAGTCAAGTCAGGTCATATGTTGCTCATCATGTCTCTTCTTGCTAGAATCCTGGTCTTGCTCCTTTGCTCCTTCCTGGAAGATGAAGCAATATCTAAATTGTCCACATGCCAAACTCAACCAGATCTACAGGACCAGGGAGGTAGTTTCACTTTTCTTTCTTTTTTTCTTTTCCTTATTTTTTTAAAACCTTTGCCTTCCATCTCAGAATCAATACTATATATTGGTTCCAAGGCAGAAGACTGGTAAGGGCTAGGTAATGGGGGTTAAGTGACTTGCCCAGGGTTACATAGCTAGGATGTGTCTGAGGCCAAATTTGAACCTAGGACCTCCCATCTGTAGGCTTGGCTCTCAATCCATTGAGCTGCTCACCTGCCCCTTGTTTTGCTTTTTTTTTTTTTAATTTTTAATTTTTAGAAAAATTTTCCATGGTTACATAATTAATGTTTTTACTTTACCCTTCACCCCCTCGAACTCCTTCCCCCCCCCAGTAGCTAACTCACATTTCTACTGATTTTAACATGTATGGTCAGTCAAGATGTATTTACATATTACTGATAGTTACATTGGTGTGGTCTTTTCGGGTCTACATCCCCAATCATGTCCTCATCAACTCAAGTGTTCAAGCAGTTGTTTTTCTTCTGTGTTTCCACTCCTGTAGTTCTTCCTCTGTATGTGGGTAGTGTTCTTTTCCATAAATCCCTCAGAATTGTCCTGGGTCATTGCATTGCTGCTAGTACAAAAGTTCATTACATTCGATTTTACCACAGTGTATCAGTCTCTGTACAATGTTCTTCTGGCTCTGCTCCTTTCACTCTGCATGAATTCCTGGAGGTCTTTCCAGTTCACATGGAATTCCTCCAGTTTATTATTCCTTTGAGCACAATAGTATTCCATCACCAACATATACCACAATTTGTTCAGCCATTCCCCAACTGAAGGGCATACCCTTGCTTTCCAGTTTTTTGCCACCACAAAGAGCGCAGCTATAAATATTTTTGTGCAAGTCTGTTTATTTATGATCTCTTCGGGGTACAATCCCAGCAATGGTATGGCTGGATCAAAGGGCAGGCATTCTTTTATAGCCCTTTGGGCATCGTTCCAAATTACCATCCAGAATGGTTGGATCAGTTCACAACTCCACCAGCAGTGCATTAATGACGCAGTTTTGCCACAACCCCTCCAACATTCATTACTCTCCTCTGCTATCTCATGTACTTATTGATACTTTTGATTTCTTTATCTGAAAACTGCCTATTCATGTCCCTTGCCCATTTATCAATTAAGGAATGGCTTGATTTTTTTATACAATTGATTTAACTCCTTGTATATTTGAGTAATTAGACCTCTGTCAGAATTTTTTGTTATAAAGATTTTTTCCCAGTTTGTTGTTTCCCTTCTGATTTTGGTTGCATTGTTTTTGTTTGTACAGAAACCTTTTTAATTTAATATAATCAAAATTATTTATTTTACATTTTGTAATTTTTTCTAACTCTTGCTGGGTTTTAAAATCTTTCCTTTCCCACAGTTCTTGTGATTCATTGTGGTCGATAGCTTTTAATGGCCTGGGTTAGTTAGATGCCATGGTTGATAGAAACTTAGGAAGACCTGAATTCAATTTCTGCCTCTAATTCCTCTTAACCATACGATCCTAGATAAATCATTAATATCTCTCAATCTTAGTTCCATCATCTGCAAAAACGGCTAGTAACAATTTCACAGGGTTGTATAAGGATCAAATGAGGTAACTAATGTATAGAAAGCTATAAACCTAAAAATACTATAGAAATGCTAGCTACTACTAATACTACTACTACTACTACTACTACTACTACAACAACAACAACAACAACTACTACTACTACTACTTAAGGATTTGTCTCATTGACAAAATAAAGTTGGAACTTTGGGACATCTAGATGCTACAGCAGATAAAGTACCAGGCTTAGAGTATGGAGAATTTGGGTTCAAATTTGGCCTTAAACACTTCATAGCTGTGTGACCCTGAGTAAGTCACTCAGCTCCATTTGCCTAGCTGTTTTGGTATTATTACTAAGACAGAAAGTAAGATTTTGAAAAGAAAATTGGTTCCTTAGTTAGTGACCCACTGGGGGCTACTCCTTTAGGAGACCCGTTGCCCTGGCTAGAAGAGAGTGAGATTTTTGACACACTCACATCAAATTCCAAACAGCTAAAAGGTAACTTAGTGTCAGTTATTTTGCCAAAGACAGTTTATCAGTCAGACTTGTAAAGCTGCTAAAGCTGGAGGTTGTGCATGAGCCTCAGGAATTCTGCAATGGACTGTGTCATCTCAGGGTTGGAGAGCAGCAGTGTCTTGGAATTTGGCCCAAAACTATGATCATCAACCACAGTTGAAGTGGGTTTTGGGTTTTGTGCCCATTTTCCTTTTATGTGAGCTTTTTGGATCCCTATGTGCTATGCTTTTTGAGAATGGAAATCCAGGAGGTGAATGTTTTTTGTGGAGGTGAATGCCTCGTGGAGGGTGAGTCTTTAAAGAGAGTGTCAGGAGCAGACTGAGCAAAAGCTTGGAGTTAATTGATATCACCTGGATCCTTAGATGGACTCTTAAACTGTGTAGCTGACTGGCTTGGACCCCATCAGAGTAGGGATAAAAGAGCAGATATGTGATATAATAGAGCCATAAATGTAGAGTTAGAAGGGATCTATGGAAGTCCTACCCCCTCACTTTAAAGATGAGAAACTTGAGTCCTAGAGAGGTTAGCTGACTCGATGAAGGTCACAAGGTTTAAGTATTTGTGCCTTCCTGACTCAGAGACCAGGATTTTGTCCATTATGTATGAAGATAAGGGCCCTTATTGGCCAGAAGAATCAGGAAAGGCTTTATGGAAGAGAGAGCAATTTGGGATGTATTCAATGACTAAAGAAAGAGAAAGGGGATACTTATGTGCACAACATGAAGAAAAGTGCCAAAGCCTTGGAATTCATGGAGCATGTTAGATCAAGTCAAGTCAAGTAAACAAGCATTTATGAAGCATCTACTATCTGTCAGGCATTGTGCTGAGCAGGAAGGACAAAAAAGAAATGAAATATTTAGGATGGAGCATATAGAGGAGAGAGGGTGGTAATAGGAGGTGTGGGGAGAAAGCTAAAGTAGTACCAAATTATGAAGGACTTTGAGCACAAGGCAAAAGAGACATAACTTTATTGGGACAGAAATAGGTTTTTTTAAAAAAAGTTTAATTAATTAACTAATTAATTAAGAATATTTTTCCATGGTTACATGAATCATGTTCTTTCTCTCCCCTCTTCCCAACCCCCTCCCATAGCCAATGAGCAATCCCACTGGGTTTTACATGTTTTGGGTGTAGAAATAGGAAACTGGTGAGCAAAAAATGACATAGCTAGATCTGAGTATAAGAAAGATCATATTGGCTGCTATCTCAATAATGAATTGAATGGGCAAAGGAATACAGATAAAAAGATTTGCTAGGAAGCTTTTGCAATAATTCAGGCAGGTGATAAGGAAGCCCTGCCTCAGGAGAGAGTCAGAGTGAATAGAGTGAAGGAGTTGGATGTGAGATATTTTATAGATGTGGAATGGAAAGGATTTGGATTGACTATTACATTCAAAGAACATTTTGCCTACCTCCAGAGAAAGAACTGTTGGAGTTAGAATGAAGATAAAAGCTGATGATTTTTCACGAGGAAAATAAAAAGCAAATTTTATTACTTGTATGGGGACCAAATTATTCATTGCATTTAACCTGATAGAATCCTTTTCATAAAATTTTCCTCTCTTATTATAACAATCATCATTTATGTTGTTCTCTTAGTTCTACTTTATTATACATTACTTCATATAAATCCAAAAGTCTCTGAATTCCACATATTCCTTATTTCTTCTTTTTGTTTTTTTTTTGAAAAATTTTATTTAATTGATTTAGAATATTTTTCCATGGTTACATGATTCATGTTCTTTCCCTCCCCTCCCCCTCCAACTCTCACATAGCCAAAGAGCAATTCCACCAAGTTTTACGTATGTCATTGATCAAGACCTATTTCCATATTATTAATATTTGCATTAGGGTGATCGCATAAAGTCTACATTCTCAATCTTGTCCCCATTGACCCATGTGATCATGCAGTTGTTTTTCTTCTGTGTTTCTACTTCCTCAATTCTTTCTCTGGATGTGACATTCCTAATTTCTTAAAGCTTAACAATATTTTATTGTATTCTTATAGTATTCTTTTCTTCGCTTCTAGTTTTTTTTCGGCCACAAAATATTATCCTATATTTTGGCATATAGGGTATTTTGTGTTCTGTCTTTGATCTTGGGGCTATAACAAACAGTTGGGTACCTGAACTGAAGAGTATAGGCAATTTAGTGACTTTAACCCACAATTCCAAGTAGATTTTTTTCCTGGAAGGATTAGGCCAATTCATAACTATATCAACAGAGTACATCTTAATGTTGACTAGAGCTATCTTTTGTCTTTTCCAATCAGTTCAATATTTAAAAAAATAAAAACTTGCACTGATAGATTTCCCCTAAATTTTCTAAAGTATATGTATCCCTATCTCTTAGCTTAGAGTCATTTCTTGTAACAAAGAATAATAAAGAGGGGGAAATAACTTAAGTGACTTGCCTGTGATCACGGGAGAACTTATAGCAGAAATAGAATTCAAACCTTAAGTTATTTGATTCCCAAAAGAGTCTCCTGACTCCAAATTCAACCCAGGTCCTTTCCATTGTGTCATTCTGTAATGAAGTAAGAAAGTTCAAAAAAGACAGCAGAAGAATGTCATTAGCTATGTTTCCCTGAATCCCTTAGATTGGTACAGTGAACAAGCTTCCTCTAATCCCAGAGCACAGAGCTGCTTAGATTAGATCCTGTAGGACATCCATGCCTGGGAATGTAGCCAGGATCTTAGTACTTTATCTGATTGCAAGGTGTTTTTCATATAGTATCTCATTTGGTCATCATAAGAGCCTCCAATGAGGTATGCACTGGTGATTATGCCCATTTTGCTTATGTGGAAATGGAGACTCAAAGAGTTTAGAATGACAGGTCTAGAGGTAGAAGGAGCCTCAGAAGACATTTCGTTCAACCATTTTATTTTACAGAGGAGGAAATTGATATCTGAGAATGTT
This sequence comes from Gracilinanus agilis, assembly GCF_016433145.1. Taxonomy (NCBI): domain Eukaryota; kingdom Metazoa; phylum Chordata; class Mammalia; order Didelphimorphia; family Didelphidae; genus Gracilinanus; species Gracilinanus agilis. The sequence goes on from NC_058131.1 coordinate 681,335,010, forward strand.
AAATTACTTGCCCAAGATCACAAGGTTTGTAAATTATCTGAAGGATGATTTGAACACAGATCTTCTTGACTCTAATTTTAACATTGTATCTACTGTTCTATGTTGCCCCTCTCTACCACATTGCTTAGGCAGAACAGTGGCATTTTTTAAATTCCAAAATCCAAACCCTATGCCTTTGTGTTGTCTAGACTAACTCCAAATGTTGTATGGCTTACATGGCTATATTTGTGCATTTTTCTGACTCAAGAGCCTGAATCTGGAACCCATCTTGCATTGCTGCCCAGGTTCTGGCACATCTGTCCATCCATCCACATCTCATCCCCAGAGATGCTTTTTCTTTTTTTCTCACCCTCCCAGATATCATTGGGAATGTGATGTGTCCCAGGCATATAGCAAATGATATAAAATGCTTGCCATGTGGGTATTTTAGATTTCTGATGGGAAAGAAGGCAAAATTTCATGGACTTTAGGGGCTATAGACTCTTAGACAATAAAAATGGATTCATATTTCACTGAAGCATCTGAACAGCGCTTAGCCTTCCCCTCCAATGGAGTGGGAGGAGAACAAGAAAATGGTCCACTGTCAAGACTCTGTAATGACATCATGGCAGAAAAGGAACCTGTGATGTTGGGACCATTCTGGGCTGCAGAACACAGTGGATCAGTTACTTCAATTGGCCCCTCAAATCACTGACACCAAATGTGCGCTTTTTTGGTTTCCTTTATAATCTTCCCTGACTTCCTTCAGTTTAACAAAATATTCCTATTTGAGGACAGTCCTGGTTGGGTTGTCTTTGATAGAGCTGAATTTCTTTACTATGTCTGTGTCATATAGGCTTCCTCTTTTTAGCAGCCTGGTGCCCTGATCATTCCAAGAGCCCATTCTAGGAGTTGGAGTACAACCAAGTGTCTAGGACCTATCTGTCTTTTGTTTGCCCTTGGGACAGAATGTTTTCCTTGGAGAACTCCATGAGGGAGACAGTTGATCTGTCTGTGAAGCCCAGGCAGGACAAGCAGCCACTCTAGCACTGATATTAAACCTAACTAACACAGCTGGTCTCTCATGAATCTCTGGTTGCCTAGGACTTGTGAGCACTGTTTACAGAGACAAACACTCTCTGACTTAATCAGTTTGGGGAATCAGTGTGTCCTAGATTTATAACTGGAAGGGCACTTACAGGGCCCTCACATTACAGAGTAGGAAACCAGGACTCAAGAAGATGAAGGACTTGCCTCAAATCAAACATTTAACAAATGATAGAGCTGGAATTTGAACCCAGGGGCTATTGCAAATCTAACAGCCTTTCTGTGACACCACGTGGGCTAGAAGGCAGCTGTTCTGTCATAGGAGAAGAACTGGAGAGGACTTCACAGTCCATTGAGTCCTATCTCTCCCTCCCCTTCCTCCCTAAAAGATGATGAAATTGAACAAGTGTCACAATAATATAATGTAATAAGTGTCACAAGTGGGATTTGAACTTTAGTGCTTCCCATTATACTATTCTGTAATACATTAGAAAAAGTATTTTTAAAAGCCAGAGGAAAGTATCCTTAGCTGTGTCCTCTTGATTCCCTTAGATTGGAACACTGAGAAAACTCCCCATAATCCCAGAGCACAGAGCTGCTTGGATTAAGTTCTGCAGGACATCTATGTTAAGGAATGTACTCAGTTTCTTATGCTACAGGTTACATAGAAAATGCTTTATCTGCTGATGGGTTAGAGAATATGAAGTGGAATTGCAGAATCTGGGAGGTATAAGGGACCTGAGAGGTCATTGTATCCAATATGTGCCCAACCAGGATCCTATATATCTGACAAGGCATCATTCTGACTCTACCTGAAGACCTGCAGCAGGTGGGGTGTGCTCTCTACTTTCCTCTGACTCTCCTTGGAGTCCTGATGACTTCCTCAGATAGCCAACTGCCCTTCATGGTGGTGAATGTTCATGTGGGCGTAGAGAATGACAGTTGAACTCTATCCTGACCCCACCCTCCCATCCCCATTAAGTGCCCCTTCCATGATTTTTCTGATAGAAAAACAGGGAAGCTGGAGAGCAACATTCTTTTCTCCACTTAGTCCTCTCCATTAACAAGATGCAATTAATGTGATGGGAGTCATCTGACCATTTTCACCAAGTAAAAAAATCCACCCTAGAGGGGATAATAAAACAAATATTAACTCTCTAGGGCCACAGTAATAAAATCTAGGGCTCTGTTGTAAACAAAGGGCCTTCTTCGGTGATGTATTGCTCCTTTACTTTTACCTCCCCAAAATGCCTTGTGATTTCAGAAGCCATTTCCCCCTTCAGGCGATATTTCCTTCTCCTGCCTCCTGAGCTAGTCAATATTAGTACAATTCTGTCAACCAGTTGATTCGAATTGAGGCTTAGGAGGAAACCTCAACCCCCTGAGATCTCATAATTCATAGGTTGCAGGCTAATGGAAGGCATGCAAAGCTCTCAGTGGTCTGAAAATAGTGTACATATAAACCTTGTTTATCCTAGCAGAATAGGGGAGAAATTTGTTTCAGGCTTCATGGCCAATCAAGAAGAAATCTCGAGTCTTATATAATTTCTGAGTGGGCCACTATTTGAGGAGTGGCATTAGATACTTGAAGATGATTGGGAAACAGAGACAAAAATAAAAACACGTTTTTCTCAAAACGCCGTTGCTCCTAGAAGAGGATCAAAACAAATAGATCATAGACTATTAACAATGAAAAAAATGGATCCTAGAGAGATAAACAATAAGACTGTTTGTAATGGGCAGAACCAGAACCCAATTCCACACCTACTAGGATGTGAGCCCCCATCTTCTGACTTTAAGTCTCATTCTCTTTCAACTATATCATACTATCCACTTTTCCCCCTGAAACTTTTACCTTCAATCTTAGTATCAATTCTAAGACAGAAGGACAGGAAGGCTAGGCAATCAAGGTTAAGTGACTTGCCCAGGGTTACACAATTAGATCATGCATGAAGCACAAGGTGCTCCCAACTTAAATATGAAAATAAATTCTTTTTTTTCTCCATTAAGTCAAATTTGAGGATTAATCTCCTGGGCCACATCTTCCTGGGCCTCTCTTCCATTATTGTTTAGGAAGATAGCAGAAATCCTGTAGGAAGAAGAACCTGGATTTAGAGGCAAAATACGCATGTCCAAACACCACCCAAAGAACTAATGTAATAGTGAAATTGGGATTTTCTGAGCATCCTTGGTCTTTTGATATAAAAATGGGATTAATATTTACCCTTACTTTCTCATAGGTGGTTGTGAGGATCAAATGAAGTATAAGGTTCAATAAATGGATATAATGATGATGGCAGTGATAATGGCAATGGTGGTGAGATCTAAATTAGCACACAATTAACCAAGGCTCTTATTTCCCCAAAATGCATAACAAGTAGTAGAAATCTAGGTAGCAAATTCTAGAAATAAGTCATGTGTCTCAGAGTCTATTGTCAAAATGTCAGCCTGTAATTAATCCAATCCAACAATTCAATTTGGTAAACGTTTATTAAGCACCTATTCTGAACTAGACACTGGAGATATATTCCCAAACCAAAAGAGTTTCTACCCTCAGGAAGCTTATATTTTGTAGGGTAAAAGAAACATGGATATAACTAAACAAACATAAAATATATACAAAATAAATACAAAAAAAATTTTTTTGTGCTTGAGAGTAACCTCAGGGTTACAAGCAGGGATAAGCTGGAGCCAGCTCTGGAGAAGCAATAGTTAAATTTTAAGTACGAGGATTAATATCCAGGAAATTAACAAACACTCTAAGTCAGGACGTGATTTAGTGTTTTGCTGATTGTCTAAACTTTAGAAAGTGATGGAGAAAACGTTAATACAGATTAAATTTAAGATGGTCCTTGTGTACTTTTTTTGGAAAATTAGTTGTTAAACATTTACCATTAAACCACTGGATGATAGAAGTGAGGAGAGAGAATGTTCTCACCATGTAATAATGCCTATGCAAAAACATCAAAATGAGAGAGAAAAAAGGAATGTTTAAGTAGGAAATTTTGTTCATAATATAGATTGCATGATGTGGAGTAATGGGTAGTTAATCTGAAAAGTTGAGTTCCTATGGGAAAAGCCGAGATTATGAAGAAATCCAAAGGCAAAAAGGTGAGTTTGCATTTTATCATAGAGGAAGTAAGGAGCCATTGAAAATTCTTGAATGAGGGAATGACAGGGACATGTTCTTGCTTAGGAATATGATTTTGGCAGTCTGTGGAGGAAGGATTGTATATGTGAAAGGTGGGCTGCAAGGAAGACAAAACAGGAGGTCCTTATAATCATGCCAACTGTATCAAGGAACAAACCACCTCCCATAACTTCAGGTTCTACCTAATGTACTTCCATAGAGTAAAAACCAATGCTTTGGATCTTTTGGGAGTAAATAGTGAAGACTGCATATTAGAAATGCCTTCTGCCTTTTCTACCTACCTTTGTTTCAAGCGGGCCTGGAGCTGCTTTCTTGAGCACCAGAGAGCTGCTTTTTGCCTGGCAGCTCACATTAAAGATGATAGTCTCAGAGAAGGCCCGAGCCCTTACTACCAGAACTTCTCAGAGTACAGGGATAGAGCTAGGTTCCAACTTGAAGACATGCTGTTTCTCTGAGCCCTTTCTGCAGAAAGACAGAAGCAGTTTATAAGGCTCACAGCTGAGCTATTGTACCGACTCCAAGTTCCTCTGATGGTTAATCCAGGGTTCCCAGTGGCTCCAGAAACACAACTTTATGTTTGGAATAGTTTGGAGTCTAATGAACTGAGCTGGGAGGTCTGTAGTGCACCTTTGGAGGGCCAAGCTGTAAGGATGCAATTTCAATGGACTGACTAGTGATGCGGTCTGGATAAAGGGCATCATTTTTCTTGTGCTTACAAGTTCCCAAATTGGATGCAATTTGCAGCAGATGGAGGATTTAAATTGAACTTTAAATACCAGGGCTGGGCTATTTAGAGGGTGTAGATATCAGGCCAACTAAAGTGAGATAGCACTAAGGCAACTGGGGGGGGAGTCGAGGGGAGATACATATTCTGTGGGTGAGCAGAGCTAGTCTGGAGCAGTGCTCTGGGGACCATCTGGAAGGCAGTATACTATTTCAGTGTGAGGAGTAAGGCAGTGCAATTTGGAGAAATAGATACAATATAATTATCTAGTATTATTTGACATTATGTGTAAATATGTCTTAGTACATTTTTACCTATATTTATATCATCCATCCATCCATCCATCCATCCATCCATCCATCCATCCATCATCTCTTTCTCTTTCTTTTTGTAATTTAAATCAGTCAGCAAACATTTATTAAGCACCTATCAAGAATTATACAAAGCACTGAGAATGCAAAGAAAGACAAAAGGCAGTCCCTGATCTCAAGGAGCTCCCAGTCTAATAGAGAGGCAACCAGCAAACCACTCTGTACACATAAGCTAAATGCAGGACAAATCAGAAAAGGTCAACAGAGGGAAAGTACCAGACGTAAGAAAGACTGGGAAAGACTTCCTGTAGAAGATAGGGTTTGAGGTGAGATTTGAAGGAAGCCAGGGAATTCGGGAGGCAGAGATGAGAAAGACAATTCTATGCATAGGAGAAGAGTCAGAGAAAATGGCCAGAGTAAAGAGGCAGAGTGTCCTTTGTGAATAAGAGAAAGGAGAAGGATGTCACTGGATTGCAGTGAGGTATAAGAAAACAGAAAAGGTATAGGTATGGGGCGGGGAAGGGGAGGAATCAAGCTATGAAGGGCTTTGGATGCCAAACAGGATTTTATATTTGATCCTAGAAGTGATAGGGAGTTATTAGAGTTTATTGAGTACTCGAGTGAAATAGTCAAAGCTGAACCTTTGGAAAAGATCACTTTGACATCTGAGTGGAGAATGGACTTGAATGGGGAGAGACTTGTGTTAGACAGACCCACTAGCCTGCTTTTGTAGTATTCTGGCATGCATGAGGGCCTAAACCAGGGTAGTGTCAGTGTCACAGGAGAAAAGGGAGTGTTTTTGAGATATCTTCTGGAGGTCATTGTCATCTTGGCAGTGGATTGAAAATAGAGGATGAGAGAGTAAGGAATCAGGGATGACACTTAGGTTGTGAGCCTGAGTGATGGGGAGGATGCTGGATCTCTCAATAGTAATTGGGAAATTTGGAGAGGAAGGGGATTTGGGATAAAGGCAATTAGTTTACTTTTGGATATATTGAGTTTAAGATGGCTACAAAACATCCAGTTCAAGATGTCCAGCAGGTGGAGAGAAGATGTGAAACTAGAGGTCAGCAGAGAGTTTAGAGCTAGGTGAGGAGAGATAAGAATTATCAAGAGAGAGATGATAATTGGATTCACGGGTGCTGATGAAATCATCCAGGGCAGAGAGAAAAAGTGTGGCCAGGATAGAGCCCTTGGGATAGCCAGTGTTGGCAAGCATGACCTGGATAGAGATGCAATAAAGGAGGCTGATAGGAATAGTTAGATTGGTAGGAAGAGAAGTAGGAGAAATTACTATCATGAAACAGAGAGAAGAGAATAAGTAGTTATACAGTAGGAAATAAGTAGTTATACAGTGTCTACTATGTGTCTAACACTGTGCTAAGTACTTTTTATAGATATTATTTTATTTGATCCTTACAACAAAGTATTGTCCTCCCTATGAGGGAGGGCCCAATGACATTTCCATTTTATATGTGAGGCAGAGATTAAGAGACTTGTCCAGGGTGACACAGGTAGTAATTGTCTGAGGTCATATTTTGAACTCGAATCTTCTTGACTCCAGGCCCAGCGGCCAACTATCCACTACATCACTTAGTTGTTGAAGACTTCAGAGAGATTAATGATAAGAATTGGGTCCTTGGGTATGTCAATTGAGACACTCTAGAGAGAGCAGTTGGTTTGAAAGATGAGATTAAAAGCCAGATTGTAGAGTTTAAGAAGAAAATGATAAGAGAGATAGTGGAGGCATCAACTGTGGACAGCCTTCTCAAGAAATTTAGTCCCCAAAGGGGAGAGAGATCTGGGAAGAAAGCTAGTGGGGATCAATGGATCCTGGCAGGAATTTTTGAGGACAGGGAAGACTTGGACAGTGTTTGAACCCACTAGGGAAGCAGCCAGTAGAGAGCAATCTCTTTCTGTCTCTTTGACTCTCTCTGTTTCTCTTTCATTTGTATCAGTACTAGACCTCTGAGGAAACAATCATTGAGGACTGGCACTTGCTTTGAAACATTTCATCTTAGAAGTAACAAGGGCTTAAATAGTTTTCTCAGGATCACACAGTCAGTGCTGAATCTAGTCTCTCTGGCTTTGAAGCCAGCTTTCTATCCATTATGCCAGACTACTTTCCATTATGAAAATTATTATACACACATTATACACGTGAATGCACATGTATGCCCACATGCTTATGATTGTTATTATATTCTGAATAGGTTAATTTAACATATGACAAACATTAAAAATCCAGCTGAAACAATCACTTTTGTGGTTCTCTGTTTATTGTCCTGGCTTAGGATGAACCAGTCAGAATATGAAATAGGTTTTTTTGTTCCTCTATCCAGATTTCTCCTAACTTTCCAAGCAAGACCTTTCCTGAGTCTGAGTGAAAAGCTAAGCTAATAGGAGTTTTGAATAAAGAAAGCCCACTTCCTCTCCCATTCCCAATGAAATCAGTCTCCAGAAATCAATCTCCAGGAATTTCACTGACTGAAAAATCAATTTCAAAAATATGCAGGCAAGATGTAATGAAAGAGAAAGAGACCTTTATTTTGGAGAGTATTTCAGTCCCTGAAGTAAGGGCAATTTCTTCCCAGGTAGAACTGTAGGGATCACATGTCCAAGTCTTCATGAGGGTTGTAACTGGGTTAGTGCTGATGCAAAGAAAAAAGTCTAGGCTTGATTTTGAGAGGAAACCCAAACCTTATGACAATTAAGACTATCTGGAATTGGAGTGGAGAATTGCCCTGGTTGCCTCACTGTAGGTCTTTAAGCAAAAGAGTGGTCTAGATTAGGTGGCTGCTTTAGTTATTATCAACTGTGGGATGTTATGAGAATTTCCAGTGAAAGAATAAGGGTAGGACAGAGGGATCACAGCATCATATGAAAATATCTCAAGGGAAAGAGGTCTTGGAGGGCATCTAGTTCAAATCTCTTATTTTATATTGAGAAACTGAGGCCCAAGAAGGAAAAATTACTTTTCCAAGGTTACATACATAGCATTGGTCTGAAATGAGGTTTGAACCCAGATCCCTTTGACTCTAGAACCAATGCTTTTTCCATGGCCCACTCTGTCTTGTGAGATAATGGCTTTTGCTTTAATTTGCTTTAAGTTTATTTATTTATTTAATAGTATTTTTCCATGGTTACATGATTCATATTCTTTCCCTTCTTTCCTCCCTTCCCTGTCCCATAGCCCATGAGCAATTCCATGGGCTTTTAGATGTATTCTTGATCAAGACCTATTTCCATATTATTATTTGCAATAGGGTGATTGTTTAGTGTCTACATTCCCCAATCATATTTCCATCAAACCATGTGATCAAGCAATTGTTTTTCTTCTGTATTTCTACTTCCACAGTTCTAAAGGCTTTTACTTGTGTAACAGACCTAATGAAATGGTGGGTCTAGATGAGATTTCCTTCTTTGATCAAATTAGACACATTTTTATGGTATTGGCCATTTTGGCAGATCTTCTAAGGGGATATGGCCCTTGTGGTTCTCACCTTACCCCTTGAAAAATGCCATTAGCACGGCTTCCAGGCCATTAAATGAATTTTTGATGGTGATCTGGCTTAGTCCCCACATCCCAGGTGTGTTCTTTTCCATCAGCTTTAGAAGGGGCATCTGAAGTCAAGAGTCAGTGAACAGCTGGGTGCATCTTGGGAAATATACTGAGGACAAGTGTGGGAGAAGCAGAAAGCCTTGTTTATAAAGACCAAAATGTTTAATCTCTACAAAATCTGAAATTCATCTCCTCAATTTGCCAGATGGCAGGCATGTTTGGTTTATGATAAATAAAAACAAAGAAACTTGACAGAAACACAACAAATCGTTCACAGCAATCCTGTATACATAACTGTCTGGGTTTTGGATACTCTTGCCAAGTTCTTGGTTTTATTGGGTTAAGTAGGTCACCATCAAAGCTCAGGAAGGATGGATTGTGACCAAGTTGAGAAGATATGAAATGACCAGGAGAAAATGTGTCATTTCAGAACACATCCGAGGGCTTTTTGGTGATATTTCCCATTAATAAGAATTCATATTTAAATGGAATTTGATAAAACACTTTAGACTGTATAAAGCAACTATGTAGCATAAATGATAGAATCCTGAGCCTGTTTTGTTATCTGAAAACAACTGAGCAATCTCAACGAACAAGTCATTTCTATCAGCTCACCAGTCAATTCATCATGATTGGGGGACAGTTACTTGATTTTTCTTCCAATATTCCATATAGATTTCATCTCTGAATGCCCTGGCTGGTGTAAGGGAATAGGCAGATAGATATAAAGATGTCAACAGAACCCAGACATATGGGAGTGCATACAATATGGGAGTAGCAAATGTGTAAGTGATGCCATCCAGAGTCTATGCAGATCTACCCTTTGCTGATGGACACTTTTATGTTGAGAGCTTGGACTGGTTTTGGATGAGTTCCTAGCCATTTTTAAAAGCACTCAGTGACGTAACATAAACTATGAGAATGAAAAAAAAATTCTTGGTTTGATTCCGGGTTCCAGAAGAAATTTATGGTAGTAGTATGAATCAGTAGAAAGAGAACTGGATTTGAATTTACAAGACTTTGATCCAAATCAATTTTATTGAAATGCAGTTTTCAGAACATTTTTAAAACAAGTTCAGAGACTACACTTTCTCTATCTAGTCTAAGTCTCTCATTTTATAGATGAGATAAGTTAATTGCAAAGTGGTCAAATGACTGGCCCCAAATTACATCAGTAGAAAGCATTATATCCGTGATTTGGACTCAGGGCTTTGCATTCCCAAATCAATGCTCTTTTCCTTATAGCAGGCAGACATTATCTAGATTTGTAGGATGAGATTGGCGAATTGGATAAGAAGTGTAGAAGCAAAGAATAAATTATAATGGCAAAGCAGCCATTTGCTTAATTTGACTTTAACCATTAGAGACATGTCTATTCCAGAGGAAGTACATTAGATATACTAATTTCTCACCATCTCTTTATAGGGTACTTGAAGCCTCTTCTGTTAATTACCCAAGGTCCTACAGCTAATATATGTTGAGGTTGGATTTGAATGCAGGTTCTTTGCATTTAGAATCAGTACTCATTACAATGGACCACATGGTAAAGATCATGGGAACAGTAATAATAATAACATTGAAGTGTTTACTATGTGTCAGGTACTATGCTAAGTATTTTACAAATATCTTATTTTATCCTCACAACAACCCTGGAAGATAGGTGTTATTATCGTCCCTATTTGAAGATGAAGAACTGAGGCAAATGGAAGCTCCATGTCTTCTCTGACTTCTTGGACCAAACCAATCATCCTTGGCCACCATTCCCAATAAGTATTAGTCCCCTCAATGGGATGTAGACTCCTTTACTTTAGGCACAGTGATTGTCTTACTCAGAGGTCTGCAACCTTTTTGGACATGGGAGCCATAAGCTCCACATTTTTTAAAATGTAATTTCGTGAGAGCTGTACAATATGTTTAACACTGAATACAAGTAAATATGTGCATTTTATGTAAGAACAACACTTTTAAAGTACAATAAGTCTCTGAACTATTTTCAATAATGTTATGTGCTAACCAATGATGAATAAAGTGCATTAATGGGACTTCTGTTGCTGCATGGTTTTGCTGATTATTAATCAAAATTATTTTATTAATCAAAAACAAGACTTAATGGGGCACTATAGTACTGATATAACTGCACACATACATATAAAACTCCTTTACACTAAGAAAATTGCTGAAATAAAGAGAGAAAAATTCAGGGAACAATACTTTTTCCTCTCCCTCTGTCAAGTCAGGTAACAGGAGAAGAAAAAGCTGCCGGCCTGCTGGTTAAGCCATTTGGCCACATAAATTAAGTAGGAGATCAGGAGATTACAGAAAATAACATGACTCGTGTGCAGGCATTAGTAAGTAGTGGGGGAGGAGGGTACCTTTTCATGGAAAAATGGTCAGGACACATCACACACATTTCCTGATACAGGTGTTTATCAGTGTTGCCTACTCAATCACTCTGTATCAAATGAAACAACTACTGGGGAGAAATGCTTCTCACTAATGAAGCATATGTAAAGATATAATCTGACTATAGTTCCCCTTTAAGAGCAGGTAGAAAAGTTAAAAACAATAACAATCCCACAAATAGGGAGTGCAGACCCCATGAATGCACTGAGATAAAGCCATGTAAATCAGAGACAGAGGGGTAGAGAATGTAGACAAAAGTAATCAAGTACTATACAGAACCCCAAGATGTCAGTAAGAGGCGTGGAAAGAGTAAAAGGAGGGCAGAAGGAGGAACACACAGCACACCTACCAAGCCGAACTAAAGACCAGGATTCATCTCACGCGGTAATATCAATGAGGGAGCCTTCTATCTTAGAAGATAGTCACGGTACCAAAAGGATCATGTGACATATCATGTGATGCACTATGTCATGCGTAAACTGTTAGTTATTGTGCCATGGTTGACTTTATGGCTCCTCCAGAAAGAGTCATATCTGGCCCTCAAAAGAGCCAGATATGGCTCAAGAGCCATATGTTGCCAACCCCTGGTCTTACTTTTATACTTGTATCTCCATCACTTGGCAATTTTATTCATTCAAAGGGGAGGAGTGATTAGGGATTAGCTCTTTATATTTTATATTTGTATAATATATAATTACACCACAATTATATATGTGTATATATATGTATATATATATGTATATATATGTATATATATATGTGTATATATATATGTATGTGTATATATATAAAAGCTC
>NC_058131.1:681361927-681399665 GCF_016433145.1 Gracilinanus agilis
TTTTTAATGATTGCCTTAATTTCCCCTTCATTGGAGGTGAGGTCTCCCTTTTCATCTTTGATACTGTCAATTTGGTTTTCTTCTTTCCTTTTTTTATTAGATTGACCAGTACTTTGTCTATTTTATCTTTTTTTTCAAAGTACCAGCTTCTAGTCTTATTTATTAATTCAATAGTCCTTTTACTTTCGATTTTATTGATTTCTCCCTTGATTTTTAGTATTTCTAATTTAGTTTTCATCTGGGGATTTTTGATTTGCTTGCTTTCTAATTTTTTGAGTTGCATGCCCAATTCATTAATCTCTGCCCTCCTTAATTTATTAATATGTGCACTCAAGGATATGAATTTCCCCCTGAGTACTGCCTTGGCTGCATCCCACAGAGTTTGGTAGGATGTCTCATCATTGTCATTCTCTTCAATGAAATTGTTGATTGTTTCTATGATTTCTTCTTTGACAAATTGGTTTTGGAGAATCATATTATTTAATTTCCAATTAGTTTTTGATTTGCCTGTCCAGGTGCCCTTACTAATTATTATTTTTATTGCATTATGATCTGAGAAGGTTACATTTATTATTTCTGCTCTTTTGCATTTGTTTGCAATGATTCTATGCCCTATTACATGGTCAATATTTGTGAATGTACCATGTGTAGCTGAAAAGAAGGTGTATTCCTTTTTGTCCCTATTTATTTTCTCCACATATCAATTGTTTTTAAACCCTTGTACTTCGGTGTATTGTCTCATAGGTGGAAGAGTGGTAAGGGTGGGCAATCGGGGTCAAGTGACTTGCCCAGGGTCATACAGCTGGGAAGTGGCTGAGGCCGGGTTTGAACCTAGGACCTCCCGTCTCCAGGCCTGACTCTCACTCCACTGAGCTACCCAGCTGCCCCCTCCACATATCTATTAAATCTAATTTTTCTAGGACTTCATTCACCTCTCTTACCTCTTTCTTATTTATTTTTTGATTCGATTTATCTAGATCTGAAAGAGGAATATTTAGATCTCCCACTATTATGGTTTTATTATCTATTTCCCTCTTGAGCTCTGCCAGTTTCTCGTTTATGAATTTGGATGCTATGCCACTGGGTGCATACATATTGAGCAGTGTTATTTCCTCATTGTTTGTACTGCCTTTAATCAGTATGTAATGACCTTCCCTGTCTTTTTTAATCATATCTATTTTTACTTTGGCTTTGTCAGAAATCACAATAGCCACTCCTGCCTTCTTTTTCTCATTTGATGCCCAAAAGATTTTGTTCAAGCCCTGAACCTTAAACTTGTGTATGTCCACCCGCCTGATATGTGTTTCTTGTAGACAACATATAGTGGGATTTTGGTTTCTAATCTACTCTGTTATTTGTTTCCGTTTTATGTGAGAGTTCATCCCATTCACATTCAACGTTATAATTATCAGCTGTGCATTCACTGACATTTTTGTATCCTCCCCTATTCCTACCCCTTCTTCTTAAACTATTTCCTTTTAAACCAGTGGTTTGCTATTAAGCTGCTATCCCTTATCCCCTCCCTTGATTGACTTCCCTTTCTCCCCCCTCCCTTGTTATTCCCCTCTTTTTGTTTTTGAAGGCCTAATAAATTCACTCCCCCTTCTTCTCCCCTCCCTTTTTTGACCTCCCCACTCCCCTGCTCCCCTTGGTTTATCCCTTCTGACTTTCTCAGTAGGGTTAGATAAGAATTTTAATTCCCAATGGATCATACAGCTACTCTTCCCTCTCTGAGTTGATTACTCTGAGAGTAAGGTTTAAAAATGACCTCTTGATGCTCTCTTCTTCTCCTTCTTATAATAGTATTTGTTCCCTCCCCATCCCATGCCCACTTTATGTGTTATAGAATATCCTATTTTTCTTATTCTCTCAAGTTTCTCCTGGTGTCCCCCTCCATTCATCCTCCTCTTTCCCACCCCCCATATCTTCTTAGACTATTCAGCACTCCACCCTCTCCCCATAAATCATTCTTCCGACCACTATAATAGTGAATACTTAATAGTGAATAGAGGTCACTACAGAGAATTATACATAGCATTTCTCCACATAGGAATACAGATAATTAGATCTTACTGAGGCCCTTAAAAAGACAAATTTAAAAAGTTATGAGTTTTCTTTCTTTCCCCTCTGTTTCTTATTTACCTTTTCATGTTTCTCTAGCTTTTTGTGGTTGGATATCAAACTTTCCATTTAGCCCTGGTCTTTTCTATGCAAATACTTGGAAATCTTCAATTTTGTTGAATGCCCATACTTTCCCCTGGAAGTATATAGTCAATTTTGACGGGTAGTTGATCCGTGGCTGAAGGCCCAGCTCTCTTGCCTTTCTGAATATCGCATTCCAAGCCTTGAGGTCTTTTAGCGTGGAGGCTGCCAGATCCTGTGTGATCCTGATTGGTGCTCCTTGATATTTGAATTGTCTCTTTCTGGCTTCTTGTAAGATTTTTTCTTTTACTTGGAAGCTCTTAAATTTCGCTATTATATTCCTTGGTGTTCTCCTTTCTGGGTCGAGTGCTGAGGGTGATCTATGGATCCTTTCAATGTCTATATTGCCCTCTTGTTGTAGGACTTCAGGGCAATTTTTCTGAATAATTTCTTTTAGTATGGAGTCTAAATTTCTATTAATTTCTCCTTTTTCAGGGAGACCAATGATTTTCAAATTGTCTCTTCTAGATCATTTTTCTTGGTCTGTCACTTTCTCATTGAGATATTTCATGTTCCCTTCTATTTTTTCAGTCTTTTGACTTTGTTTTATTTGTTCTTGTTGTCTTGAGAGATCATTAGCTTCTAATTGCTCAATTCTAGCCTTTAGGGACCGGTTTTCCATTTCAATCTGGACATTTCTGGTCTTCAGTTGACTTGCCTCACTTTCCAATTGCAAAGTTCTGCCTTTTAAACTGTTATTTTCTTGCCTGATTTCCTTTTGAGCTATTTCCCATTTCTCTAGCCAAATCTTTTCGAACTTTCTTGTCATCTCAGTTTTGAACTCTTCAAGAGCTTGTGACCAGTTTTCATTATTTTTGGAGGGTCCAGATGCTTGTTTGTTCTCATCCTCTGTTTGCTCGGTTAACTGGATTTTCTCTGTGTAAAAGTTGTTGAGCATTAAAGATTTCTTCTTCTTGTTGTTAATCTTTCTCTTCTGAACTTCATGATTCTGGGTAGCCATCGTTAGTCCAGCCCATTCTCAGGTTTATCCTTGCGCTCAGGATCTGTCTGTGGTCTTTTGTGTCCTGAGGTCTGTTTTTTCTCAAGGTCAAGCCCCCTGGTAGACCCCCTTGCTTAATCCTCTGCAGGAGGTTCCTTTACAAGTCTCATGGCGCTGCTTCCACAGTCGTATACCCGTCTGCACTGGTTCCCCACTCAGGGTTTCAGAGCCTTAGCTCACACCTGTGTCCACCTCCACATGTGCCTCCGCCCGCACCTGCACTCTGTGTCCGTGCTCAAAATTCGTGCACGTTCTTTAGCTTTTTGGGGTCCTAAATCTTGCTGCTCTCAGGAACGGGCCCTGGAGCTGCCAGTGACTCGATGGGTGTCCCAAACTTGCTCTATTTCTTTTAACCTGGCTTCGGCGCTGCAGGTGGTATGTGTGTGTGTGTGTGTGGGGGGGGTGGTTGCTCAACCTGTGATTTAGTGAGACCTGTTTCACCCCTTTGTGGCATGGAAATGCTCTGATTCCATGTGCCTTCTACACTGTGTCCTGTTGTGGGGTCCCTCCGTTCGACTGGGTTTGTTTTTATGTCTCCTTGAGAAGTCCTGTATGTTTTGGTCAGGAGAGGTTAAGAGCTGCTTTTTACTCTGCTGCCATCTTAACCCGGAACTCCCACCCAATCACATTTACTCATGAACTTGCCAGAAGGATTGATTGGTCAATGGAACTTTCCTCATCTTCTCTATATGGTTAGGGTATCTCTCCTCCACTCACAAGCCATCCTTGGCTTTCATAGAGATATGATACTTTTATTTAAAAGTTACATCCTAAGAAAAATGAAAATGAAATTTAAGACGAACATGAAATAAACATGAAACTAAGGGGGAAATCCTATATGATGCTGAAGGCAAAGTGATATCTTGATAAGTGAAGATTACAGAGGGATAGCCACAAAGAAAGAGTCTGTCCATATCATGTCATCAAGCCGAGGAATTATCTGGTCTTAACGTTGATATTGTCCACCATGATATACACATCAGCAAAGTTCTACCTCTGAACCTACCTCCAAAAGAGGGCCCCCTTGGTTTTCCAGGTGTTGAAGCTCCAGGTAGTCAACCATTCGGAGAGGTTCATTGCCATAGCCAATGTGGAACACTTTCTGGTACCCTATGTCTTAGGGACTCACCAGATATGGGAGTAACATTAGTACTTGGCCTGCAGCCTTTATATTGTCGATAGACTTTGACAAAAGAACACTTCCTTAAAATCTCTCAAGTCCATAATTATTTTATGTCTAACCAAAGTGGGTTCCCTTGCATGATGGCCATCTGAAGTCCATGTGGTTAAGCACATAGACCACTGGACTTGAAGTCAGGAAGACTTAGGTTTAAATGCCCCTCAGTGACACACTGGCTACATAACTAAGCAAGTAACAACTTCTCTGGGATGTACTTCATCTGTAAAATGAGCAGGTTGCATTCTTTAGCCTCTACAGTCTTATTTAGCTCTACCTCTATGATAGAATGATTCTGTGTACAGCAGAAATGTAAAGGTCTGAATAGCATGAATAAAAACAGTTGGAGGTTGGCATCAACTATGATAGTCTTTTCTTTAATTTATTTTTTAAACCCTTAACTTCTGTGTATTGGCTCCTAAGTGGAAGAGTGGTAAGGGTGGGCAATGGGGGTCAAGTGACTTGCCCAGGGTCACACAGCTGGGAAGTGTCTGAGGCCGGATTTGAACCTAGGACCTCCAGTCTCTAGGCCTGACTCTCAAACCACTGAGCTACCCAGTTGCCCTATGATAGTCTTTAAATTGTGTAAGGTCAGATTTTTAAAAAGATGGGGAAGACTGGACAGGTTAAACACCCTAGAAGTAATGAATAGAAGTTATATAGGTTCAGGAAAAAAAAACAAACAAGAACAAAAACTTCTCAGTGGTTAGTTCAGAACTGTACTGGATTGCCTTAGGAAAGAGTGAGTTCCTTTTACTTTGAGGTATTCAATCACTGGGCAGATGACCACTTGCACTGAAGGGGGGATTCCTTCTCACTAACAACTTAGTTACAACTAGCACTCAATAGCCTAGGAGGTTCCTTGAAACCTTGACTTGAATTTCTATATTTTATTTATCTCTCTAAAGAAAAAGACATTGAGTTAAGATCTAGGGGAAGACAGGAATGATTTCATATCACTCTCAAAGAGTTTAGTATGAATATAACAACATAAAATTAGGGATTCAAATAATTCTTTCTGCTTGACCCAAAAGGGCAAAAATTTAGTGTAATTACTGAAAGTTGCTGAGCAATGATTTAAGTTCAGAAGAAGGAAAAACAATATCCTGAAATGAATGAATGAGTTGTCTTGGGAAAGCAGTGAGTTTGCTCCTTGCTAGAGGTATTAACATGGAGGCAATCAAACTCTGCCAGTTCCTTCTATGGCAGTGGATAGCCTTTTTCATCATCAGTGGGGTTGTCTTGGATCCTTGCATTGCTAATCATAGTTAATTCATTCACAACTGATCATTGTACATTATTGCTGTTATTGTATACAATGTTCTCCAGATTTTGCTCACTTCACTTTGTGTCATTTTATATTAGTCTTTCCATCATTTCATATGGCAAAAAAGTATTCCATTACAATCATATACCACAACTTGTTCAGCCATTCCCCAACTGATGGACTGTTCCCGTTTCTAGTTCTTTGCTACCACAAAAGAGCTATTATAAATATTTTTGTACAAAATTGAAAAATGAAGGAATGTCCTTCAATTGGGGAATGGCTGAACAAATTGTGGTATCTGTTGGTGATGGAATACTATTGTGCTCAAAGGAATAAAGAACTGAAGGAATTCCATGTGAACTGGAATGACCTCCAGGAGTTGATGCAGAGTAAAAGGAGTAGAACCAGGAGAATGTTATACAGAGTTGGATACACTGTGGTACAATTGAATGTAATAGACTTTTCTACTAGCAGCAATGCAATGATCCAGGACATTTCTGAGGAATTTATGAAAAATAATGCTATCCACATCCAGAGAAACAACTATGGGAGTAGAAACACAGAAGAAAAACAACTGCTTGAACACATGTGCTGATGGTGATATTGTTGGGGATGTAGAAGCTAAACGACCACCCTAGTGCAACTATCAATAATATGGAAATAGGTCTTGATCAATGATACATGTAAAACCCAGTGGAATTGTGCATTGGGGCTATGGAGGGAGGGTTTGTGTGAGAGGGAAAGCACATGAATCATGTAACCATGGGAAAATATTCTAAATAAAAAATATTTTAAAAAATAAATATTTTTGTACAGATAGACCCTTTTCCCCTATCTTTAATCTCTTTGGGGGGGGGACAGACTTAGTCATGGTATTTCTGGGTCAAAATAGATGAAAATTATTTATTAAAAGTCTCTTATGTACTAGGCACTGGAAATAATTGAAGAAAAAAGGGGAGAAAATCAGTGCCTTTATTCAAGGTGCTTATATTCTGATGTATATAAAAAGATAAAGAAATATACTTAATCAGTCATTCAATAAACATTTCCTAAATAGTCTCTGACCTTTAACCATTTAATACCATTTCCTTCCAAAGGGTTTTCCTGAAGATTCCCTAAAATATAATGAATAGGATGATTTCAGGAAGAACTTGAAAGACCTATGTGAACTGTTGCAGAGTGAAATAAGCAAAACAGGAGAACATTATACACAGTAACGAAAATATTGTGGAACAATAAAATGTAATAGGCTTTGCTAATAATAGCAATACAATGATCCAGGATAATTCTGAAGAATTTATGAAAAAGAATGCTATCTACCTCCAGAGAAAGAACTATTGGAGCAGAAATGCATTTGAAGGCATATGATTTATTACTTGTTTATTTGGCCATATGATTTGATGTTTTGGCTTTATAAGATTATTCATTTACAAAAATGAATAATAATGGAGATCCTATAAATGGCTTATGGCTTCCTCCCATAGAAATTACTGTATATAAGCTCATGTGCATTGTAATAAGTGAATTTAGGCAGAGATGTTATAAGGGGATTAAGGCAATAGGGTAATATGGTGGTTGTAATAGGGGATAAGGCAGGTAAAGGACTAAAGGTAATGTGAATAGGGATAAGGCACTGTGGATAGGGGTTTGTGGATCCCTAAGGCAGTAAATAGATAACTAAGATACAGTGGTGAAGGTGGTAGATTGAGATGGTAGGAGAAGTAAGGGAATGATTGAGTTTAGGGAATATAAACACGGAGGTATAAAGAGTTGTAAGGGCAGACAGCTACAGCCTGAGAGACACAGCCTGGGACACAGGTTTGAGACAAAGACACTAAAGGGAAATAGACTAAACCCTATAAGTAGGAAGGGCACTTCTACAGACAAAGGTTAGGGCCAGCCTAGAATGGCTTGAAACTGACTAGAGGGCTTCTAGTCCGTTTCTTAGGTTCACAAAGGAATAGCTCAGAGGAAGTATTGAGATTACACTTCCTCCAAAATGGAGATCTCCAATTCCCTTCAAGACCCAGAGATAATATTATCTCTTTCTCCCCTTCTCTCTCTCTCTCTCTCTCTCTCTCTCTCTCTCTCTCTCTCTCTCTTCAATCAACTAATGAACTAGCCAAAGGTTTGATTAAGTGATAAACAGGGTTTATTGATTTTCAGGGTTGATTGGAAGGGATGGAGGGGTACAAAGTAACTCTAACAGCGGCCTAGGGAAAGCTTCAGGTGGGGGAGGGAGACAGGAATGTGAGACTGAGATAGGACCTGCCTAACTCAACCCCAAAGGGTTTTGTAGCCTATAGGATTAGGAAAGTTGGATACAATGATTCAAGAGATAATTTGTAACAAGGGTAAGCCTTATTTGACTACAGGGAAACTATGTCTACCAAGTTTCAAAGCTAACCCCAGATCCACTGTCCTTTCAAAAACCTCAAGAGATTTAGGAAGGGAAAATGATGATTGGGAATAAGGGAGGTTAGGGAGAACTAAAGGAAATAGTTACGCTAATAAATTTTAAGAGAAAAGCTTCAGAATATAGGCCAGGTTTCAATCCAAAGAATAGAGCCCAGTTGACCCTTCTACACTCCTCGAGTCCCTCCGGTCAACTGACTAACCTCAGGATTCTAAACCCTTTTCCAACTGACAGGAACTCTCCAGTAAGGCTTTGCAGGGCTGATATGCACCCTATTTGCACTACAGCATACATATGATAAAATATAATTTTCGTGTTATATATATGAATATGTGTATATAGAAAATTTGATTAATTGAGTGCTTAGAGGGTAAAGAGCTGGCCTTGAAGGCAGAAAGAGTTAGTTTGAGATCCACCTCTGACACCTATTGTCTATGTAACCCTGAAGAAGTCAATTAATATCTCAGCTATATTATCTGAAATTGCAGAAAAAAATGTTGATCTGCATTGGTTAATGACATTTACTACCCTGGAAGTTTCTTATCCTAATTAAATCATGTTTACTTCTTATTCCTATTATGTGTCATGCACCATGCTAGATTCTAGAAATATAAAGAAAAGTCAAATATATTTTTTCCTTCAAGGAGCTTATATTTTGTATATGCTTCCTTAAAAATAGCCTACATACATACATATCTCTATCTTTTTATCTATTTATATGTATCCATATGTCTATACCTATCACAGAGTAATATTGGGGAAATAATTTGAATAGGGAAAGAGCACTAAAAGTTAGAGGTAGGATTAGCAAAGATTTCCTACAGAAGTTAGAACCAAGCCTCAAGAGAACATAAGGATTCTCAGAAGCAAAGGGGAAGAAGGCATTCATTCCCCACTTGGGATTCAGACTTTGTAAGGGCAAAGACACAGGGAGATGAAATGACAAGGTTGGGTCTAGTATAGATGGAAAGTAGAGAATGTGAAATAAGTTCATGTAAGATGGCAAGCATCACATCATTAAGGATTTTCTATGCCTACCAGTATTTTCTCCTAGAAGCATTAAGGAATTACTGAAGACTTTTGGGCAAGGGAGTGACATGATGAGATATGTGCCATAGGAGAATTATTTCTATGGTTGAGTGGAGGATGGATGAGAGAATAGGAAGATTTGAAGGTGGCAAGGATATATATTGAAGCCATTAGTGTAGTCAGTACAAGAAGTCATAGGGGCTTGAAATAGTCATTGGGAGTGGAGAGTAACTTTAAAGACAGAATGGAAAAGAGTGGACAACAACTCATGGGACCTGGCACAGTGTGTGTGAGTGGAATCTAGAGTATAGGGTCTCCTAATTAACCTATATTTGGGGCAGTTGCCCTCCTAAGTAGTAAGTAATGACTCTTCTGTTCCCTAACTCCTGTGTTCTAATTACTACCAGAATGATCAAAGGTGACTGGGGACTTCTACTGACATATTTGCCAACACTTCATAGTGTGGAATTTTCAAAGCTGGCCATCAGGAGAGGGATCATTTCCTCCTGGGCCCTGGGTCAGCACCTGGCAGTTTCAGAGAAACATGTGGTTTTTAAAGTACTTAGATGGGAATCTTTTTAGCCAAAATAAATGAAGCTGTGTGCTGACTCATCAAGATATTTTTCAAATTCATTTTATATGGAGGATGATGAATCACTATGTATATATGTATGGAGAGAGACAGAGTCCAGGTCTGGCCAAGAGTGTGCTCCAGTTAAATGTTGAAAATTCACAAATGCTACAAAGCAGGAATTGACTTGTTTTGTTGACTTTTTTTTCTAGAAGGTAATGGAGAAAACAATCAATACAGATTAAGTTTAAACTTAAGAGTATGCTGTGCAATGCTTTTTTCAGACACCTTATTGTTAAATATTTACCAGCACACCCCAGAACTCAGGCCTTTCTTTACCAAGCCTAGAGTGCAGTAAGAGGGTTCTTCTCTCCTTATCTTGGTCTACTATTTGGCAACCAGCACTTTACCCCTTCTAGGACTGGTTGCTTCCTGATTCCCTCTACTTGTGAGTTTGTCCAGGCTAGTAACTCCTGGTGTGAAAATTCCCTTCACCAAGTCCAATCACAAACCATCTCTGACAAAGGAGGTTTGTCCTAGACTGAAGCACATAGAGGTTGTGAATCTGTCAGTCACCCAGCTAATAATTGTCAGGGACAGGATTCATTCATTCTGTGAGTGCATATAAAATTGTTTCAACCAGTTTCATGATGACTTTTTTTATATTCCACCTATTTTAAAAGAAACAAAAAAGATACTAAATTCTTAGGATTGATCATCCTGAATCAGTTACTCATTGCACTAATTCAGTCTTTTTTTCTGCTTTAGTTTCTGTCTGTCCCCATCTTTTTGTCTCTGAATCTGTCTATCTCTCTGTCTTTCTCTAAGAGACTAGGCAAAGCTAAAAGCCTTGCTATTGAAGTCTTCCTGCCAAAAAAAATGTGGTTAGTCTAAACAGAAGAGAAATGATTCTTGGAAGAAGCTTGTTTGTGGCTAAGACAGCTCCTACTAAGATTTAAGACTGTGAGTTCAGAGAATGATGTGAATTCCACAATCTTCTCCAGATGAAGTTCACATGCCATGTGCACTCTCATGGTGATTTGGCCAGTTTGCAGACCCTGAAACTTTTTTTTTTCAGCAGATGCTTCTTTCCTTCATGTTCTAAAAGAAGCCATTTCATTGGTGGGAGTGTTTCAGCACATAGATACAGGGAAAGAAGCAGATGATGTGTGAAACAACAGTAGAGAGTAGCAGGTGTGTTTGGGGAAAACATCCGTTGTTTTTCTGGAAACCTATTTGGAATTATAGGAGAAAAATCACTAAACAGTTTGTCCCTGTTGACCCACAGTGATCCATCTTCTAGACATACCCACTGAGGACCTCAATGACATAAAAAAGGCCCCACACATCCCATTTTTTTCATGACAACCAAGACCTAGGAAGAAAATGGAACCCATTCATTGGGAAATGACAGAACAGATTGAGATATTTGAATGTAATGGGATATTATTATATCAGCAGGAATTATGAATGGGAAAAAGTTAGAGGAAAATGGAAGCAGTTTCATTTCCTGTTGTAGAGTAAGCAGAACCAAAAGAAGAAAATACTTGCTGACTGTAGTAATATAAATTAAAATAATAGTTAGGTGGAACAGCTAGGTGACATAATGGATAGAATGCCAAGCCTGGAGTCTCACCTTCCTAAATTCAAATCTGACTTCAGACACAATCTGAGCAAGTCATTTCTCTTTTTTTTTTTACCTCAGTTTCCTCATCTATAAAATGGGACTGGAGAAGGAAATGGTGAACCACTCCAGTATTTCTGCTAAGCAAACCTCAAATGAGATCACAAAGAATCAGACAGTATTGAAGAATGATAGAACAGCAAAAATAGCAATTGAATGCTAAAGAATTTACAGTTATGAATAATCTTGGTTCTAGAAATTAAAGCAATAAATGCAGAATGTAGCATTCGTTGTGAGAATTGGACCCTTATTAGGCCACTGAGATTAGTTATTTTTCTGTTACAAGAAAGACTTCATTGGATAGTGAGGAATGAGGTGGATAAAGAGGACATGAAGAAATTGTAAAACCACTGTGGCAAAAACAACAACAATAAAATCAGGAGGGGGCAATTTTTGTGCAACATAGCATAAATGGCCCATCTAAGAAAACTGGAGGTCACTCAGGCTGACCTTTAGACCACCATCCAGGAGGCCAAAGAAGTATATAAATAAATTCATGACTAGCACTGGATTCCTGGGAGAGGCTCTGTAGGTGACCCTTTCAGAAGTTACAGGTCCATTTCATAGGCTTCTTCTCAATAATCTCCTCTCATTGGTGGCCTTGATACACATTTTTTGCCCCCAAGTCTCATAGCCACAGCTGATTATTATTTCTTGCCTCTTGTTATAATTTGCATGGACTCCAACTAGAAGTGCTTGTAGAAGGATCCTAACTAGGACTTTTGGGGGCAATAATTGGAGAATTGACCTTATTATTGAGTAGGAGGAATATACATTCCCTGGGATGCTTAAAGATCCTAGAAAGTTACTATGACAAAGAAGTAGAGTGAGAGGTCAATGACATAGTCACTGAATGTCAGTGAGGGAGAAGGGAAGCAAACATGCTTTGGGATGGTGTCAAGGACCTCCTTTGCATTTCAGCAGCTTGGGGCAAAGTGTCAGTTGCCTGTCTTAGTTATATATATGCCGTCCATTACACAGTCTCTTCAACATGAGGTGAGAATGCTTCTGGAGTCCAGGGGAACGAAAGTCCTTTACAAAACTTTAATTTCAGAGACAGTACTTAAAGGCATAACCCTTTTATCTTCTGATTTTGAGGAGCTGAATGTGCAGCTCTAAAACATTCAATGAATATTTTGGAAAGAATAAATTGGACAAACAGTTGTGGTTGTCAGCTTCTTAACATGGGCACTGGTTTCATCTCCTGCTTCACCAAAGTTTCAATGTTTATTTCAAAAAGTTTGTTTTAGACCCAAGTCTCCTGTCTCTCAGTAAATTCACTTCCCACTCTGTATCACATAACACCAAATCTAACTCCCTATAGATCAACATGGAGAAGGGTAAAGTGCACATTCCAGCCATCTCAGTACAATTTGAAAGTAAACTTGATTTGTGCCTTGGTTCCAAAGAGAATTATAAAGTCAAGTCTGTAGTAGGGTAAGTGAGAACCCAAATCAAAGCTTACCTGGACTCCTTGGCAAGAAAATGAGGCCGTGACAAGTAGGATTAGTCAGCAAACAAAGCCATGTCCTGCCCTCTGAAGGCCCAGGTCCTGGTCTCCACCATTCCAGGAACTGCTTTCTGATGGTGGTGGTGATGATAAAAGTGTGTGCACCAACCTCTAACACCCTTTTTCTCTGCTCACCTATACCTTCTTTATTATCAAGAACTTCTTGCACAGTGGTCAGACACTTGGAATTTATGTTCTACATATTTTTTCTTCTTTTTAACACTTAATCTTTTCCAGGTTAGATGTTGATACAATTTTTAATAATAATTTTTGACATTTTTTATTCATGTTCTCTCTTTCCTTCCTTCTCACCTTTCTCCCCACCTCAAAATGACAGTAATATGTTATAGGTTGTATAATTATAAAATAAACATTTCCATGTTCACCATGTCATGAAAAAAAGATACATACTACTTACATTAGAGAAAAATTCATGGAGGAAATAGTGGAAAATGACATGCTTCCATATGTAATCAGACTCCATTATTTCCTTTTATGATAGCGGATAGCCTTTTTTGTCGAGTCCCTTGGAGTTGTCTTAGATTCTTGCATTACTGATAATAGTTAATAAATTTGTGGTTGGTCATTGTACTTTACTGCTATTACTATACACATTATTTCAAGATCTAGCTGATGTGTCTGTTGGTGTTGTCCATTTAATTTTACATAGTTAAGCATTAGTTTCTGAGCTTTCTAGTGATTCTTTTTCAGGCCTAATTCCATCTTCCACTCACACTCTCACTGTACACACTCTTCTAAAGGAATCACCATCATCCTGAAGGGATGCTTATTTCCTTGACCCTTTCCTCCAAGCTCCAAGGAATATTTTTTTACATCTCAGGAGGATTTTCATTTGCACAAAGCTCACTCAGAGAGGGCTAACAAGGGGGAGGTATTTCCTAATGAATAAAATGTTATCAATTATGAACCAGATATAAGAGATCACGATAGTTATACGTTCTTAGAGATATTTTTTCCTTGTTTGTGTTTTTCCCTCCCCTAGAATTTCAGTTATCATTGTTCATTTGTTTCAGTCTTGTCCAACTCTTTATCACTCAATCTGGGGTTTTCTTGGCAAAGATAGTGGAGTTTTTTTTTGCCATTTTCTTCCTTTTATTTTTCTTGTTTACACCTGTTTTATTCTTTGATTTAATTGATTAATGTAATGCAGAGTCCAGGTAAGCTTCATTCATATATAAATGAAGAACCTGAGTACAGGAAAAAGAAGTCTTTTTTTTTACCCCCCCAAGGACACATAGTGGCACTCAAGCCTAGAGTTTAGGTCTTTTGGCTCTAATTAAGTACTCTGCATAGGTTAGGCCACCAAGCAAAAATCTTTGCTGCGCCAGGAAAAGATGGATAGTTAGATGTTGATGTTGATGATGATGTTGATGTTGTTGTTGTTGATGATGATGTTGATGTTGCTGATGTTGCTGTTGATGATTTTGTTGATGCTGTCAATGGTTCTGTTGATGGCGTTGATGATGTTGTCAATGATGCTGTTGATGATGATGATGATGTTGATGTTCATGATATTGATGATGTTGATGAAGTGGTTGATGGTGCTGTTGATGATGACAATGATGTTCATGTTGTTGGTGTTGTTGATGATGTTGTTGATGGTGCTGCTGCTGCTGATGTTGTTGTTGGTGTTGGTGTTGATGTTGATGATGTTGTTGATGGTGCTGCTGCTGCTGATGTTGTTGATGATGTTATTGTTATTGCTGCTGCTGCTGCTGCCTGAATTTGGAGTTGGAGGTTTTCCTTCCATTTGAACCTTTCTGACCCTTCCTACTGTAATGATTAAAAATTTCTCAGACACTGTCTCCAACCTCTTTCACCCTTCCATTGTATTGGTCTTCTACCCACCTCCCTCCATGCATTTCTTTATGCAATATATATTTACCCCATTTTATCTCTTATCCCATTTCTCTTACTATTCTCTTTTTTACCCCTAGTGTTTAATATTTTTAACATATCCTAATCAGTTTGTATTGTACCCTTTAAGTATACTTCTTCTAGTTACCCTGATGATGATAAACATTTTTAAGAGTTACCAACATCATCTTTTATTATATGAATACAAATCATTTTAACTTATTGAGTCCCTTAAAATTTTTTTTCTCCCTTTCTTTACCTTTTGGTGATTCTCTTGAGTTCTGTATTTAGGTATCAAAATTTCTGTTTAAGGCAGGCTTTCCTTTAGGAATTCTTGGAAGCCTTCTATTTTATTAAATGATCATACTTCCCATTGCAAGAATATAGTCAATTTTGCTGGGTAGTTGATTCTTGGTCATAGAATCAGTTCCCTTGCTTTCTGGAATATCATATTTCATGCCTTCCAGTCTTTCAGTGTGGATGCAGCCAGATTCTGTGTTATCCTAACTGTGGTTCCTTGGTATCTGAATGATTTCTTATCAGTTAATAATATTTGTCCTTTGTCTGGTAGTTCTTGAATTTGACTATAACATTCCTGGGCATTGTCAACTGGGGATTAAATGCAGGAGGTGATCTGTGGATTCTTTGAATCTCCACTTTTTCCTCTTGTTCAAGAATGTTGGGGCAGTTTTCATGGTTAATTTCAAGTAGAATGATGCTTTTTGTTTTTGTCATGATTTTCAGATAGGCCAATAATTCTTAAATGATCTCTTCTGGATCTATTTTCCATGATCATATTTTTATCAATGAGGTGTTTCATATTTTCTTTAATTTTTTCATTCTTTTGATTTTGTTTTATAGACTCTTGTTGCCTTGCAAAGTCATTTGCTTCTAGCTGTTGGATTCTGATTTTTAAAGACTGAATTTCATCCCTGGCTTTTTGGTCATCCTTCTCCTTCTGGTCTGTTTTTCTTTGTAGGTCATCTTTCATTTTCTTTGCCTCATTTTCAAGCTAGTCAATTCTGTCTTTCAAGACACTATTTTCTTGTTTTAGTTCATGTGCCTCTATTTCCAGATGACTTATTTTACTTTGTAAGTTCTTTTCCCAATTGTCTTCAGCCTCTCTTAATAGTTTTTTGAATTGTGTTTTAAGTTCTTCCAAAGCCTGAGTCCAATTCACTGGAGTTTCTGCATTTTTGCTTGATGTTCCTTTGTCCTCCTCTGTTCCATTTGCTCTTTGTTCATTACCTGTATAGAAGCTGTAGATTGAATTTCTTTTTTCTGTTTCTGTTGTTTATTCATATTTTTTCCTTCTTTGCCCCCTGTCATTGACTGTAATCTTGATCCTCTGATTATTTACTGGATCTGTGGGTTTGGGCTATTCTGTCCTGAAGGGGCTTCTTCTGTGCTCTGCTGATTGACTAGATTAGGCTGTTGAAGTATTAATGAGCCCTGAGGTCAGATCTTCTCCAGCTGGCAGCAGAAGCTGAAGGTGTAGGTGAAGGTGTGGAGGCTGAAGGAAGCTGTGCTTCCAGCCCTGTTTTCAAGGTATTTTGTTGTGGTTGCAGCCTTCCCCTTGGGATCCAAGTCAGCAAGATTCTTATGGGAGCTCTTAGCACCATTGGTAGGGAAGGGTGTTGGAGATTGAGTTTCCCTGCCCTCTGAAGGGTTCTTATCTGCCCTCTTGATAGACTAGATTAAGCCTGGGTGGAGCTAATCTGTGGAGCTGGATGTTCCCTGAGGCCAAAACCTTGAGAAGCTGAGGCCCAAGATGGAAAGTAGTGGCTGTGATTAGATTGCTCTCCTCTCCGTGCCTCTCCCTGCTGCCTTTGGTTAGAGCCTGAGCCTGGCACAGCTGTGGCAGCAAGGTATTCCCTCAGGGCTGGAGCCCTTACCATGAGATTCCTAGAGGCTCATCACAGTAGGTGGGGGAAGGGTCCTGGGAACTTCCTATTTTCTTTTCCTTAAACCTGAGAATTCAGTATTCTCTGTGTACCTTTTAAGTTGAATCTAGCAGGGGGTTCCCTGGTTGTCCTTTTGTTAGGTTTAGTTTTCTGTCCCCTTAAAGCACTTTGTTTTTGATTGGTGTGGAAAAGTTTTCACAGAGGTATGGACATTAGGTGCTTCTAAGAGGCCATCTTGACTCCTCCCCTTTGCAATTTCCTTCTCTAGCCCATTTCACATATACAAAACTGAGGCAAACAGTGTTAAGTGACTTGACCAGAGTCACACAGCTAGTACATGTCTGAGACCAGATTTAAACTTATGAAGATGAGTCTTCCATGAGCCTTCCTGATTCTAAGCCCAATACTCTGTTTACTGAGCCAACTACCTGTAGTATTTAATTTAGATTTCTTTAATTAACAATCTTTTTTAAGGGAGAATGAGGCATTGGTCAAATCTTTTCAATAAAAACTTTCAATAGAACTTAGAAAAATAGTAAAGGGATTTCCTTTAAATTTTCTCATGTCATAATCTCTAGTTCATTCCTCTTAGGGCATGCACTGCCTGTTGATGGCAAGCATAAAGCAGCAGCAGGAGAACTGAATCAATAGCCAGAAGACCTAAGTGGCAGTTTCAGCTGTGCTACTTAGTGCCTATGTGACCTTGGTGAAATGTTTAACCTTTCCAGGCCTCACCTGGATATTCTCTAAGGTCCCTTCCAGCTCTAAATTTTTGAGCCTATGATACTTATACCTGCATGGTCAAGTCCTAATGGAATATGTACAGTGATAGGGGGAGAGAACAAATGGTTTTTGCCTTAAGGTAGAGAACACCAACATATGATCTTCCCCCCCTTGAATAACTTCATTGGTGTAATTACCAGAAGATTGCTGTACATTTAGATCTGGGGCATAAATCTTTGCTTTGCTATTTATTAATGGTGTGAATTCAAATTATTTCATGTTTTTGAGCCTCAGTTTCATCTGCAAAATGTAAATAATAGTCCTTACACTATCTATCTAATGGAGCTGTTGTAAGGCAAATGCTTTGTGAGTTATAGAGATATGATGAATGACTAACCTGGAGATCTGAAAATTTCCTGTAGCCTTAATCTCACTCATCTTGGAAAGAAATAACGAATAAAGAAAAGGGACCAACATCCATTTGTCTGACTATACAGTCTGTCTACATTCTCCAGACAGTTTTCTTTTTATATTGTGAGAACAAAGATATCCGAGACATTTGACCCTAGTGTTTACCTTAGAAACATTATTTATGAGTTCATTTGCTTATTAAGAAAACACGTCCTGATGTCTACTCTGTTCAATTCATATCAATTTATGTTAAGGAATGAAATGCTTTGTAAAGACGTGGTGCTGAAGGACAGAACTCAAGTCGAGATTCTCAGTTAAAATGAAGCAATGTCTTGGTGGCCCATGACGGCTCTCTCCATATATATACTGGGCTCAATTTAACAAATGATTATTGCATTGGCCAAGATCCCAGTCAGAAACATGGCTTCCTTCCAAAAACAACCTCAAGGCACAAGGATCTTTTTCTTTTTTTCCCTGACTTCAATCCAGATGCTGCACCATGATAAAAAGAAATTGTTCCCCAAACATTGACCATGATCATGTTGTCATCATAAAAAAGAAGATCCATCTGCCAGGCTATGCTCCCCTTTCATGCAACCTTTAACATGAATGTTTTCCACATGACATGCTTGGCCATTTGGGAGAGACAAATAGTGGCACAGTGGATAGAGTGCATGATGTGGAATCAGGAAGACTTGAATTTGAATTCTGCCTCAGACACTTGGTAGTTGTTTGATTCTGGGCAAGTCACATAATTAAACCTTTGTTTGCTTCAGTTTCTTTAACTACAAAATGAGGATAATATTAGCATCTATCCTTTCAGGGTTATTGTGAGGATCAAATGAAATTATAATTGTAAAGCTCTTAGCACAGTGTCTGGTATATAGTAAGTGCCATACAAATGCTAGCTATTTATTATTACTGTTATCTCCACATATCCTGGTATTGTAAACTAAGACTATATGAGGAAACTTATCCTCATCTTTTTTCACCTTTGTGTTTGTAAAAACTAATAGAAGCAATGTGGTACAATGGAAAGAGCATTGAACTCATGGAACCTGATTTCTAATCCTTGTCCTAATGGCTCACCTATATGGCTTCATGAAAATCATTTAATCTGTAAAAAGATAGGAGTTGGGCCAATGACCTCTAAGATCCCTTCTATTAATAAATGTATGATCCTAAAGCCTCTATATCTCATGTGCATGGACATATTTGATTCCATTGCTAGAGTTCTTATTAGAAAACCCTCCCAAGTTGCATATATTACACTAAGTTTGAGTCATATCTTTCCTTTTTGCCTGATTTCATTTGAACAGAACAAGTTATCCATGCTTTCAGAGGCAAGTCTATATCTCAAATGGTAATTGCCTATTTGTCTAGTTGTAGTCATTCATCTAACAAGCATTAAAAATTACCTCTTATGTGCAAGTTCATTTGTGTGCAGTATACTATCACATTCTACATCATTCGGTTACAAAAATTTATCTCCTGAAGAGATTGCTGCAATGTGAAATATTCTCCGTTGGTCTCTCCCTATGTAAGTTGCTATAAGTATTTTAATTAAGTGAAGGGAAGGATTGTTTAGAATATATGAGAGCACCAAGAAACTAAGATTATGATGGACACAGAGAAGCATGAAAAGATTTCTATGAATTGATACGAAGCAAAACAATAAAGAAAACAATATACATCATGACCACAACATAAGGGGAAAGAATAGCCACAAAACATATTGAAAAATATTGAAAAATTACAGTTTGATCATAGCTCCCAAAAAAGAGTTATGAGAAGACACTACTTCCCTCAATTCCCCTGTAGTGATATATGTATATCTTTTTTTGATATGCTAACTGGTTTGGATGATTTTTTTGTGTTCTCCCTTCTTCTTTTATTTAAAAAAATTGCTGTATGCAATGTTTCTCCAGAAGTGGAGAGGGGGAAATACAGTACAAAATTTAGAGCAATAAAATATATTTTAAAAAAGAAAACATTAATGTGAAAATATTTTTCTCTGAAATCAGAGTTATGACAATTGTCTCCAAGCATTTAAGGGTCTGAGTAATGGAAAAAGTATTGTCATTCTTCTTGGGTCAGAACAGAATCAGGAGGAACAGCTAGAAGTTATGAAGGATTGGAGGAGGGATATATTGGGAAACAAAGGTGATGCAAAATCAAAGGATATCAACTCAAAAATTTTAAAATATTTGAAAAGTTTTGGGGAAATTTTATCCTAGATTTAAGGGAGAAGTTAATTATTATTTGGATCTCTCCAAAAGTGTAATAGACTGTCTTGGGAGGTAGTAGGTTTTCCCTCACTGGTGGTCTTCTGTTGGACTGACCACTTGCTGGGTATGTTGTAGTAGGGAATCTTTTGGGGGATATGGTTTGGATTAGACTATCTGTGTCTCTCTGATAATTAGCTGCTATTATTCTTTGGAAAGCTGAAATCTGCTAAACAGAGCCTGTGGGGAAGTCAGGACCAGTCCCATCATCTGTAATGATAAAGGCTAGTCTGGACCAAATCCCAGAATAGATTTCAGGAAATAATGTGGCCATAACCTCAGGGGCCTAAACTCAAAATCTGGAGGAGGTCTGGGTCATGTTGGACACCTGGGACTCTTAATTAAAGCACCTCAAATAACCTTAGCCCTAGCAGAGTGTATTGAAAAAAATCATTGTATTTCCATCTTTCCCAGAGGGAGGGGAAAAAAGGCAGAAAGAGATGTCATCAAGCAAACAGTGGCTTTTGCCTTGCTGAGTTCAGCTTTTCTAAACAATGCTTTTATGGAAGTCATTTTTGGAGTGTTTATGCTATAGTTCTATTTTGCTCTGATTCCATCTGATGGGGCCATGTTTATACAATTGCTTTTAAGTGGAATCATTTCATCTATCCACCATCAGTCAATCAATTAGCCAGTCAACAAACATTTATTAAGAATTTCTTCTGGGCTAAGCATTCTAAACACTGACAACACAAAAAAGGAGGAGGCCATATAGTCCTTTCCCTCTAGACTGAGATCTATTTTCATATTACTTTTTGGAAGAGATATGCTGTCCATCAAATTGCAATAGGGACATGGTTCTGAATTCAAGATTAACTCTTGTAGGAGTGCAGTTCGAGGGAAGAGGGATGCAATCAGAATTTGGAGATAAAAAGTACAGAAACGATTTCCTGAGCATCATATGCTGGAAAATGCAACAGTGCAGACAAATGGAGTCAGAATTGGCCTTGGAGTCAGGAAAATTTTGGTTCAATCCCATCCCTGGCACATATTTGGAAATGTGATGGTGGGTAACTCATTTAAGGTCTCAGTACTCCAAGGAATTCCCTAAGAATATAAATTCCAGAGAAAGTATTGATCTGCATAAATAGAGGTCCTTATACAGGTGAAATCATAGTTCTAATTCTCATGTGAATGAAGGGAAATGGGTTCTTTCAGTTTTTTTTGAATCCCAAGACAATCATGGAGCCTATGATCATCTGATGATGGGAGTTCCAGTGAGAAGGGGGTTGAGAGATAGAGGTAGGGAAATGATAAGAATAATTTGACTTGGGGCAGCTGGGTAGCTCAGTGGAATGAGAGTCAGGCCTAGAGACAGGAGGTCCTAGGTTCAAACCCGGCCTCAGCCACTTCCCAGCTGTGTGACCCTGGGCAAGTCACTTGACCCCCATTGCCTACCCTTACCAATCTTCCACCTATGAGACAATACACCGAAGTACAAGGGTTTAAAAAAAATTAAAAAAAAAGAATAATTTGACTTTCATTTCGTCATAAAGTTTGCAAATAACTTTAGATAAATAAAGATAAGAATATACATTTTATCTCAACTAATTTAATCACAGAAAGCCCTGACACCATAACTAAAATAATTAATCAATGGAATAAATTAAATATTAATAAATTTTTCTATAATCTAATTACAACTTGTAGGCAACTCTTTTTTAAAATTTGAAATATTTTGTTCAGTAGATAAAAGGCACATGACTACATAGGAAACACCTTATGACTAGTTGAGATAGAGTCAGTCATTTTGAGTCAAGTATAAAAAAATCTGTTCCTTTGATGACACTGAAGAAGAGCTGAACTTTTCCAGTGCTGACTGATTAAAAGTTCAGGTCCTCCCTGAGAGGAAAAGATGGTGGTATGTGGGGAAAATCTCTCTCATTTTCTCCAACTCCATTGATCATATCATTAGAGACAAGAGACTAGTAGAAGTTGAGCCATCCAGCTTGTAGGCTAAGAGATATGCCAGGGACAAATAATCATCTGAGACAGAAGATGTTATATCTCTATTTTTCCTCTGTTTGGGATGTGGGGGGTGTGGGTTTGGACTTGACAAATCTCAGATGTCCTCAGTTAGGCTAAGGGGAAGAATGGCTATCCACACTCTTGCCCAGCTATATTGCCTGATAACATGTCTATCTGGGAGCAAAGAGAGACACAGAAACAAACATAGACACAGACAGAAACAAAAAGTTGACCATCAAAGGGAAAAAGTAACTGTGAGGAGTGTGACTATTTGTACATTAAGAAGTCAAGAAAGAACTAACAACTAGAAGTTATGAAATACTCTTTATGACATGAATTCTCTACATAAGTAGCTGGAGCCCTCTTTTCTCATGTAACTAGTGTATAAATGGGGATTTTGAACCTTGGACTTCATTCCCCATAAGTCCCTTAGTAGTTCCCCAAATTCCCTTTAATTGCCTCAATGTTTCTGTGGTCACATTGTTGTTTTATGAGTTCTGTAGCTCCTCCCTCTTTCTCTTCTCTTCATGAGAATGGCTGAAGTTAGTTTAGCACCCTTTTGCTCTAGTTTTTTCAGTTAAATATTAATGAAACTTTATAAAAATATAATATTTAGCTCTTAGATATTAATTTTAATCTCCACACTAGGCACACTTGTAAAAGCTGTGGGTTTGAGGGACTTCTTTTATATCCATGTTCTTAATGTTGTCTTTTCTGCGAGATGATTGAAGTTTAGCTGACTGGTTGTTAATGATAATAATAATAATAATAATAATAACAGATATTTTGGAGAAGCAGATAATTTATGTCAAGGCCAGTAACCTTCGAATCATAGACATTGTTGACAGGCTTCAGTGAGAAAGGAGTGGATTAGACACTCGTGGATCTCAAACCCCTCCCCCCTAAGCAGTTGATGTTTCAGTTGGAAAATGGAGACTGACTGAGATACTTCTGGTAAGTTTCTGTTGAGGCTAAACCCCAATGATGTTCTCTTTCTTTAACTTATATTCCCCACAGGTCTGATAGAGGAATAAGTAGAAGCTAGTTATTTATATATTGAGGACTGAGATAGATAATCTTCTTAAAACTGGAAGCTGACAGGATTCAAGCTAGATGACCAGACTTGAGCAGTGAGTATTTCTCCAAATAATTCTCAGGCACAGATTTTGAAGGTAAAGCTTATATTAAGAAGCAAAAAGGAAAACTAGAGGAGGTAATTAGGATTATGGATAAAGAAAAGGTGACCCTGATCTGTTAGGTTGAAGCTGCCCTTCCCCCCCACAGGAGGGGTTGAAGGCACCTAGCTGAACTGGCTCTCTTGCTAGATAATCTATATATCTAATCACTAAATCACTAAATAATTATTATATTGATATTGATAAGGATTAATCCTAACAAAAAGGCTAACCCCTGATTAGAAAAACACAATGGCTTATGTCACAATGGCCACCCAGGTGAACCTCCAAGTCAGCAGCAGTAAGCAGTGTGTCTGCTCACCTCAACCCCCACAAAGCAACTGACTCAACCCTTCTCAACTGCCCCCTTACCCAAAGTTCTCCAGGGGGATCCCCTGGAATTCTGGGTTAGGCTGTCCCTGTATTTTGCAGGGATTCCATGTATCCATCTCTACATAACAATGAGAAGCATTCTGGTGGAGATTTTAAAATGATAGTACTAGAAACCCAGATTCTTAAGGTTACCACTAAAACCATGTGGTGGGATTTGGGAATAGGAAGTAGTCTATCAGTGCTAGCACAAGTTGGGAAAATGAGCCCAGAGGGAGTATTATAAACACATTATTTCATTTTGATTCTCCCAACAACTCCAGAACTGAGGCAATATTCCCATTTTACAGATGGGTAATATGAGGCTTATAGAGAATAAATTACTTGTCTAGTATTATAAAGCTAATGTCAGAGGCAGGATTTATACCCATTTCTTCCTTTCTTCAGTTCCAGGACTCTATCCTTGAAACCAATGCAAAATTTGTTCAGACTTTAATTAAGGGATGAACTTCAGCTACATTTACTTTTTTTAGACTTTTTTTTGTCGTAGCT
Source organism: Gracilinanus agilis (assembly GCF_016433145.1). Lineage (NCBI taxonomy): Eukaryota > Metazoa > Chordata > Mammalia > Didelphimorphia > Didelphidae > Gracilinanus > Gracilinanus agilis. The sequence continues at coordinate 681,386,010 of NC_058131.1, forward strand.
ATTAGTTATGCTATATAGAAAAGATATATAGTGTCTTCCATCCAATCTGGATATCACCAGTCTTATTATTAGGCAACTGGTAGTCCAAATGTTCAGTAGTTCAATAAATATTTATAAAGTACCATGGTACATTACCCCATTCTTATTGTTGGAAGAAAAGAGGAAAAGATAGAGAAATTAGAAATAAATGAATACAAAGTGTAATTTTAATTACATTTAATTAATTGTATTGTGTTTAATATGTGCCAGGTACTACTCTAAGTGCTGAGGATACAGATCTAAAATTTTGATGGTTGCTGACCTCTGTTGTGAGGAAGATTACTTAGTTATCATTTAGGAGACCTAACAGGAAGGGCTGGAGAATTCCACATGGAATGAGGAAGCGGCTTGCTCTCTCTCTGAGATGGACTCCATGGTGGTTGGGACAAGTTGCAACTGATGCTAGGAGACCTCAGATTTCCAGAGATCCTGTAGGAAGACTGACATCTACTTGTGGGAGATTATTAATCCCAACCTGAGTTGCAGGTTAACTTGGGCTGGGTTAGCTCCCAGAATCTACCCACCTGAAAGAGTAATGCTAGTGGTCCTGGAGGAACTGGTACATCACTGGAGAGAGTCTGGACTCTGCTATGAGGATTCCCACTTCAGTCCTGCTATTCTCTGGGCCCTGCCTTGCTTAGGTCTCAGTTGAGTGTAGGGAAGTCCCTCCCCTGACCCTGTAGATTGCCCTTAGTCTGAAAGTGTAGAAACCCTTATTCCCATCCTTTACCATAGTTTCCTTAATTAAAATTGTTATAAAATCTCTTGCCATTTGCCTGCTATTTTTCATAGGCCTTGTCTAGATGGTGCAGAGTGGCAGTTACGATCTAACTGCTACTTCTGTTAACAGACATTTCCTTAGCAGTTAAATCCAATCTCCCTACCTTGTTTGGTCCTGCCTTCTGTAATTCCTGTCTCCCTCACACCCCACTGAGCCCACAAAATAATATTTTAATTAACTCCCCAGGTTATTCCCCATATTACCTCAAACAATCTAAATTCTACTTGTTCTGAGGATCCTTAGCTTGACTTCAACTTTCATAGCTAAGGAGCTTTTTCATTATCAGAGTTCTAGGGGTGTGGATGTTTTGTTTTATTCATTCATTCATTCATTCATTCATTCATTCATTCATTTGTTTGTTTATTCATTTATTCATTCACCTTATTGATTGATTTGTGCATTTATTCATTCATTTATTGTTTATTTATTAAAATCTACAAAAAATCCTTACCTTCCATCTTAGAATCAATACTATGTATTGGTTCTAAGGTAAAAGAGCAGTAAGGCTAGGCAAGGAGGGTTAAGTGACTTGTCCAGGGTCATACAGCTAGGAAGTGTCTGAGAGCAGATTTGAACCCAGGACCTCCTGGCTCTGGGCATGGCTCTTAAGGGACCACCTAGGTGCCCCCCTTAAGAAGTTTTTAGATAGGAGTATTGACTTAGGTGGTATACTAAGAAAATTAGAAACACCCTCCATCACCAAAAATAAAAAATAAAGGCTGTGCTCTCCCATGAGAGCAATTCATGTCTATGGGGATTGAAACTTAAAAAGGGGAATTTTACTACTTGTGGTTGCTAGAAGTTTTTTCTTTTTTATGTAGTACTGATATTTGGCAAAGCTTTCTGGTTTGTCCTTGAAGCTTAATGAAGACACTGATATCTGTAGATGCTTCTAGGATATCAGTCACATGATGGGGAATCCAAGGAGCTCTCAATCCTTGGAAACTCCAGCCAATGGAGATAGGGAGAGGGATGGGGAAACCCAAGGCTGAAGCTTAGGCCTCTTCTTCTTCTACTTGGATGTTTTCTTTTGGAAGAGTTTGGCTAGAGTGCCATACTTTGTTCCAGTTTCTAGAACTCCTGGTTCAACATTCCCTGAAACTTCAGTTAACTGAATTCCAATGGATGCAAATTTTTTAATACAGGAGAACATGAGGAAATCACTTAGCCAATTGGAACAAACTTCCTATTTGTCATTATTTCATTTCATGACTTTCAATGATTCTTCAAAAAGTCTATGATTCATTGACTGAGACGTGTTCTCAATCAGTTAAGGTCTCAAGGATAAAATAAGAAGGGGTAGTTTCAAACCTACCTTTATCAGAAACAACATGTGACAGAGTAGCCACCATATTGTTGTGCTTTTTCTAGGAAGTAAAGGGAAATGGATTTTAAGTTAAGAAAATTGATACACTTGTTTTAGAAACTATGACAATATTTATTTGATTATAGGTCCCAGAATAAGACATGGGAGGTAAAGTAGGTTGTGGGGTGCCTGTGGTTGGAGGAGATTATGTGCCAGCCCATAATATTCATTCAAAGAATGTTGGTCTTTGATGGATTTTGATTCTATAATATCAATCTCAAGGAGGAAGAATGGATCAGGAGGCATTTGGTTCAGGCATACAACAATCTGCACAAAAAGATGTGGGTTGAGTAAGAAGAGGAGTTCAGGAAAAGGTTTATCAATTCCAGGATGTGACAGCTATTAACTTCCTAGGAATGACCCAGGATCCAAGGAGAAGCAGCATGGGTATAACAGATGAGTTCTTTAGGTTGGTGATCATAAGATGTGGGCTTGAATCCTATCTTTACTATCTATTAACTGTGTGACCTTGGGCAAGTCATGTTCTTTTTTTTTTCTTCCTAGTTTCCTAATATATAAAATGAAGTGATTGGAATGGGATTCATACCTTTTTTGTGTCATGGATTTCTTTGGCAATCTGGTGAAACCTATTGATTCCTTCTTAGGATACTATTTTTGAAAGTATAAATAAAATACTTCATAATAAAAAGAATTAGAAATTCATTTATAAATGTATATTTTTATATAATACATGCAGGGATACGTCAGAATCAGTTACTCGTTAAATTTTCCCCAGAAATAAACACTAAAACTCAAGATCCGATTTATTGTTTTGTTGATCCAGTTAGTAAATGATGGCCAAAACAACAGAAAATGTTAATGATTAAGAATAAAGTGTCAGAGGCAGCTGTGGCTCAGTGGATTGAGAGCCAGGCCCAGAGATAGGAGGTCCTGGGTTCAAATCTGGATTCAGACACTTCCTAGCTGTGTGACCCTGGGCAAGTCACTTGACCCCCATTGTCTAGCCCTTACCATTCTTCTGCCTTGCAACCAATACACAGTATTGACTCTAAGATGGAAGGTAAAGGTTTTTTAAAAAAAGAATAAAGTATCAACCAGCCAGTTGTTAAACATTAACCATCACACTACTGCAAATATAACAAGTTCACAGATCCCCAAGTTAAGAAACCCTGAAGATGACTTCTAAGGTTCCCTCTAAGTTCTAAATCTATGATTCTATTATCCTTAGCATCACTAAATTGGTTTCAGTGTGAATGGGCAGAGGGAAAAAATTGCGTCAGAAGGGGAGGAAGCATTTGAGGAATTGCATTTGAGAAGAGAGTGTTTCTGAAATGTATCCCTTCATTCCAAGTTGAAATGCCCCAAATTAGAGGTGTATGGTCATAAGACTGATGGAGCCTTCAAATGAACAGTGGGAACAGTACTGATGAACTGATGCCATCTGGCTTCAGATATAAAAAGTAAGTGGGTCCCATGAGAAAGTCAAGCCCTTGGAGTTTCAGTTCACAAAAGCCCAGCATTGCTGATGACTTGTGATTTCTTTGCTCACCCATGACTTCGGCATGTCAACACACACTGACAAATGCTACACTATGAAGGAATACTTAAGGCTGATATCGAATACCCAATTCTTCTTCCATCATTTACCTTACTCTTTGCCTTGATTATTTTTGCTCTAAACAGGGTTTGAGATCTCCAAATCAATATTACCAAACTAGAAAAGTCTGGACTCAAAAGAAATTTAGAAGTAGACATAAATAAATAAGCATTAGTATCTTGTGGAAATCAATTTATACTTACATTCCAAGATAAAATTTAGATCAAAAGTTTAATATTTCTTCCATGATTCGCTTTATTGCTTTTACTTTGTATATTGAAATATAATGGGGTCAGCTAGGTAACTCAGTGGATTGAGAGCCATGCCTACAAATAGGAGGTCCTGGGTTCAAATATGGCCTCAGATATTTTCTAGCAGTGTGACCCTGGGTAAATCGCTTAACCCTCATTGCCTAGCCTTTACCACTCTTCTGCCTTGGAACCATTACATGGTATTGATTCTAAGATGGAAGGTAAGAGATAATTTTTTTGTCATTATTAGTGTAGTGGCTAGAGAGCTGGCCTCAGAAGTGTGAAGAGGGAGGTCCAAATCCTTCCTCTCCCAAATACTGGGTTTGTGGCAAATCATTTTACCTCTCCCTAGTCTGGGCAATGCTAAAACTAGAGGTTGTAGTGAAAATACCAACTAATGTTGGTAGAGAGAAGTTTCTTATCAGGTATCATCTGATAGAGATGAAATGATAAGTCTAGTTCCTATCCTTTGTATGCTGAAATGTTTGATTCTTACATTTATAATGAAAAAGAGAAATTTTTAAATGTTTTGGTTTAATGTTTTAGTAGATATTGTTTGGATATAGGTGCATGAGAGAAGTAATAAAGGGAGAAAGGATACTGTAATGGAATGAGTTATACTGCTAAAGTCCCAACATGGTGACCACTTTTGACTCATTTTCTTCACTTTGTATTATAATATAGAAGAGTCTCTAATGCTAATTACCTGATATTAATTACCTTGGACAAGTAATAGAGGCTTCCTCAACCTTGGTTTCTTCTTCTATAACAAAGAATTTGGATTAGGTGGCCTTTGATGATCCTTCCAGCTCTCAATGATTCTGCCTGTGGTTATCTTTTGGACCAGAAGGTTTGCTCTTGCCACTGATCTCATCTATGATTGTTCTTCTCTGACAAAAGGGGGAAAGAACTGACTGAAATAAAATCATTTTCTAAGTCCCTAATGCAAGGGTGCTATGACCCTCAAATGACCTGAGAAAGTTAATTCTTCTTCAGTAACTTGAGATGATCAGCTACCTTCAATGAGTTATGAATAGACACCTAAGAACTCACAACTGAGATGACCTCTCAAAAAGGTACAAAGGAGAGTGACCATGCCCTTTAAAAGAACATATGATCATCGAGACTCCCCTTCCAGGAAATTGATCAACTCTACAGGTTTATGAATGTAATGGAATATAGTTATATTGAAAGGAAAAGAACAATTCAAAAATACTTCTGAAGAACCTGCTATATACCAGCTACTGGGCCAGGTCCTAAGAATACAAAGAGAAAATGTCACAGTTCTCACCTTCAAGGAGATTACATTCTATTGGAATGAAAAAATAAATATGAAGAGAAATTTGGAAAGATTGATCATGGGATCATTGAAGTAGAGTCATAAGGGACACGAGAACCCTCAAGTCCTTCATTTTATAGATAAGGAATCTGAAGAACAGAAAGATTAAGTGACTCCCCAAGGTTCACACAGCCAATAGGTATGTAAGACAGGATTTATACCTAGATTTCCTGACTCATGAAAAGCTTTTTAATTGACCAGTTAGCTGGAACTGAATATTATATATATGCATATGCAGAAAAGACACAGACAATTTCTTGCTCCCTGACTTTCAAGTCAAAAGGCAAAACTGCTGTAAGTCACCAGGTATAGAAATTGGAGGTGGCAGCTGCTCCCTTCCTGAAACTTTAAATGGCCATGTATATATTATACTCATATTTTTTCCTCTATTGTTTTTATTCTTTCTCAGGCTTACATGATTGAATATTAGAAATGAATTAACCCAAGTATAACCTTGTCAGGAACAAAATAGAAGGAATCCTTACTCTTGAAACCTTTCAGATTCAATCTTCTTTTAATTCTTGATTATAAACTTAATGTAAGTATCTCCCAAGACTGTCTTTTCTTTCACTTGGTGATCTCATAAGATTCCATAGTTTTCTCTTAAAATCCCTATTCAGATGATTCTTAGATTTATTGGTCTTGCCATAATCTTTATACTGAACTCCAATCTCTTATTGAACATTTTGAACTGAATGTCCCATAAAAAATGCAAACTCAATGTTGTCTACACTCTTCCTCCTGTTCCCACCAAATACAATCCTCTTCTCAATTTCCCAGTTTCTGTCAAGAATACCATCATCCTTCCATCCCTCCCAAGCTCAGAACTTCAGTGTTATTCTCAACTCCTTGATCATCCCAGATAGCTAATTAGTTGTCATATCTTGAAATTTCTTTCTCTACATCTCTCAGTAAGTTCCCTTCTCTTTACTCACACAACTACCACTTGAATTCAGGTCTTCATAAATAATCTCTGGACTATTGAAATAGCCTGCTAATTGGATTCCTTTCCAACCCATCCTTCACACCTCAGACAAAGTATTCTTCACACACAGACACACACACAGACACACACAAACATTCCTTTGTTTGGCATTTAAATCCTCAACATCTGTTCCCTTCTTAACTTTTATAGACTTTTAACACATTATTCTCTTCTAACACACTATTCTGTTCTATTCTACCCTACATGGTCCAGTCATACCTAGTTACTTTTTCTACCCATGCACCCCCATCTTCCATCTCTTTGCCTTTGCACTGCTTGTTTTACATGCCTGCAATATTCTCCCTCTTCATTTTCTTTTAGATTTGGTTCAAGTGACATATTTTCCAGGAGTTCTTTCCTATCTCTGCTGTCTTTATTAAGACAGGCCAGGGATCAGACTTGATGCTTTTTCTTATCCCTGTAAACACTAGAGGCCTCCTTCTGTAAAAGTGTCTCCAACTTATTCAGTGTTTATCTTGTTTGTAATAATTTGTATGTCTTCCTACTTAAAATGTTAGCTTCTTGAGAGCAAAGACTATTTTTCTTTCTTTTATTTTTATTACCTAGCATCCTTTTGGCATACGGTAAATACTTAATAAATGCTCGTTAATTGATTGATAAACTCATTTAGTTGTGGGACCATATTTTCTCCGTGTTTCACATAGCACAACATAAGAAGGGACACCATACTGTCCTTCATTAAAGACATACTACTTCATGAGAGGCTGCATTGATGAAAAAACCAACAGATAAAATATCTGGAGGAAGGGCCCAAGAACTTGAAGCCTATACGAAAAAGTAGAGTTTCCCCCTATAAAGGGCCTGGAGAGAGTGCTTTCTGTGGGAGTCAGAGTTAGGATTTTGGTACTGTGACCTTACTGGTTCCACAATGGCCAGATCTTCCTGAGTCAGGTTTCCCAAGCAGGATATTCATCAAGAAACTAAAGCTGGGGATGTCCCCTCTCCCCCAGCCCACCAAGGTCAACGACAAAACAGAGAACTTTGGATAATAAAACTTGTGTCCCGATCAGCAATTTTTCTTAATGATTTGCTAGTTCTCTTATCTTGGATCAATTAAGGTGATGTGGGGTAAACTAATCTGTGACCTTAAAGACAGACCTTCCATGAAATTTGACACTATCCAACACTATGCATCAACCTGGCTGAGACCCATTATTCTTTCCATTCTTACTGCAGTTGATGGCTTTGAAAATCCATAGAACAGGGTTGTTAATTAGGTTAATTAGGATCTTTGAAACAGTTCTTAATGTAGGACCAAAATCAAAAATAGCAGTTAGTTCTTCCAAACTGCTGCCTTTTCTACAAAGTCTAAATTCCCTTTTTGGTTGGAATCTTCTTCTTGATTCTTTTCTGTTATACTTTTCCTACTATCAGAATTTATCAAATTTCCATACTATCAGAACAAGGAGTCCTCTCAAATAACAAGAAGTAGTGTCTTCCTCTCTTCATTTGGTTTAGTGCTGTATATTCCCCCAATGTTGTCTGTCTTTTATTTCTTAAACAACCGATGACATTAGCCTTAATGTTAGTACTGGAAGAGATATAGTGAAAAGAGTACAAGACTTGTGTCTTGGACAATGAACTGAGCTCTCTTTCCCTCTATTTCTTTATCTATAAAATATTATACTTAGATTGAATGGATTTTAAGGTCCCTTCTAGTTTTAATGCCACAATCTTACCACATCAGGAAGAATTTGGGTAGAACTTCTAATTTTGAAGCCTACTATTTGTATGCCTTTGGGCACCTCATTAAATTCTCTGAGCCTGTTTTCTTATCTAGAGTAGATATAATGAGAATAGTTTGGTGTTGGATCTAGAGTCAGGGGAGACCCAAGTTTAAATCCCAGGTAACTTATCATGTATTTGGCTTTTATTTGTTTAACTTATATGTGTCTCAGTTTCCTTATGTGTCAAAGAGGCAGTTAATGTCTTCTTTAGTCCCTTCTATCTTTAAATTCATGATCCTTTAAAATCATCTAAAGGAAATGGGGAGGGGGAGACTAATATCTTCCTCATTTGGTTGTTATGAGAAAGATGTTTGTCAAACCCTGAAGATAACTATTATTTTTATGAAAAAGATGACTGGTAGTGCTACATAGTGACTAATCATAGAATAGCTCTTTCCCTCAGTTTCTTGATCTGTAAAATGTGAGACTTAGATTGAATGGACTCTAAGGTTTCTTCTATTTTTAATGTTACAATCTAACTACTTCAGGACTGTTCTAATAATCTAACTTCTATAAGGATGATATTAGAAAAAAAAGTCTTGTTATATTAGTTTAGAGATAAGAAGTAGAGAAGCTGGCTTGAGAAAAAAATGGAGTTTCAAACAGACATGAAACAGTGTCAATTTCAAATGTTGACAGTTAATGGTTTTTTCTGTGACAGTTACTCTTCTTTCAGAGTGAGAGTTGGTCTATGGCAGTTGGCAGAGTTATTCACAGAGACTTTCTCTCTCTGGGGGCTTGGAGGGGGTGACTCTTCTCTCTCTCTCTCTCTCTCTCTCTCTCTCTCTCTCTCTCTCTCTCTCTCTCTCTCTCTCTCGTAGAAGGAAAGGAGAGAAAGACCTGAAGGAGCTTAATGTTTTCTTTTTTCCAACTTAGGAAACACTATTGACTATCTATTACTATTTTATAGATTGTTTTAACTCTGAGAAGACCAAAGAGAACTCTAGTCTTTGGTTTGGACTCTGAGTCTGTTAAGGCTCAGAGTCCCAACTTGGTTCTTGCTGAGACTCAGCCAGCTAGCATTTGTTATTTTTATAACTTGGAGGAAAAGTTAAGAATTATAAGGATAATAGTGTTAGTTTCTTTAAAATAATAAAAATTTGGGTTAGTCAGATCAGGAAGGATCAGTGTAGCCTGTGGACACAGGAAAAGTGGTTCCTTGTGGAACCAGAGAGTTTTATTTGGGTGGGGTTAGAATTACTTAGAGTTAGAAATCCTTTTTATCCTTATATTTTCAATAGTTTGTTTTTATATATTAAGAGTTTCCTTAGCATCCTTGTACCTGGCCCTGAAGAGAAGTTCACTTATCAGCTTCACTTCACTGATATAAACTGAAGATACTTTGCAAGCACAGAAAACAGAGTATCTAAAATCATTTTATAACCAATGATCAATCCATTGCTGTATTGTTTTAAAGTCACATTTTATTTTTACACTACTCCCCATTCTCTATCTTTTCTCTTTTTATTCTATCTATATCTCTCTAGAGCATAGATTTGATCACATCACTCTTCTACTTAAAACTTTCTCTAGGAAACCATCTTCCCATTAGATGTAAATTATTTAACATGGCATTTAAGGCACTCACTGATGCAGCTCCATTCTTACTTAATTCCTATATAACTGAATCCTCTTCCACTGCCCTACAGGTACTCTATACTCCATGTAAATGGGATTATTCTCCAAATAAACCTTGAGGTTTTGTACCTCCAAAACTTTGCAGATGTGAATCATTTCTTGTAATCCTCTATCTCTGCTCGAATCTTTTGGTTAAAATTTGTTCCTTCTTTAAAGATCCAGCTATTAAGGTTTCTCTGATTCACCCATGTAGAGAATACTTTCCTCCTCTGTATTCTCAAAGTATGTTACATTGCATCCATGGCTCTCATTATATTGCTTGTTTTCCTGGCTTTGGACAATGTGGAATTTGTCTAAAAGAAAAATGGAATTTCATTCATTTATATGTTAGCTGTGTGACTCCTTTTAAATAACATTCAGAAAATCATCCAGAATCTACCAGGCATATCCAGGAATGTTTGGCAAAAAAGTTAAAATTTTTGGTATTGATGTCTTAAAAGCCCTCAACATCTAGTGACTGCCACCAAGAGCTTTGGCAAGGTGACCTACCTAGGGGACTGTTCAAGTCTTACCTAAGCAAGCTGGCTCTAAGTGAAGCAAAATACATCTGGAATTCATCAAGAGCTTTTGGGAAATTATAATGTCCTACCAATTTCTGCTAATGAAATTCTTCAAACACATTCAGTGGAACATAATTCTCTGTCTCATTGCCTTATTGTTCTACTGGAGGACAAACATCACTTGGCTCCTCTCTACCGCAAAGTCCAGAATAGTGTTAACCAGAGGAGGTTGGAGGGGGTGGTATTGGAAGAAAGCCTTGTGAAAGTCTGGCTCTTGTAAGTGATCAGATGTGGCCATGAGGGCTGACACCCTTGCATCTTATGTTTCCCTTAGATTGCTTGTAATTCTCTTCCAAATATTATATTTTCCATTCTACCCAAAAGGGAATGTGTTAGGCAAAGGGTAAGGTTGTCTCGCTCCCATTGTTGGAGAATATATACTTTGAAATATTGTATTCACTCATTTTACTAATCTGTCTCTCAGGAGGGCAATAAGGACGTGGCCTCTGCAGTAGTAAAAGTGGATGGAATTGTGTTAGTGTCTTCATTGGGGCCTCACACACTACACAAGTATAAAATCATATGATTCTACAGTAAGAACTAGGGAAAGTTTCCCAGTTTACTATAAAGAAAACCCTTGGCTCCTTTCTGTCCTGTTGCTTATGTATATTGGCAGGGAATAAATATATGGGTAGGACCGTAGCTGCTTATTGGAGTTGGGGGAGTTGGACAGATATATTCTTATGAACCTTTCCTGGTGTCTTCCCTGCTCCAGCATCATCTGTAGAATTAAGATGAGGGATCATTAGACTTCTTGAAGGAAAAAATGAACAAAGAGCCTCCACTCTACAGCAAATCAAGGGTGGGCTCATGTTATATGAAGTTTAAAGCTTCCTTGGCCAATTACTTTTACTCACCTTCATCCTGGGCTCCATCTTGATCTTCATGGGTGGGCTTATAAATTGTCCTTTTGGCTGCTTCTTAGCCCAACTGCACCCACTCACATCTGACATTTCAATAAGAATTGTTTTTCAAAGCTCTGGCCCTCAATAGATTACAAAATGGATCCTGTTACCCATCAGTTCTGTATATATAGTATGGGAGCAGATTCTTGAGGTCTTCACATTATAAGCCTGCAGGACAAAAGAAATCAAGTGGAGATAATGCATGCAGTGTACACTCCACTTCCTTGCCGCCCTCTCTGATTTATGAGTGGGCTTCCTCTCTTCTCTCCTCCTCATAAAAGTTATATCATGACCTTGTGTAGCTCATGGTGAGGTTAAAGAAGAAAACTTGGAAACTGTAGATAAAGTGCTGGCAGGATAGAATGCCAGAAGCTCAGCCAGTGGGGCTAATCGCAAAGTCTGAGAAGCTTGAAACCACACATGGTGTCCTACTCCAATGTGTCAAAGTACAGCCAACTAGAGTGCATCTTTATGGATAGCTTGCAGAGAAAAGAGGCCATAGTCAAGCTCTCACTTATTGGCATGTTTAGCAAGGAGTGGCCATGCAGTGTCCCAGGAGTTGGTTTAGGGCATGTGAATGTAGAATCAGTAATGGGACTGAAATCAAAACCACTAAGAGCCAATATGCTTTAAAATGTGTGCTACAGGCACATTGCCCTTTTGGAGAATGGAATTGTGTGTGTGTTGAAGTACAACTAGCCAAGGAAATCCAAAAAATTGGTGTTTCTCAACTAGAAACATCTGGATAATGTCCTTAGCAACTGAAGGCGACACTGCTAACCCATTCAAAGCAGGGGATGAATAGAACGCTTATAAAAGTGACCTCCTACTTGCAAAGGTGAATGGAGAAAGATGGCAGGGAAAGGGCAAGGAGGAAGGAGAGAAAGCTATGGATAGTTCTGTGTATATCCTACTGGAAGCAGAAGGACAAAAGTAGTGGTTAGAAAAGAAGTAATAAACCCCTACCCAACTAGGGTACATGTGGCAAAGGAAAATGGCCAGTAAAGAATAATTCTATGTGTGTGGAACTATTTCTTCTGCAGAACAATAACCTTCAGGACAATGAAAGCCACAGAAGGAACCACAGCTGATTGGCACTGTGGCATTTGACTGTGATGACTTATAAAGGCCCCTAATATTCCCAGAAGTAATGAAAGATGAGGGTTGGGCTAATGTTGTGTGTGGGTGAAGAGCTTTGGCACTGACTGGTTAATTCAGTAAACACAAAGGACTGAAGTATTCTACCTACCTCTGCTCTAGAAAACTAATATAAGAGTTACTCATATAACCTTTTTAATTTGTAACTTTGAATTGCAGTGACACTTTTGAGCCTCAGCACCTGCAAACCCAGAGCCTCTTTAAGTTCTCAATGTGTGAGAAAGAAGTAGGATAGTACCTGTATTTAGATCTTTTGTCCCTTAGGATCATAGAGTTACAGGACATAAAGTTCAAGAAGATTTTAGAAGAGGGAGCAACTAGGTGACTCAGTGGATTCAGAGCCAAGCCTAAGGACAGGAGGTCTTGGGTTCAAATAAGGCCTCAGATACTTCCTAGCTGGGTGACTGGACAAATCACTTAATTTCTATTGCCAAATTCTTACCACTCCTCTGCCTTGGAACCAATACTTAATATTGATTTTAAGATAGAAAGCAAAGGCTTTTTTTTAAAGTAAGCTCCTTGAAAATAAAGACTATCTATGTTTTTGGGTTTGCATTCCCTGTAATTAGCTTCATGCTTGGTATATAAGTACTTCCTCCTTTTCTCCCTCCTTCCCTTCTTCTATTACTTTATTCCTCCCTCCCTTCCTTTTTTCTTTCTTTCCTTCCAACTCCTATGACCAACCCCATAAATTGTATAAGTAACTCAACATTCAACTACATTTTGACTTAAACTTTTGGATAAAGAGAACAAAATTTATTTTTCAGTTTTCATATGCTTCAGGGAAGTTTCTTCTTTCCATCTGTAAAATTAACTCAAAAGGTTATAGTGAAAAAATATGTATAAGGTACTTTCTAAAACTTTAAATGCTATAGAAATATCAGTCATTATATTATTTTTATATAGTAGGGTAGTTTAAATAAAACTGATTCTTGGATGTCACTCTTTTGCTATTTTGTTATTGTTGAGTGCTTAGCAAATAATTTTCTCATCAAATTAAATAACTGCTTTTTGTAATTGATTGGAGGTGTTGGGATAAAAGCTCATTTTTTGTAAATCTACTGAAAGTATCTTAAGGACAACTTTTCTAGTATATAAGACAATAAAGATGACATGTACTTCTTCCTATTCCTATTCAGTTTAAATTCCTTCCCCTCCCATTATCACTCTCCCTCCCCTTCCTCTCATCGTTCTAATTTTTTTCTTTCTTCTTTTTTTTCTTTCCTTTCTTTCATTCTTCCTTTCTTTTTCTTTCTTTCTTTCTTTCTTTCTTTCTTTCTTTCTTTCTTTCTTTCTTTCTTTCTTTCTTTCTTTCTTTCTTTCCCTCA
>NC_058131.1:681399713-681504941 GCF_016433145.1 Gracilinanus agilis
TTTGTTTCTTTGTTTCTTTGTTTGTTTGTTTGTTTGTTTGTTTCTTTCTTTGTTTCTTTGTTTCTTTCTTTATCTCTTTCTTTCCTTCTTTCTCTCTTTTTCCCTCTTCTCCTTCTCCTTCTTCTTCTCTTTCTCTTTACCAGGATTTTGCTTATTTTATCTGTTTTATCAAAATACCAGGTTCTAGTCTTATTTATTAATTCAATAGTTCTTTTACTTTTGTTTCTATTAATTTCTCCTTTGATTTTTAGTATTTCTAATTTAGTTTTCATCTGAGGATTTTTAATTTGATCATTTTCTAGTTTTTTGAGTTGCATACCCAATTTATTAATCTATGCCCTCCTTAATTTGTTAATATGTGCAGTCAGTGATATAAATTTTCCCCTTAGAACTGCTTTGGCTGCATCCCATAGGTTTGGGTAAGATGTCTCTTCATTGTCATTGTCTTCAATGAAATTATTGTTTCTATGATTTGTTCTTTCATTAACTTATTTTGGAGAATCATATTATTTAATTTCCAATTAGTTTGTGTTTGCCTCTCCATGTATTCTTACTAATAACTATTTTTATTGCATTATGATCTGATAAGATTGCATTTATTATTTCTACTTTTTTGCATTTGTTTGCCATGTTTTTAGCTGCTGAAAAGAAAGTGTATTCCTTTTTTGTCCCTATTTATTTTTCTCCATATATCTATTAAATCTAATTTTTCTAGGGTTTCATACAATTCTCTTATCTCTTTCTTATTTATTTTTTGGTTTGATTTATCTAGGTCTGATAGGGGAAGGTTGAGGTCCCCCACTAGTATGGTTTTTCTATCTATTACATCCTTGAGCTTCACTAGCTTCTCCTTTAGAAATTTGGAAGCTAAACCGTTTGGTGCATACAAGTTGAGTACTGATATTTCTTCATTGTTTATACTGCCTTTTATTAGGATTTAGTTACCTTCCCTATCTCTTTTAACCTTACCTATTTTTACTTTGGCTCTGTCAGAGATCATGATGGTAACCCCTGGCTTCTTTTTTCTAATTTAAAGCCCAATAGATTTTGCTCCATCCTCTCATTTTCACTCTATGTATGTCTGTCTGTCTTATGTGTGTTTCTGGTAGGCAACATATGGTAGGATTTTGGTTTCTAATCCACTCTACTATTTGCTTACATTTTATGGGCAAGTTCATCCCATTCACATTCAGAGTTATAATTATCATCTGTTTATTCCCAGACATTTTGATTCTCTCGCCTTGTCTTGTCCTTTCTTCTTTCACTATTTCCTTCTATACCAGTGTTTTGTTTTAAATCAGTTAGCCTGATTCCCTCCCTTGTTGTATTTCCCATTCTCCCCCCTCCCTTCTTATTCTCCTCTTATTGTTCTTTAAAGCTATACCATGCTCCCCCACAAGCCCTCTCCTTTCCTAGTATTACACGAGCTGTTTTGTTACCCTTCTACTTCTTTATAGGGCATGAATCAATTCTCTGCCCCAATGGATCTGATTGTTCTTTCCTCGCCAAGTTGATTTCAATGCACTTAAATATTAAATATTTCCCATGTCTAATCTCTTTACTCTTACAATGTATTGTTATTCTTCCATATTAGTCCCACATGATTCTTTATGGAATATAAATTTATTCCTTTTTGTTTGTTTTCCTATTTTTCTTATTATTACCTACTTTTCCTCACCTCTAGTATTGTATATATTTATACATACATATATATCTATATATCTATATCTATATCTATATATATCTTGACATTTCATCCAATACAATTTGTCCTTGTTCCCTCTATGTAAACTTCTTCTAGTTACCCCATTGGTAATAACAATTTATTTTATTTTATTTTAATTTTTTTAAACCATTTACTTCTGTGTATTGGCTCTCAGGTGGAAGAGTGGTAAGAGTGGCAATGGGGGACAAATGACTTGCCCAGGGTCACACTGCTGGGAAATGTCTGAGGCCAGATTTGAACCTAGGACCTCCTGTCTCTAAGCCTGACTCTCAATCCACTGAGCTACCCAGCTGCCCCTGGTAATAACAATTTTTAATATTTGCAAATATCTTCTTTTCTTCTTGGGATACAAATTGATTGAACTTATTAGGTACCTTAAAGAAAAGAATTGTTCCCCTCCCCCCATTCTCTTAATTACCTTATGGTGATTCTCCTGAGTTCTGAGTTTGGGAAGCAAATTCTCTATTTAAGTCCAGATTTTTCTTTATGAATGTTTGACATTCCTCAATTTTATTGAATGACCATACTTTCCACTGCAATAATATAGTCAGTTTTTCTGGAGAGTTGATTCTTGGTTGTAGACCCAGTTCTCTCGCTTTCCAGAAAATTGTGTTCCATGCCTTCTGGTCCTTCAATGTAGATGCAGCCAGATCCTGTGTTATCCTACCTGTGGTTCCCTGGTATCTAAATGACTTCTTTTTAGCAGCTTGAAATATTTTTTCCTTGTTCTGGTAGTTTTTGAATTTGGCTATAATATTCCTGGAAGTTGTCAGTTGTGGACAAAATATAGGAGGTGATCTGTGGATTCCTTCAACTTCTACTTTTACCTCTTGTTTGAGAATTTCTGGGCAATTGTCTCTGATAATTTCATGTAGGATGCTGTCTAAACTTTTTCTTTTATCATGATGTTCTGGTAAACCAATAATTCTTTTTTTTTTTAAACCCTTGTACTTCGGTGTATTGTCTCATAGGTGGAAGAGTGGTAAGAGTGGGCAATGGGGGTCAAGTGACCTGCCCAGGGTCACACGGCTGGGAAGTGGCTGAGGCCGGGTTTGAACCTAGGACCTCCTGTCTCTAGGCCTGACTCTCACTCCACTGAGCTACCCAGCTGCCCCCTAAACCAATAATTCTTAAGTTGTCTCTTCTAGTTCTGTTCTCCAGATCTTTGGTTGAATCAATGAGATGTTTCATATTCTCCTCAAATTTTTCATTTTTTGAAATTTTGTTTAATATATTCTTGGTGCCTTGTGAAGTCATTTGCTTCTAGTTGTTGAGTTGTGTTTTTTAAAGACTGAATTTCATCCCTGGCTTTTTGGTCATCCTTCTCCTTCTGGTCTGATTTTCTTTGTAGATCATATTTTGCCTTCTTTTCTTCATTTTCAAGCCGGCCAATTCTGGCTTTTAAGACATTATTTTCTTGTTTTTGTTCATGTATTTCCTTTTTCAAATTGTCTTCAGCCTCTCTTGATTGCTTTTTGAGTGCCTGAATTTGAATTTTGAGATCTTCCAAAGCCTGTGTCCAATTTGCTGGAACTACTTCCTCTTCTTCTATTTCTATATCATTTGCTCTCTTTTCACTTCCTTGAAAGAAGCTGTCAATTGCCATTTCTTTTCTCTTTTTCTGTTGCTTACTCATATTTTTTTTCCTTTTCTGTTCTGCTAGTTTGAGCAGATGTATTTAATGATCTTTGATGAAAGATCTTCCCCCAGCTGGCAATGGAGGTTTGTAGTTACTTTCACTGCCCTCTGAAGACTTCTTTCCTGTCTAATTCAGTGTTTCCCAAACTTTTTTGGCCTACCACCCCCTTTCCAGAAAAAAATATTACTTAGTGTCCCCTGGATATTATGAAACTATTTATTGAACTCAGAATAGAATTTAATACAAAAAAGTGTGGCCATTAATGCCCCCCTGGATTGCTTCAGGGTGGTAGCATCCACTTTGGGAATCACTGGTCTAACTGATGTCATCAATCCTGTATTGATTGAATTAGTTTGTACTTCTTAGTCTGCCCTGAGGCTAAAACCTCAAGAGGAGGAAAAAAAGGAAAAATATGTGGGGGTACAAGAAAGAGTGTTTTCACAGAGCTGAGCTGTCCAGCAGAGGAGTCCCCCTGCTCTGTCTTTGTGTTTGATCTAGTTTTCTTTCCTCTTGAAGCCTCTTTTGTTCTCAATCTCAGTATGAGGAAGCCAAGCTATCTGAGGTGTGAGGTTTGGCTCTCTATCTTCCTGGAGTTTTTCTGTGTTTCTCTGGTTTTCTCCTCCAGTCACCTCTCCAGTGCCCGTGTTTAACTCCCTGAGTCTGGTGCCAGCAATGCCCTCTCTCTGGACTGGTGCTCCCTCCAGCCTTGAGATTTCCTTGGTAGATCCAAGGACATGACCCCTGGAGGGAAAGAAGAGGGCCAACTATGGATTCAAGAGACAATAAGTCTGACAAGCAGAGATTCAACTTAATAGCAGGCTAGAGAAGCCCAACTAAGCAATCTTTTGTCAAGCAGAGACCTGTGACTGGGGTAAAGAGGAGAAATATGGATATACCATAAGAAGAGAAATGGTTTTAGGTTCCTTAGTTTCTGGGGAGTAAGTTATATTTGTCACATATTCCCTAAGTATATGCCTCACTGCCAGGCTATTTCAAGAGGTGTCCATTCTTCCCATTGATGTGACGTATTTGTGGAAAAGTGTATCCTAGGTTTATGGGGGGCAAGGAAACCAGCATTTTGAAGTTGTTCTTATTCACAAAGGCATTTTGGCAAACATCTTTTCTTTGAAATAATTGAGTCTACTTACTGACTATTAAAGGTAAGCAAACAGGGAGATGCTCAGATGTTATAGTTTTAGGGATAGAGATCCTCTAAGAACTTTGGACTAAGGAATAATCACTTGCCCTCTTGGGGTCCCAACTGTGAATGCAAATTGATATAGAGAAGTTCTAACAGGAGACCTGCTTAGAGTGTGATTCAAATCACCCCATTATCTTTATTGCTCTACTTTGAGTCTGTTTTACTTAGTTAATATGCTCTGTAAAACGTGGTACCCCAAACTAAATGTAAAGGGAAGCTAGTGAGTAGGCATCAATATATGGTTGTCTGATATAATCTTTGGAGAAAAGGAAGGCTAGCCTTCTAATTAGATATAATGACATGTATGTAATGGAAATACTTATGAGAAATTTGGAGCATTCATAGATATCTGGAAACTGATTCAGATATGCTAGCTACATAGTGAAGAGGAGTCATTGTGGTTGGTCATTAAAATGAGAATAAGATGTATTCAAAAAGACACCAGCTATTGGTAAGGCAAATTTCTGCATTTGTTAGCATTGGAGGATAGTGAGCCTCTTAGATCCTCCACAGAAGAAATCTGTCCCTTTCCACGAGCCAGCATGAAGCCAAGAGCCCATGGCTCCATTGTTGCTTCTATCTTTGTTCAGTCCACATTTTCATCTTTCTAATTGCTATGACCTCATACATTTCAAAACTTCAAGAGAGTCTGGAGTGAGGTCTGCTGATCAATGCCAATCAGTTCAACAGGGAACTACCTTCAAGATTTAGCCTATTTTTTTTTCTGGGAAGATGGCGACTTAGACAGAGTAAATCTTAAAATCTCTGCACCCTTACACACCAAGATAGAAAACAATGTGCTTCAAGAAGAAAGAGGACCAAATCTAATAATGAGACAGAGCAGGGGGAACCCTACTGCAGCACAACTAAAGAGGTACACCAAGAAAAAGCCTTCAATTCTTGAACTGCCGGGTCTGAGGACATAGAAAGGGAATCCTAGGATGCCTCCCCCACGTGCTGTGTAGAGTCTCCAGTGGCTCAGGAAATCTCAGGGTGGGTGGGAGCACTGGTCCAGAGAGAGGGCCTTGCTGGCACCAGACTCAGGGGAGTTAACACAGGCACTGGAGAGGTGACAGGAGGAGAAAACCAGAGAAACATAGCAAAAACTCCTGGAAGATGGTGGTTTAGAGAAAGCTAAACTCCAGACTGCAGACAGCTTGGCTTTGTCATACCAAGATAGAGAATGAAAGGGTTTCTGATATTTCTTCATTGTTTATACTACCTTTTATTAGGATGTAATTACTTCCCTAACTATTTTTACTTTGGCTCTGTCAGAAATTATGGTTGCAACTCCAGCCTTCTTTTACTCAGTTGAAGCCCAATAGATTTTTGCTCCATCCTTTCATTTTTGTTCTATGTACGTCTACCTTTCTCATGTGTGTTTCTTGTAGACAATGTTTGGTAGGGTTTTGGTTTCTAATCCACCATTTTATGGGCAGTTCATCCCATTAACATTCAGTTATAATTATCAACTGTGTACAACCAGACATTTTAATTCTCTCTCCTTGTCCTTCTCTTTCATCTTTCACTATTTCCTTCTATACCAGTTTTTTGTTTTTAATCAGTTCCCCTAATCCCCTCCCTTATTGAACTTCCCTTTCTCCCCTCTCCCTTCTTATTCCCCTCTTATTCTTCCTTAGGGTTTTTTTTTTAAGCTACACTCCCTCCCCACCCTGTCCCTTCCTAGTGTTACTTCCCTCCCCACCAGTCCTTTTGTTACTTCTCTATAGGGTGCAAATCAATTCTCTGCCCCAATGGATCTGATTGTTCTTCGCTCTTTAACTTGATTTCAATGCACTTAAGTATTAAATATTTCATCTCTCCAATCTCTTTACCCTTCCATTGTATTATTCTTCCCTATTCTCCTCACATGCTTCTTTATGGAATATAAATTTACTCCATTTTGTTTATTTTCCCAATTCTCTTAATATTACCTTCTAGTTTTGTATATATTTATACATATATAAATATATGTGTGTATATATATATATATATATCACTTGACATTTCATCCTACATGGTTTGACCTTGTTCACTCTATATAAATTTCTTCTAATTACCCTGTTGGTAATAACAATTTTTAATATATGCCAATATCTTCTTTTCTTCTTGGGATACAAATTGATTGAACTTATTGGGTCCTTTAAAGAAAAGAATTTTTTCCTCTCCCCCCATTCTTTTAATTCCCTTATGGTGAGTCTCTTGAGTTCTGGGTTTGGGCAGCAAACTCTCTGTTTAAGTCTGTTTTTGTTTGTTTGTTTGTTTGCTTATTTGTTTTTGATGAATGCTTGGAAGTCCTCAATTTTATTGAATGACCATACTTTCCCCTGCAATAATATAGTCAGTTTTTCTGGATAGTTGATTCTTGGTTGTAGACCCAGTTCTCTTGCTTCCCGGAATATTATGTTCCATGCCTTCTGGTCCTTCAATGTAGATGCAGCCAGAATATTCTAACTGTGGTTCCATGATATCTGAATGACTTCTTTTTAGCAGCTTGTAATATTTTTTCCTTGGTCTGGTAGTTTTATAATTTGGATATAATATTCCTGGAAGTTGTCAGTTGTGGATTAAATGTAGGAGGTGATCTGTGGATTCTTTCAATTTCTACTTTTCCCTCCATATCGAGACTGTCAGGGCAGTTTTCTCTGATAATTTCTTTTAGGATGATATCTAAACTTTTTCTTTTGTCATGATGTTCTGGTAAGCCAATAACTCTTAAATTGTCTCTTCTAGCTCTGTTCTCTCAAATTTTCATTTTTTAAATTTTGTTATTCTTGCTGCCTTGTGAAGTCATTTGCTTCTAGTTATTGAGTTCTATTTTTTAAAGACTGAATTTCATCCCTGGCTTTTTGGTCATCCTCCTTCTGGTCTGATTTTCTTTGTATAGAATCTTTTGTCTTCTTTGCTTCATTTTCAGGCTGGCCAATTCTGGCTTTTAAGACTTTATTTTCTTGTTTTAGTTCAGATATTTCATTTTTCAAATTGTCTTCAGCCTCTCTTGATTGCTTTTTGAGTTCCTGAAGTTCTTGAGTTAATTGAATTTTGAGATTTTCCAAAGCCTGTATCCAATTCACTGGAATTTCTTCCTCTTCTTCTATTTCATTTGCTCTCTTTTCACTTTCTTGAAAGAAGCTGTCAATTTTCATTTCTTTTCTCTTTTTCTGTTGTTTACTCATACTTTTTTCCTTTTCTGTTCTTCTAGTTTACGCAGATGGATTTAATGAGCTTTGATGAAAGATCTTCCCCTAGATGGCAATGGAGTTTTGTATTTACTTTCTCTACAGTCTCTGCACGGGGAGGAGTGTTGGAGTTTCCCTTCCCTCTGAAGACTTCTTGTCTGTCCAATTGATGGGATTAAGCCTGTATTGATTGGATTAGTCTGTATTGCTTAATATGCCCTGAGGCTAAACCTTGAGAGGGGAGAAAAAGAACTAGGGGGACAAGATGGAGTGTTTTTGCTGAGCTGTCTAGCAGTAGGGTCCCCCTGCTCTGTCGCACTATTTGACCTAGTTTTTTTTTTTCCTCTTGAAGACCTTTGTTCTCTATCTCAGTTTGATAAAGTCAGGTGGTCTGAGGTTTGGCTCCAACTAATTCGCCATCTTCCATGTGTTTTTGCTGTGTTTCTCTGACTTTCTCCTCCAGTCACCTCCCTGGTGCCTGTGTTCAAACTTCCTTAGCCTAGCACCAGCAAGGCCCTCGTTTTAGGCTGGTGCACCCTCCTGCAGTGAGATTTCAGGAGTCGCTAGAGACTCTGCACAGTGTGTGGAGCAAGGGTCCTGGGATTTCCCTTCTATACCCTCAGACCAGATAGTTCAAGAATTTAAGCCTTTTTCTTGGCATACCTCTTTAGCTGTCCAGCAGTAGGGTCCCCCGATCTATTCCATTGTTACATTTGGTCCTCTTTCTTCTTGAAGCACATTGTTTTCTATCTCTGTGTGGAAGGGTAAGGATGTTTTAAGATTTGCTCTGTCTAAGCTGCCATCTTCCCAGAATCCTAAGATAGGTTTTCTTGCATATACAATGTCTGCATATCTTCACTGAAAGCCAAGCATATTACACATTTGTTATTCAGTCTATGGGATACACAGTGGTACTCAAAGGTTTAATCATTATTCTACTAGGGATTCAACTATTCTACTTTGACTTACTTCCAAACTTTCATGAACCACTAAACAGAAATCATCCATTGTTTTTCTCCAATGGGACCTGAGCAAAAATTAGCTTTATGTTGTAAATAACTCTAATTAACTGTGTAAAAGCATAACAAAAGCTATCAGAAGGACCATATTTAACAAGGCTGGGGTAATTCATCACAGGACATTGGTATATTGTTTTCGGCCTGGAGCCCAATTTGCTTTATATACAAGAGAGGAAATAAAATACAGTAATTATTATAGTCACTTGAGACTCTCAAGTCCTGGCTTCAATTTCTAAATCTTTCATCTCTTCATTTTGGTTATGTCTACATAATGCCAAAACATCTGGATAGAAAAAAAAAACTCTGTCAAGTTTTAGGCTGGGGTGACTGACTAGATCTTTGAAAATGTTAGAATTAGAAGATCTCCTTCTTGTTGAGATAGTGAGGAAAGCAAAGGATTTACCATCCAAAGACCTGAGATCAAATCACAGTTCCACATCTTACTACCCATGATCGGGACAAATAATCTAAATATATTGGGTTTCATTTCTTTTCCCTTTAAAATGAGGATTGATCTTATGACCTGTCCTTCTATTGTCTCACTGATTTTTACTCTAGGCTTTAAAAAAATAGTCTTCAAAAGGTTTAGGAAAAGGGTAGGTATCATCCCCTGGAATGCAATTCTTACATGGAAATCATCCAAAGAGGGATTCTCAAACATGAAATTCTAAAACCAGAAAATAAAACAATTTTGATTTAAAGAAAAAGAAGTAATAGTCTAAAGAGACTTATGCAGATACACAAAGTAAACATTAAATATCTCAGATTTTATTTATTTAAAGTCATACAAAACATGTCTATATTAGTTATATCACAAAAAAGCAAAAAAAGTGAGATACTTGAATGTGTACTTAAAGTTCATCAGTTCTCTATCTGGAGGAAGATAGAATTTTTTTCTTCATGAGTCCTTTTGGAATTTTCTTTGGATCATTTCATTGAAGTAGCCAAGTTTTTCACAGTTTACCATTATTAGAACATTGCTGTTATCATGAACAATGATCACCTGGTTCTTCTCACATCACTTTGAATCTGTTCATATAGGTTTTGCCATGTTTTGTTTTGTTTTTCTTAAACCACTTCTTTTATTATTTCTTACAGCACAATAGTATCATCATAATCAAATACCACAGATTGTTCAGCCATTCACCAACTTCTAAATTCCTTGTCAACACAAATAGAGCTCCTATATATATTCATAGGAGCTCTATTTGTGTTGACAAGGAATTTAGAAGTTGGTGGAATACTCATATATATATATATATATATATATCATATAGGCCCTTTTTCTTTAAAAATTTTCTTTGGGATATAGACCTAGTACCAAGGGTATTCATAGTTTTATAGCCTTTTGGGCATAGTTCCAAATTGTTCTCCAGAATTATTGAACCAATTCACATCTCCATTAACAGTTCATTAGGGAACCTGTTTTCCCTCATCCTCTACAACATTTGTTATTTCTGATAGGTATAAAGTGGTACCTTAGAGTTGTTTTAATGTGCACTTTTCAAATGGATAGTTATTTAAAATATTTTTCATATGATTATCAATAGCTTTGACTTCTTCTTTTGAAAACTACTGGTTCATTTCCTTTAGCCATTTATTAACTGGTTAAATTTGCTCAGAGTTCAGATTTAAGTGTATATTTTTCTTTTTCTTTATTTTCCTCGCTCTCTTTCTGAACATGGCTAATTCAGAAATGTTTTGAATGACTTCAGAGTTATGATGGATGTTGCATTTCTTGCTTTCTTGATGGGTGGGAGAGGATGGGAGGGAGGAAGAGAATATGTAGATGAAAACAAAAATAAAATAATTTCTTTTAAAAAAGAATAAATGATAGACCAATGAAGTTTACTTAGATTTCTGACAAAATTCTAGATAATATTATGAAACATGACTAGTTAAGGTCTATAAGAGGAAGTGACTATCCCAAAAATATATGCCTTGGTCAAACTGGAATAACTTTATTTCTAGTTTGATAGTGACACTAGTCTGATCAAGAAAATTCTGTAGCGATGATTTCTTCAGATTTTACTTTACAGATAACGTCTACCATGTTATTCTCATGAATAAGACAGAGAAACACTGACTAGATAAAGAGGAGAAATATGAATTCAGAACTGGCTAAATGGTTAGACGCAAAGGGTAAAAAATCTTGACTTGGTAAAACATTTCAGATGAAGTCCTCTAAGGATTTGTGCTCATTTATCAGTGTGTTGGATTTGGGTCTATTTGTCATGCTTATCTAATTTACAGATGAGAAAAATGGAGAGATGGTTACTATATTAGATGATAGAACCAGAGTACAGAAAGATCTTAACACACTAGAAAGTTGGAATGGACCTAATAAGAATCACTTTATCACAGATGAATAAAAAATGTTATACTTGGCTTCGGAATTCAGTGTCATCAGTACAAGATAGGAGTTATGGAAAGAGAACAATTATTTTGAAAAATATCTGGCAGGTTAAGGGAACTACAGTTTCATTCTGAGTTAACATTGAGATGTAAATAGCAGAAAAGTTCATTATAGGCTGCTGTAAGAAAGGCATAGAATGTCCAGGACTGTCCCCCATGCCTGAAATTCTGTCTTTTCATTTCCCTCCCTCCTGGCTTCTCTACCTTCCTTTGAGTTCCTGTTAAACTCCCAATTGCTACAGGAAGCCCATTTCTTGATCTATCTTTGCGCTACTCCCTTCCTTTTGCTGTTTATCTCTAATTTACCCTGCAGTGTCTTGTTTGTACATAGTTTGCATTTTTGTCTCCCTCCTTAGATTGAGAGGTTTTTGAGAGGAGGAATTATTTTGTCCCTTTGTATCTCTAGAGCTTGCTACTATTTCTGGCATCTAGTACGTGCTTACATGATTATTAACTGAATATTCCTGCAGTCTTCTACTCTGGCCAGAGCAACTGAAACGTTTTGTTCAGTTCTGGTCAACACATTTTAGGAAGTGTGTAATTGGAAACTGTTACACTAAAAAACTATGATCCTCAGCAAAACTACAATTCCTCAATTCCTGTCATTATGTGCTGACATAGACAGGATATAAATTGGGTGGAGGTCCATATCTCTGCCTCTTTTCTTTCCTGTCAGTAGCTTTGGTGGAGCAGGGATTTTTTAAAATTTAATTTTATTTTTTCCGTATTTTATTTTTGAATACACTGGACATTTATTTATTTATTTTTATTTATTTTATTTTTTAGAAAACAATTTTTTCCATGGTTACATGATTCATGTTCTTACTCTCTTCCCCCCAACCTCTCTCCCTTCCTCCTTCCCCCCACCCACAGCTGACATGCATTTCCACTGGTTTCTTTGTGTGTCATCAATCAAGACCCATTTCCATATTATTGATAGTTGCACTGGGGTGGTTGTTTAGAGTCTACAACCCAAATCATGTCTGCATCAACCCGTGTGTTCAAGCAGCTGTTTTCCCTCTATGTTTCCACTCCTGTAGTTCTTCCTCTGAATGTGAATAGTGTTCTTTTCTTTTCTTTTTTTTTTAATTTTTTTTAAAAACCCTTGTACTTCGGTGTATTGTCTCATAGGTGGAAGATTGGTAAGGGTGGGCAATGGGGGTCAAGTGACTTGCCCAGGGTCACACAGCTGGGAAGTGGCTGAGGCCGGGTTTGAACCTAGGACCTCCCATCTCTAGGCCTGACTCTCACTCCACTGAGCTACCCAGCTGCCCCCAGTGTTCTTTTCTATAAATTCCTCAGAATTGTCTTGGGTCATTTCATTGCTGCTAGTTCAGATGTCCATTACTTTAGATTTTACCACAGTGTATCAGTCTCTGTGTATAATGTTCTTCTGGCTCTGCTCCTTTCACTCTGCATTACTTCCTGGAGGTCTTTCCAGTTCACATGGAATTCCTTCAGTTTATTATTCCTTTGAGCGCAATAGTATTCCATCACCAGCATACACCACAATTTCTTCAGCCATTCCCCAACTGACGGGCATACCCTTGTTTTCCAGTTTTTTGCCACCAAAAAGAGTGTGGTTATAAATATTTTGTATAAGTCTTTTTCCCTATTATCTATTTGGGGTACAAACCCAGCAGTGGTATGGCTGGATCAAAGGGCAGGCAATCTTTTAGCACTCTTTGGGCATAATTCCAAATTGCCATCCAGAATGGTTGGATCAGTTCACAATTCCACCAGCAGTGCATTAATGTCCCAATTTTGCCACATCCCCTCCAACATTCATTATTCTCCCCTGCTGTCATTTTAGCCAATCTTCTGGGTGTGAGGTGATACTCAGAGTTGTTTTGATTTGCATTTTCTAATTATTAGAGATTTAGAACACTTTCTAATGGAGAGCGGGGATTTTTTGAGCAGGTAGAAAACTTAATCACACATGGTTCTATTTTGTTAGATAATAAACTTTATACAAATAATACTTGAAGTATTGCACATTAATTTAAATCCTACAGAAGGACATTACTAAGTAAAGCATACCCATATTAAGGTTGGAGCAGCTAGGTAGCACAATCAATAGAATGCTAGATCTGGAGTCAAGGGGACCTGGGTTCAAATATAACCTCAGATACTTCCTAGCTGTGTGACTCTGGCAAGTCATTGAACCTCATTTGCCTAGCCTTATTACTTTTCTATCTTGGATTCAATATTTAGTATCTATTCTAAGACAGAAGGTAAGGATTTAAAAACTAAAAATGGTGAAGTATTTCAAGGTCATGCTATACGAAAATTAGTTGCAGGAAGTGAAAGCATTTATCTTGAAAAAAATTGGGGAAGATACGATAGTTGGCATTAAACCTTGTCATTCAGAAGAGGACTCAGGTTTGTCTGGTTTGACCTGAAGTAACAGAACCCCCAGTAAGTTGTAAAAGTTACAAAGATGCAGATCTGTCATTACTATAAGGAGAAAACTTCTTACTAATTAGAGCTATCCCAGAGTGGAACAGGCTATTGAAGATGCAATGGACTTCCTGTCACTATGGATCCTCAGGAAAAGATTAGATGATCACTTGTCAAGTATGTTTATTACAGAGTAACTAGTTCACTAGCTGTAAGTAAGGAAATAAGTATTTATTAAGTTCCATATGGGCACAGGTAGGTGCAGTGTATAGAGCCCTTGACATGGAGTCAGAAAGACCAGAATTCAAATATGACTTCATACATTTACTAGTTGTGTGAGCCTGGATAAGTCACTTAACCCCTACCTAAAAACTGCTAAAGGAAATGGCAATCCACTCCAGTAATTTGCTAAGAAAACTCCATCGGCATTTGGTCTACAGAGTCAAGAAGACACGACTAAACAATAACTATGTGACAGACACTATCCTAAGGGCTTTATTTATATTATATTTCATTTGAGTTTGCAACAACTCCAGGAGATAGGCACTATTATCCCCATCTTACATATAAGAAAACTGAGACAGTCAGAGGTAAAATGACTTCTCCAGGTCACATAGCTAATAATTGTCTGCCTATATTCAAACTCAGGTCTTGCTGACTCCAGTCCTTGCACTCTGTCTACTGCATCACCCAGTTATAAGGGTGACATCTGATGACTCTTCTGACTTGGAGGTTCTGTCTTCTTGCTTTCTTCCTTCCTTGTCTTCCTTTTTTCCTTTCTTCTTTGATCCTTACAGACCATATGGTTCAACACTTTATTTAACAGATGAAGAAACTTGGGCCCAGAGAAATGAGATGAATTGCCCCAAGTCACACAGCTAATAAGGGACAGAGAGGGGATTCAAAAACTGCTCTTCTCACTATCTAATGCTCTTACTACTGCTCTATTTTTTAAATTAAAAAAAAAGAATCTGATTTCATAATCAAACTTTGATTCCTATTGGATGCTCTCAGAGTGAGATAGCATGATTTGGTAGAAAAAGTTGTGGAGCCAGAGGACTTGGTTTGAATATCAGCTCTGATAGGTATCATGGGAGACATTTTTCTTGACATCATTTATTTTTGCTGGAGCCAAATGAAGGAAGAAATGGATCATCACTCTATCTCCATACCACCTCCTCTCCACCTCCTCAACTCTATTGTTGCTACTATTTCCAACTAGTATCATTTGCAATTATGATACTGCTAAAGATGCCATACCAGGACGTCTAACAAAATCAACAAGCATTTATTAAGTGTCTATAGGAGACAGCCCTAGATGCTAGGGACCCAAAGACAAAACAACACAAATTTGTAGATATGACACATAAGTAGACAAAGGTTAAATTCTCCTTCCTTCCTTATTTCATCACCTTTTCTCCTCTTTCCAATTCAAGAAGAATTCATTAAATACCTGCCATATCCTAGTTATCTTCCTATACAGGGTTCTGCTGATACAAAGGCAAAAAGGAAACATTTTAGGGTTTCATTTGAATTATACTGTTGATAAGTAAATACACAGAATAATAAATAGAATTACAAAATTGGCATGGTTCTGGGAAAAGGTGGTTCAGGTAACTCCATTCCCAGCCAAGGTCTGAAGCTATTTGTTTTTGTTCCTCTCCATCTTCTCATGATCTGTCTTCCTCAAATCCCAGAAGTCCAATGTTCTCTTTCTGTCTCTTGACTGTTACTCCACCTGAGTGCCCCAAACTCTCATATTACTTCTTGTTTCTTTTACTTCCTTTCCATCAAACTGCAATTCCTTTAATGAGGCAGCGGAAAGTGGCCTTCCACAATTAGATCTGATAGTCTTAACTTGGGCACTAGAATATGTGGGAAACATTATTGCAAGGAATACCAAGTTAGAGCAGATGAATTCTTCTTTTTCTTTTATACAGTTACATCTTTTAGAATTTTATTAATCTTTTCTTTTGGCCCTCTTGATTAAAGAAGAGTAAGAAAGAGCTGCTTTAAACATTAATCTGAACATACGTAAAAAATTAGCAATCTCCTCCTGGAAAACATACCCCAGAGGCTGGGAAGATGTTTACCATTGCTGTGAGCTTGGCTGTCAGGGATGGATTGATGGACTAGCTCTCAGTGCCTGCCAAAGATCAATGACTTCCTACAGGAAAAGTGCCCTGGGGAAAGAGGAATGTGAGAGCTGAAGCACTTCCTGGTCTTACTAGTGTTTTATGTATATGTCTCTTCTTTTGTTTATCTTGAGAAAAGACTGGAGTCAAAGCTGACTAGCTCATCTTCATCCTCCACATGAACTAAACAACCCTGCCCAAGGGCTTTGGATTGTCTTTGTTCTCCAGTTTGGTGTAGTTTAGAAGTTCAGACAAATTCTTCTTTTTCTTGAGCCACCAGGTCTCATTCCAATTGCTTTTGATGATTTGCCTTGGCTTTTGTACCTAATTTCTTAAAGTAATTCTTCCTGCTAGCTTTCTATTTTTATCCCTGTCTTTTCTTAACCTGTTTTATCCACATATGAATTCTCCTGGTTTTCAGAGAATCTGTCATTAATTTATTTTCAAGTTTAATGTCCTCCTCCTTTCAAATAACAAGCTTTTATTTCTTTTTCTTATTACCCTCCCTCATCTTCCCCAATTTGGAAACAAAGAGAAACCAACCTCTCTTAATAGATGTGCACAGAGGAGCAAAACAAATTCTCATATTGGCCATGTCTAAAAACATAGGTCTGATTCTATGTATTTAGCTTATCACCTCTCCATAAGGATGTAGGTAGAATTTTCATCAGTGGTTCTCAGAAATTCTGTTTGGTCATTGTACTCACTGTTTTTTTTTCCCTTCTTTTCTATCCCCAGCACTTAGCACAGTGCCTGGGACATAGTAGATGAATAATAAATGTCTATTGATTGATCAGAATTCTTATCTTTAAAGTAAATCATTTTTATAACATTATAGGATATTATTCTCCAAGATTTCACTGAAACTGTCCTTTTTGGTATTTCTTATTATGTAAGAATATTCCATTACATTCAAATGCCATAATTTCTTTATTTATCTCAACTGATGTGCATGTCCTTAGTATCTAGTTCTTTTCCACCACAAAAAGAACTATAATAAATATTTTTATATGTAGGCCCCTTTTCTTCTTTCTTTGATCTATTTGGAGCATAGGTATTATTAATGGTGTTTTGTTAAGTATGCACAATTTAGTTCCGTTTTGGGTTTAGTTCTAAATTGTTTGCCAGAATGTTTAGACCAATTCATAATTCTACCGACAAACAATTAGTATACATGGTTTTCCCTCCAAACTTTTTCATTTCCCTTTTTGTTCATATTTGTCAATCTGATGGGATGAAATACAGCTTCAATTACTTTAATGCATATTTATCTAATTATTATTGATTTAGAACATTTTTTCATCTTCTTATAGATGAATTGGATTTCTCCTCTTTGGTACTACCTGTTCATATTCTTTGGATATTTTTCCAGTAGAAATTACTTTTATTCTTTTAATTCCTCTTATAGCTTGAAAATTAGACTTTGATCAGAGAAAATTGTTCAAAGATTTCTCTTCAATTAACTGTTTTCTTTCTGATCTAATCTGTATTGGATTTTTTTTTGTAAAACCACTTCAATATTATGCAATCAAAATTATTCATTTAATCTTTCATCATTCTCTGCATCCCTTGTTCATTTACAAATACTTTCCTGATCCATAAGGGTATTTTAAAGGTAATTTTTAACTTTTTCCTCTAATTTGTTTCTTACATGACCTTTTATATCTTGATTATGTTTCCATTTGGAATTTACTTGCTTACTTAGTTTGAAGTGTTAGTCTAAATCTAATTTCTGTAGACTGCTTTGAAATTTTCCCAGCAATTTTTGCCAAGTTATGATACTTTACTATAGTGGCAGGGCCTTTGGTTTCTTAAAACACTAGGTTACTTAGCTTCATTTTCATTCTATATGTTCAATATATAGCTTTCATTGAATGACCTTTCTATTTTTAACCAGTACCAAATATGGTACGAGAGCCAGTACTATCAGTCCCTCTTCTTTTCCATTTTTTTCATTATTTCCTTTTAGATTCTTGACCTTTTGTTCCTCCATATGAATTTTGTTATTTTTTCTAGCTCCATAAAGAATTCCTTTGGTAGTTTGATTGGTATGGTAAAGAACAAGCAAATTAATTTAACCCATCTTTTATTTCTAAATGTACACTGTCTTCTATTCTACAGCTGACATCTGTAACCATTTCTGGAAATAGCTGGGGTGCCCAGTTTAGGCAACGTGGGAAAGAGGAAGGTTTTCTGGAAGGAGTTCATTGATGGTCCAAGACACATCTGGGTAAAACTTTGGGCATGAGGCCAACTTCTGAAGGAACTTTCCAGGGGAAATCAAGGATACTTTCCTTTGCCTGGGAAGGCTTGGTGTCTAAACTCTCAGCCCCCATAGTTTACAAAGTAGGGAACTGGATTTAATAATCACTAACCTTAATTGAACATTCTTCTCTCTTCCATAATATAATTTAGTCTATTCCTGAAGTTCTTAATTTTGGCTAGTGAGGAATATACTGTCCACTCACTTAAGCTGATATTCTTCTTCTGGACTTAGAAATAATTCCTACTTTGATGGTATTTGGTAAGGGTTTCTTCCTTCCTTCCTTCCTTCCTTCCTTCCTTCCTTCCTTCCTTCCTTTCTTTTAACCTACTACTTGCCACTCTTCTGTCTTAGGACTAGTACTAAGACAGAAGAAAATGGTTTAAAAAAAGAATTGACATCTGGAAAAATAAGTGAGATCCAGATTTTGAAGGACCTCAAATTCCAAGCTAAGGAGTTTGCATTTTGTCTTGTAGGCAATGGGGAATAGTCATCCATAGTTTTCAAACAGAGAAATGATATTGAGGAACCTAGACTTAGAAAGCTTATTCTGGTATTTGGGTGGAGGATGGATTGGGGAAAGGAGAGATAAAAAGCAGGAAGATCCATTAGGAGGCTCTTAGATATATACGCATATATACCCCATTTTTTTACCATGATTATCAGAGAGGAGAAATAGAGATTGAGAATGTATTATAGTTCCATTGTCCAGGGAAGGAATCTGAATTTCAGAGGGATCACATGAATTGACCAAGATTACATAACTATTTAGGGGTAGAAGATAGACTAAAATCCATGTGTCTCAGTTTCTAGTAATTGTTTGCTTTAATGTCAAATGAGTCTGCACAGGGTTGTTGTGATTAGTAAATGATATAACATCTCCAGAAAGAAGACCTTAATTCTACATAGAGACATGAATTAATATTTAAAATACTGAGATGTGAATTCAGAGATAAAATATTTTGGGGGAAAATTTATTTAATATTTTCAGAGGGAAAATGAATTTATAGGACTTAGTCCATTGGTTGGTATATTTAAAATAAAAGTTACTCAGTGTATTGAACAGTAGTGAATAAATAAATGATGCATATGAAAGCAAATGGAACATGCCAAAACAAAATGTCAATACAAGGTCAAATAAAAATTAAATCTTTTAATATAACTTAATTATTAATAACATATTCTGTGTATAACTTCACTGAAGTCCTACCTTGTTTTGATATGGAGGTAACTACATTTTCTTAAATTCTGAGCTAGATGGAAGAGTTTCCAGGAACATGGGCCCTAGTAATGGACTTCCTGCCTCCTATTAGAAGAATAGCTATCTAAGCATGGAGAAGTCTTTCCCTACAAAGGGGAAAGCAGGTAATGAGTTTTCTTTAAACCACAGGAACTTACACCTTGGTGGAGGAAGGCCTCATAGTGCCATAGAGAGAAAGGAAGGCCTGGGATTCAAAGATTAGCTCTTCCCCTTCTACCTGATGACTTTGGGAAAGTCACTTTACTTGACTCTGTGCAGCTTCCTCATCTATAAAATGAGGGTACTGTATTAGATGGCCCTTAATGTCCCTCCTAGCTCTAATAATTTATGATCTTATGATCCTGTGATTTGGGTTCAAATATTATCTATACTACTTATGACCATTGGTTAACTTCTCTTAGTCTTAGTATACTTAGTAGTTAGTTTCCATATCCACAAAATGAGACAATTGGTCCAATCTGAGGCATCAAAAATATGGCCACTGCATACCAGCCTACAGTACTCCTAAATACAGCCAGGAATAGATTATGAGGCAATTGAGTAATAAATAAATAAAAATCTAATGACAGAGATAATAGCATATTTTAAAACTAAGTTGATATACAGCCTGCAGAGATCTTTATGTATGGTTAAATGGTTTTCATTTTTATTTGAGTTTGAAGCTGCTAGTGGTCTAAATGACCCCTTAGTTTCATTTCTAGCTCCATATTTCTGATCTCATGCCAATCAAGTCCTAGGTCTTGAAAAGTATCTTCTTTACATTTTCCTTTACTATCATTATTCCACTCCCATTAAGTTAATAATAATGAACATTTGTATAGAACTTTAGGTTTTGCAGTATTCTCTCTACATATGTGTACATATAAATATATGCTATGTATGTCTACATGCACATGCATGTGCATATACATGTTTATACATATGTGGATAATCCCTGAAGTGAACACGACCTCTTTTCCAATAAAGAAACAGGGTAAACAAAAAGGATTAATTAGCGTGGTAAGGAGAACAGAAAAGAATGATAAAAAGAAGAAAAGAAGAGGAAGAAAAAGGGAAATTGGAAGTATGGAAGACAAATATGGAAGAGAAACAGTCATTTCTTTGAAAAGAAGAAAGTCATTAGAGAAGCATAGAATAAAGGAAGCTGATTGTGGAAAGAAAATGCCCAGATCTTCATTTTTTAAACAGCATTCCTCCACACCAACACTATGTCTTATTTAATGTGCAGAGTAGTGACTGGAGCCTGCTTCTGGATGTTTGTGTGTAGGTATACATAGGATGAGTGACCATCGACCTACTTAGATACAAAATCAAGATAAGATCATATCCTATTAGATTGGCAGGGAATTTTGGAGCTAATTGGGAAAATTACTGCTCTCTGATTGCCTTTTATTTCATATTATGTTGCTAATTATCATTTAAAAGTTGTCTTTACCTGAGGTAACCAATAGCCTTATTAAAAAGCATTTACATCCTTTTTATAATGCATATAAGCTTAGAGAAATCAAACTTTCAGGGGCCAAGGCCAAACTTCCATTGTGTAATAAACTCTTAAATCCCACTAAAAGAGCTTAGTAATGTGTTTTTTTAAAGTATGGTAGATGAGTCATATTCTTGACCTAACAGAACTTACTCATATTCTTCATTACTCTTAAGATTTTGTTGACCAACAGACCTTAGATTTCTCCTCTAATCATAGCTATCGGTTAAAATTTTTCTTTCTTTTTTTAATTTCATTTTTTACCTTTGCAATTACCAAATGAGAAAGAACAGTTTACTTTTGTGAATTGATAGTTGGCTGGAGAGTTGAGAAATGGGCAATCTAGAACTTCACTCCATCTTTAAATCCCTTTAGGAAACACATTATCTTACTGTGTCAGTTTTCTCATTCTATAAATATAGATGCCAACAGTTCTAAAGAATTCTTTCATATTTTTAATATAGGCTAATTCTGCTTTGTACATTTAATTGTACATTTCAAGCAAAGTAAGGGTAGTGTAGAATAGAGAAAGGCTGGCTTTTAATGGGTAACTACAATTTTGGCTCCAATAAAGAACAATAATAATGCTATAACAGGGGTAGGGATGACTAGTGCTTTGCCCCAAATAAGACAAAGAAATTTAAAGGCAGAAAAAATTTAAAATGATGATTTTGTTCTCTCATAATTAGAGAAATGCAAATCAAAACAACTCTGAGGTACCACCTCATACCTAGCATACTGGTTAAAATGATAACAAAGGAAAGCAATAAATGTTGGAGGAGTTGTGGCAAAATTGGGACATTAATGCATTGCTGGTAGAGTTGTGAATTGATCCAACCATTCTGCATGACAATTTGGAACTTTGCTCAAACGGCTTTAAAAGACTGTCTGCCTTTTGATCCAGCCATACTACTGCTGGGGTTATACCCCAAAGAGATAATAAGGAAAAAGACTTGTAGAAAAACATTTATAGCTGAGCTCTTTGTGGTGGCAAAAAATTGGAAAATGAGGGGATGTCCTTCAATTGGGCAATGGCTAAACAAATTGTGGTATCTGATGGTGATGGAATACTATTGTGCTGAAAGGAATAATGAACTGGAGGAATTCCATGTGGACTGGAATGACATCCAGGAATTAATGCAGAGTGAAAAGAGCAGAACCAGGAGAACCTTATACACAGAGATGGATACACTGTGGCACAACTGAATGTAATGGATTATCTACTAGCAGCAATGTAATGATCCAGGACAATTCTGAGGGACTTATGAGAAAGAATGCTATCTGCATCCAGAGAAAGAACTATGGAAGTAGAAACACAGAAGAAAAACAACTGCTTGATCACATGGGTCGATGGGGACATGATTGGGCATGTAGACTCTAAACCATTCTCCTGATGCAAATATTAATAATATGGAAATTGGTCTTGATCAACGACACATGCAAAACCCAGTGGAATTACTCATTGGCTATGGGGGTAGGGTGGGAAGGGAAAGAACATGATTCATGTAATCATGGAAAAATATTCTAAATCAATTAATTAAATAAAAATTTTCAATTAAAATTTATGATTTTATGGGTGCAAGGTTTTAAAATTTATTATATGTATTATTGACAGTATTTTTATTCTTTTAGCAGAATAGAAACAACTGAGTCTAATACCTCCTTATCAAGATTAGTTAAACTAGGAAGCTTCTAGATGTCATCATTTTTTCATCTGTTCCTTTTCCCCCTTAGCCATCTAATCATTTACCAGGTGATTTCACTTTTTTCTTCCCTTTCTCTACTTCACTAAAGTTGTATTCTCCCCAGCAATGGATATCAAGTGTCTTGAGGTCTACTGCAAGGAGGATTTGAGTCCCAGCATCTTGGTCTCCTCACTGTATGAAAATGCTCAGGAATCTTTTCTTCCATAGGGTAGTACCCTGGGTTCTCCACTTTAACTTAGCTAAATCTGTCTAAATTTCTTATTTATTATTTTCACATCCTTAAAGGTAACTTGAGACCAGTTTCATGTTACTTATCCTTGGGGCTAAAATTGCTAGTTATAGGTCAGTTAACAGACCTACAATTTCTGGTACTATTGCTGGATCATCTACAGTGTGGGATGGAATGGTAAAGTAATGAATCAAGTTCTGATTAGATTTAATAATAAACTAATTAGAGCTTTAGGACATGATGGAACAGTTGAAGAGGCAAATGGAAGGCACAGTGAGGAGTCCTCTAGGTTCCAAGGAAGAAGTTTGAGGCTTCCAGATTAGAGCTAGATAGAAACTGTCCATTCCATCTCAGCAAAACTCCCCTGATTGGGCTTTTGAAATATGAAATCTAGTGAATTGTTGATGCAGACTTGGTAATGGATAAAGGTAGTTAATGTGAGATTACAGATAATCTTGCATTGTTGCTAAAAGGACAATGGTTTTAGCATTGTAAGACCTGAAACCTATTAACTATACCACCTTCAGGAAGCCCCTGCTACTTTGTGAGCCTCAGTTTACTCATCTGTAAATTAAAGGTATTGGACTAGATGGCCTATGAAGTCCTTTTCAGTCTGAAGTCTATGATTCAATGATCCTATGATTCCTCCAGCGTAAGAGTCTATGAACTTATCTGATTCTATTTGGTTTTGGAATATATAGTGTGCATAATAACATTTGTGTGTGTGGGTATATGTATAGGTACACAAAGATATATATTGCTATTTTTCAGTTTATCTACCTTCCTAATTGTCTTGCTTAAGCTAATTTTCATCTGAGACTACATTTCATTTGATGATTTGAGCACACAATTGATTTCAGAGAATCTGAACCCCAAATGTCATAGATGGCAGCAAGGGCAAGCTTAAAAAACTAACTATGGATTTTTAACCAAAGTAGTGACCAATATGTGTCTAACTTGCCAAGTATAGTACTTTCTTCTCTAAAGGAAAGGGGGAAAAATCCTCAGAACTTGATAAATTTCTTGTGTTGACTTCCTATTCTATGATCACGGCTTTCCTTTTTCTTGGCTATTTTTTAAGTTGTGGTTTTCATTTTAAATATGACGAGGGATGTTTTTGGGGATTCCTTTCCATCTTCTGGCCCCCTTTCTTCCCTCAGCCCAGGGGATTGTTTCAGGAGCATTGTCCACAGAGAATTTGCCAGTGCTCTGTCCAGTCTTGTTTTACATGATTCCAGAGATACGATTTCTGCCATTTCTTTCAGGGGATCCTTCCACATTCCATCATCTCTGACATTTACAGCTCAGAGATAAAGGTCCTTTTGAAACCCATGCAAGGCAATGGGGGCAGGGTTATTGTGGAGGAGCTTCTTTCACAGAAATATTTACAACATAAACTGAAACAGCATTCAAAATGTAACCAACAATCAATAAAACAGCAATCACAGATCATTGTTTCTGAAAGAAATCAACATACCTGTGTCTGACTTGGGACAGGTATTTACAATGCTGTTCATAGAATGAATGACTCCTATCAGTCCTCTCATCAGTTTCTCTAAGGGCATTCATTTATTCATTCAGACTCTCCCTCCCCTACCCTTGGAAGAATGAATAATTTCTTTTCTCTGTCATTGGGAGTTGAGATCAATCAATCAATTAATCAGTCAATAAATATCTCTTAAAAGTCTTTGTGCTAGACATTGTGCTAAATGCTGGAAATATGAAGAGAAAAATAAAACAGTCCTTATTTTCAAGGAATTTATATACTACTTGGGGAAACACATACACGAATAAGCAGATGCGAAATATATACAAACAAGTGGCAGGAGTGGCCTTGGGAACTGGGACAGGGGCAAAAGGTTTCATGCACGAGCTGGCATTTGAGCTCACTTTTGAAGGATGCTAGACATTTTAAGAGACAATAGCAAGGAGGGATTACATTCCAGTCAAATGAGACAGGATGTGCAAAGGCATGAAGATTGGGGCTGGAATATCATGGAAAGAAGGTCTTCTTGGCTGGACAATATGTGAATGAGAGTAATAGGTGATGAGCTCAAGCCAGACTATGAAGGATTTAAATACTAAACAGTATCTGCATTTGGTCCTGGAAGCTTTAGGGAGGCAGCAAAATGCCATACACCCATCCTTTAGGAATGTCTCTTTGACAACTGTGAGGAGGTTGAATTCACCACAGTATGAGCTCAAGAGCAGAAACTAATTTTTTTACACCTTTTTTTGGATCTAGAGCTTGACACAATATCTAGCACATAGGTGGCACTCAGTAAATATTTGTTACTTTGACATGTGGACCAAGAGGCTGGAGGATGAGTTACCAATTATAAGACTAGTGTGATCATCCAGAGGAGAGGTGATGAAAGCCTGAACTATATATTGTTTGCCTATGTGAATGGAGAAAGGGAAATGGATGAAGACAAAAAGAACTTAGTAAAGGGCCATAAAGGAAAGAGAGACAGAGACAGAGACAGAGACAGTGAAACTAATAGAGGCAGAGACAGAGTCAAAGAGACAAAGACAGATCAAATTCCTTTCTGAATTCTTCAAGGAAGCAGAGACTTATGTTAGAGTATCTTTGGATATCACAGAAGTTACCTAGAACACAAGGTAACTTCCACAACACAATGAAGCATCAGAGTAAGATTTCAGGGGAGGAAGCATTCACTAAACATTTATCTAACTACATTTGAGATGAAATACACATCTTAAAAAGTTTGATCCTGGAAATTAAGGAGGCTGAAATCTGGTTAATACTTGGATGAAAGAATAACCACTTGGGAGCACAAGATGTTTTAGGCCTATAAACATACATATTGTCTTTCTCATAAATATACAGACTTAGGGGGCAGCTGGGTAGCTCAGTGGATTGAGAGTTAGGACTAGAGATGGGAGGTCCTAGGTTCAAATCCGACCTCAGACACTTCCCAGCTGTGTGACCCTGGGCAAGTCACTTGATCCCCATTGCCCACCCTTACCACTCTTCCACCAATACACAGAAGTTAAGGGTTTAAAAAAATATACAGACTTCTCGAGAATAGGCACTAGTTTTTTTTTTTTTGTTGTTGTTGTTGCTGTTCTTGGTGCATTATACTATATATATGTATACATATATATTTATATATATAATATACATTATTTATCTATATTTTGTTCATTATTTGGTGCTTAATAAAGATTGTTGGTGGATGATTATTAGTGTTCATCCAGGACCACATATAAATAACCAGGGGATATAGATTGTGATTCCAGGATTATAGAACTGAGAACTACAACCTATTTTAGAGTTATAAACTGCAGGATGAGGGATTTATGACTGACAGGCACTGATGCTGACCTGACCGTAATGGCTCATTTGTCCTAACTCTTTGTTGTCCGAGATACCTGGATGCTACTAAGTTAACATGAAGACATGGATGCTTTGGCACATTCCCTAACCATAGTTTATGAAAAAGAAAAGTCTTGTTTATTGCAACTTAATTTAGAGAAGGAAAATTTCATCTGGAATTCACTTCAGAGCAGCTGTTAGGGATTAGTAAAAAGAAAGAATTTTACTTAATCCCCTTCCCCCCAAACCTTGCCAGATTACTCAAATAAATAGACATGACTCTATCTCCCTAGACAAATGGGCTTTATGGAATTGAAAGAGTTTCTCCTAAGGTCTTTGGATCTTATGTTCTGGATGTGTTTTTTTCTGAACATCAATGAAAGTTAAATTTGGTGGAGTAGGATTTCTATGACATTTCCTTACTGATAAAAAGCTACTGATAAATGAAGATATCTGTGAAAATAGCAATTAAGGCTGCAGGTGGAGTTTCCTGTTTGAATTTAACTCCCATTTTATTTTATTTATTCATTTCCAAAGTCAGTCTTTTAGCATGACTTCTCTGTTATATTTCGCTTTCTCCTTTCTCAAGAAGGTTTGAGGGAAGTGACTTCAGTCTGAAAAAATTAAAATTAAAGTGGGGGTAGCTAAGTGATTCAGTGGATGGATAATCAGGCCTAGAGAAAGGAGGTCCTGGGTCCAAATCTGGCAGATACTTTCTAACTGTGTGACTTTGGACAAGTCACTTGCCTAGTCTTTACTGCTTTTCTGCCTTAGAACAAACAGTTAATATTGATTCTAAGATGGAAGGTAACAGTTTAAAAAAAAAGAAAAGAAAGAAAAGTTAAAAGTGGCTGAATATATGCAGACCAAAGCAGACCGAACTGTGTGTTCTTTTCTTAGTTTCAGCACTTAATTAATGGCTGTATGACCATGGATGAGTTGACAAAATGGGGATGATAGCACTTAGACAATCTTTGCAATAGAATTGCTGTGAATAATGAACTTTTAGAAATGACATGTTAGATAAACCTAAGTTGTTGTCCATTCATTCTGATTTGCCTGGAGAAAGTAATTTAATGAGTAGCTTGTATTCTTTCTCAAATTCTCACTCAGATATAGATAGGACTTGGATCTTCTGACATTTGGTTTGATATGTGAGTAAGTTGGACCAGAAAACTTCTACTACTAGACAGTTAGGTTGTAGTCGAAGGGGCCCTAACTCCAATCCTAAAACCTTT
Source organism: Gracilinanus agilis (assembly GCF_016433145.1). Classification (NCBI taxonomy): domain Eukaryota; kingdom Metazoa; phylum Chordata; class Mammalia; order Didelphimorphia; family Didelphidae; genus Gracilinanus; species Gracilinanus agilis. The sequence continues at coordinate 681,426,945 of NC_058131.1, forward strand.
CAGTTTCCTTATCTGTAAAATAGGAGACATTAATATTAATGTTATTTGTGCCATAAGATTATTGTGAAGATTAAATAAAATTATGATGTTTGAAATATCCTAAAATCCTATCAAAATATAAGCTACCAATAAATTAAAATAAACTTTGAAAGACAAGATTTAGATGTTTTTAGTATTCATTGTATTCTTTCTATTATCAGCATAATTTTTCTATTTGTATTGGTGGAAAGATTTCTTTTACTAGGGCTTTTCTACATTGATGAAAGCACAAGTTGAGATATCTTCTCTCAAAAAAAAAATGTTTCCATGACTCAAGCCAATCTTGATGCAGTTTAACCTGCAGTCCTGTTTGATCCTCCACAAAAATTCTTGTCCTGTCCATGAAGCAAATATAAAAAACAAAAAAAAACAAAAATTGTGTTATTCAGTTTGCTCATGTGAAATGAATGAAAGAACTTTATTATTAATATGTGGTCAATAAAAAGACATAGCAGAATTAATAATACACATTTTCATTAGTGTTGACAGATAAATGACTAAACAAACAGTAGTTTAGTACTGGAGTGTAATGGAATATTATTGTATCATAAAACAATGAAAATGCAGAAAGGAGACAGAGGAAGAAGACATATCTGAACTGATTCAATATGAAGTGAATAGAACCAGGAAAAAAATCCCCACAATGTCTACAATGATATAAATGGGAAGGAAAGTTGACAGCAAATTTTAATGAGACCCATCTAAATCAAATGACCCATCTTTGGCTCCAAAGAAGACATATGAGAATGTATCTCATTCTCTTTTATTTCAGATATAGGGGACAATGGAGGTGGACATTGTATAGACTATAGGAAAGGACTGGCATGTTGGATGATTTTGTTGAACTACTAGATAGCTGAATTACCTTTTCTCTTTCTTTTTTATTCTTTGTTATCAAAAGAGTATGGATGAGTTTATTTTATAAACAAAGGTAATGTAAAACAATATATAAATTTGAAGAAACTCTAGAAAGTATCATTGTCTTAATTAAAATTTTATTGATACATTTGCTTTCATATAATCTACATTTCCCAATATAGGCTTCCTTTTCCCAAGAAAGATTCTTTATAAAAATTAATAAAAGAAAACACACACATGTATATAGACATTATTCAACAAAGCTAATCAACAAATCATCTATGCTTGACAGTCTAGGCAATGTGCAAGCCCATCATCTTCTTCACTCTTTTTCAATGATTTTGGTGAATTTAGGTTCATTGATTATATTAGACACTTCTGAGCACCAAGATCTTCCAGAAACTGGGAGAATATTCTACCACCCCCTACTCCTCATTCAGTCAAGCTTCAGTGAGATCATCTTAGGTTCCATAACAAGTTGCCAAGAATTTGAAGTCCAGTGGATCTGCGTTCTCAGGATGTCAAGTCACAACTCTTCTTATATTAACATCAAACCACAAAATCCCTCTAAATATAGAAGACTGATGACTAGGCTTTTCATGAAGTTCTCATATCTCACCTTCCATACATTCCCAGAATGCTTAGTTTGAATAGCATGGCTGATTAATGTCCCAAGGTCTATTAGATATTCAGCCTTCCCATAACTCACATTGTTTCCAATTAACCATACTGATTTTTCTTAAGTTAACCACAAATGTATATGATTACCCACCAGGGTGATTGTGTATTCTATTGCCTTGATTGTTGCGCGTAATCTACAGATGCCCTGCTCTGTGGGAGATTCTTTCCTAGCTTAGGTTCTGCATGTTCTTTAGACATTTATCTAGGACCACATTTGGCTCCTGGAATTTGCAAATGGGTTTATAGTTTCACAGGATAAGTTATGACCTAAAATCACTGCCACATTATATCTGCTATGTATAAAACTTGATTCAGTTCCAGAAAAGATTCCCAGGTCTGACTTATCTTTTTCCCCAAACTGAAGGAGACAGACCCTTGGGATAAGGTATACTTCTGGGTTGGAGAATTAAGAGCTTTAGTGCCCAAAATAAGCTCCTGTTATCTGCTCTATATAACATATCAGAAAGTAAGGCAAGTGTTTTGCAGAGGTGATCAAGGCATTGCTACAGTTATCTTTGAGGACTTCTGAAGAATAGAACATCTGTAAATGTTTTCCTGCTTTGTTAAAGGATGAGACCAGGTTATAAGCTAGTAAACTTGATCTACATAGCCCTAAAATTATTCTTGGTTAGGTTATTAAATGAAGAGTTTGAGAAGAAGGAAGAGTCAGCTTGAATTCACTAATTATAATTGCATTTATATGGTGCTTTAGTGCTTATAAAGTGTTTTGAAATATCTCATTAAATCTTCATAACATTTCTGGAGATGCGTTCTATTATTATCACCACCATTTTACAGGTGAAGGAACTGAGTCAGATAGAGGTTAAATGACTTGCCCAGGATCATATAACTAGCTCGTAAGCATCCGTGGCTGGATTCAAACAGAATTTTGCCTGTTTCCAGGGCCCAATATTCCACCCAATGTGTCACTAGCTACCTCACTGGTAATATACAAACATAATATAAAATAATCTCCTTAGCCTGGCATTTAGCGTTAGCTGCAACTTGATGCCATTCTCTTTCTAGGTTTAGCTCAATCTAATCCCTTCAATGAGTATAACAATCTAGAACTAAATCTACATAAGTTTTATTTGATCTTCTTGGTTCCTGATGACTTTTTTTTTTTTTACCATAGACCACACTTATAACACTCTCACCTCTTTCTGGGGGCACTTATTAACACATATGTCATTTTTAATGGATTGTGATCTCATTAATACTCCCTTTGCTAGGCAAAATACAGCCCATCTGTGTTTTTTCAATCTGTGCAATTTTTGACCATTTGTATTATATCTTCATACTCTCAAAGGGCTTACAGGAAAATATATTATAAATGATATAAATAACTAATATATTGATAACTATTACAGCTCATATTCTATAGGCAATATGCCAATAGTATTATAGAAAGAAATGAGTTTTTAGAACATTATTTTATTAAAGAAATTTTTCCCCCAATTTCTAACTGGAAATGACATATTTTATCATTTAGCTTTTATAGGTCAAATTTCTACCACCCAACTGAATACTCTGTGCTTCATAACAAATATTTGTCAACTAAATGATTGAATTTGGCATTTCCAGTTAGAATGTGGAAAAAAATTTCCCTAATGAAATTATATTCTAATGAGTGGTTGGTTTCTTTCTATAGCAGTATTGGTATATGGTTCCACTCTATTATAAATTAAATAAACTTTGAGGGTTGGCTTAAGAGTCTAACCACTGTTTCAAACACTGCTTTTATGGGAAGATGTTTCAATTTCTGAATAACTAGCTTAAAAATTAATTTTGGAAGGATTAATAGAAATTTGAACATAATCTATGGAAGCTGGACATTATCTGCCAATACAGAGAGATCAGAAATTTGTCCATATGTCAGTTTTACTTGTCTATTACTCATAGTCTCATAGCAGGATTCTTAATCTTTGGAGATCTGATGGAGCCTTCTTAGAACAATATTTTAAAATGCATAAAATGAATCATGTCCCCAAAGTCTCAGTATAGTTTTAATATATAATAATTTTTGAAGTATAAATGCTACAAACAATATTTTAAAGATTAACTATTTAAATTTTAATATATTGATGTTTCTTATTGAAATTCAACATAACCACCATTTGTGCTATACATAATTCTAGTTGATTTTTTGACTTTGTAAAAACTTTCATCAGCTGCTACTAAATGACTGAAAAGGACTGTATTTGAAATCATAGACTTCAGAGCATGCAAAGAATGAAATATTAATGCATACACCATAGTTTACACTTGACTCCCACAAGAAAAAGTCTGATGGAGGTAAATCAGGTGAAAAAATAAGCCCTCTTGTTTAGATCTATCATTCTGAGAAAGCATCATTCTGAAAATCTTGCACGTGCAATGCAAAACAGATCCTCGTCATGTTAATTTTTAAAAGGTTATCATCCAAGATTTATAAAACTAAATAAGTGTAAAAGAAATCTAATTCAACTTTCAAATAATCATTTTCTACCCCCCACCCCCAACTCTGCAGCATTTATACTTCTAAAATTATTAAACTTAAGACTACACCAAAACTTTTGGGACAATCGATACATAAAATTGCAAAGGAAAACAATTCTATAGAAATTTCATTATCAAAAATTTTAAAACAACAACCAAAAAATACTGACCTCAGATAGAGAACCTCTGTAGATGGTTTTTTAAGCTAAGAATGATCAACCGACTCATTCAGGGTAACATAGATAATGTCAGAAGCAACATTTGAATCCATGCCTTCTTGACTCCAGTTACAGAACTCTAACTACTATACAGCACCACCACAAAGATTAGGTATGAAGAAATATGATCTATCTGGAAATGACATACACTCTACATCTAGGGAGATGATATTAAGCCTAACAATTTAGTAGGAGAGTGGAAAGTCAGAGGAGACCTAGGAGTAATGTAGTTTTCCATAGACTATGGTACAGAAAAACTTGAGGGAGAATTGTGGATTGTTTCTGAAGGACAATCTCAGAAAAGGAGAGGTGACTTGTAGGAAATTCCATCTGGAAGATGAGATTCACTCCTGCAGTGTCAGAAAAACAAAAATCTCTGGAAGTGAATTCAGAGCAGGACCCAATGTAGGGTGATGGGGATATATGAAAAAGAAAATAACTGTGTTGATTTTGCATCTAAAACAAAGAAAAAGAGGAGATATTAACAGACTACAAGCATCTTTTTAAAAGGGACTAATTGAACCAGGATCTCTCTTGCACTGGAAAGGAACGTTTAAAAGTTTGGAAATACAGGAGTTTGCTTTTACTTCTATCAGATCTGTTGACTATAATTTCGGACAGATTTGTTTTCTCCATATATATGGCATTCAGTTTGTCTTTAGTGCTATTCTCAGGTTTAACCTGGTTAACAGTATGAGAAGATATGGCTTTCTCTCCCCAGAGTTCTCAACTGAAAATTAATTATTTGATTAGTTCCCTACAAGAGTGGGTGAAAAGGGCTTTTTGTATCACACAAAATATAGTGATTAATGATCTGAGCTAATTCTTTATACCTTCTGTACTTACCCTAAAGCCATTTTTTTAGGCTGGTCTTACAGCAACATGAAGATATTTGAGTATTTACAACCTTATTATTGGGCCAACATAAGGATAAGGAAGGGTCAGGGATCCTAGGATGTAAGACAGGAAAAGACAACCTAATTCATCAAGTCTAACTACCTTAATTTATATAAAAGGCAATGAGGAATTGGGAAAAATGAAATTACTTGTTTAAGAACACACAGGAAGTGGTAGTGATGTTGGTGATGGTAGGAGTGGTATCAATCACAGCAGCAGCTGGATGTTTACATAAAACCACACCTTAAGGTTTGTAAAGTTATATATATAGTCTCCAGTGATCCTTGTAACTGGCTCCATTAGGTAGCTACTATGACTATTTTTGTCCTCATTTTACATATAAGGAAAATGAGACTCAGATTGGTTCTCAAACACATACATGATAGTAGTAGTAGTAGTGACCAACATCTATATAGCACTTAGAGATTTTTCAAGGCATTTTTCTTCTATAACTTCTATAACTTTGTTTGATCCTGAAAACTACCTACTGAACCAGGTACGATAACCATTATTATTCCAATTTTGCAGATGAGGAAATTCAAACTCCAAGGAATTTAATGCCTGGCCCACAGCTATTAAGTGCCAGAGTCAGGATTTGAACCCAATTCTTTTCCCTTAAAACTATACCTTTTATCTTAGAAATCAATGTTGATTCCAATTCAGAAGAGCAGTAAGGGGTATGCAATGGTGGTTAAGTGACTTGCTTAGGTGTCACACAGATAGGAATTTCCTGAGGCCAGATTTGAACCTAGGACCTCTTGTCTCTAGATCTGGCTTTCAATTCACTAAGGCACCAGAACCCAATTCTCTTCTAACTGTGAGTCCAGTATTCTTTCCGCTATCTCACACTGCCTTCCCTACAATGAGTAAATTAACAATGTCATGATTTGAACTGAGGGCCTCTCATTTCTTATTATCCTACAACCATTATACTACAGTATACTATTCCTTCTCACTGTAACTTAGAAGCCTGTGCTAATATGGACCTTGAACTATCATTCCAGTTTTGACTGTATAGAGTTTTCTATGTATAATAATAGAGACCTCATACTTGCCAATATTCCTTTCTCTTTCCCCAGATTGGGATAGTCCTACTGAATGCAATTTAAATTAGAATATTCACCATGTAAATCTAAGAATTTAGCTATCATATTTTGATTTGAGAGTTGCCAGTCTCTTTCTCCTCCCTCCAAAATATTTCCCTTGTCTTTGAGATCTCCTGTTAAAAATGCAAACTTTCCAATAAGTCTTAAGTCACCACCAGCACTTTAGGGAGGTTGCCAGCACATACATAGGAAGACCTTGAGGGGAATGAAATGCTCCAGACTGGTATCTAGGGGAGGCAGGGAGGCACGAAGGAGGAACTGATGAAAGGAGAGATGGGAAAATTTCCAGTATCCCTGGTCAAGTGGGTGCTCTTAGTTTTTGATTGTTTTGGATGGTGGAAGGTGGAGAGTGGGTGTGAAATTGAATGATTCTGGTGCTTTATCTGCACAGGAAATGCCAACTGGTATTAATGAGCATTCGATGTTTTTGAGTAACATCTCCAGCCTCAGAGTGGCAGAGCCAGCATTGGTTGTGCTGAGTTAACGTAGAGGGGGAAAGCAGAGAGATATGGGCAAAATAGAGAAAGGAAGAGAGTTGGATTGAGCCAATTCTCAGGAAATTCTCCAGACCAGACAGTATTAACTATCAGATTAGGGAAGATCCATCAGTTGAGAAATGTGAGCCTAGACCATTCAGACACTGCAAGGCTTTTTGGAAGAATACTATGCACTAGCCCCTGGGAAAATGGGCTGACTCCCTTAGAAAAGTAGCTCCCTCCACCCTTTTTAGGCTTTGTTTTGTTTCTAAGTTAAGGCCACAAAAAACTGATTCACCTGGGCTAATGAAAGGGACCTCTTTTGTAAGTTTCTATAGAGAGGAGTAGGTTTGCATGGACATGAAAAATGAGATGGTCAGACTTCCTCAGAATTGCACATATTCTCAGTAAGGCTTTAGTTTGGAGTAGAGCTTATGTCTGATAAAATCTGCTTGGCTGAGACCCTAAAGCATTTCCAACAATTATAGTTGAATGTGCAAGAACAATCTTTCTCTGCTTAGAATTAATGTGATAACACAACTTCATTTCTTATAAAATTTTAATAACTCCTTATTGCCTAGAGAATACAGACCAGACTCCTCTGCTTGGCATTCAAGGCCTTCTATAATCTCTTACCTTTCCAGTCGTATCCCCTATGTCCTTCATATATTCCCTACTCCATCAAAAATAGACTACTGTAAGACCTCAGAGAACATACTTTCATATTTCCTCATTTTGGCACACAAATATCTCTCAAATATCTTTACTTTCTCTCTTGGTCCTATTGAAGTTCTTACTCTTCTTTCAAAGATTAACTCAAATGCCACCTCTTCCAGGAAGCATCTCCTGATCCCCTTGAGTTAGTAGTGACTTTCTCCTTTAGACTTTAATTTGTTTTATATTGAATATGCCTATTCTGTAATATAGTTTATTATAGTGATGCACTAGTCATCCATGTTAGACAGCAGGATATTTAAGATGATACTGTTCTGCCTAAAGTCTGAGTCTAACCGAATGCCTCAAACTGTATTCCGTATATGGTAGGTATCTACTAAACATATATTATGCTGATGAGGGAAAGTTGCAGTTCAACCTAATTATAGCCACTGAGACCAGGATGAAAAGACACAATTGCTCAAGTAATACTCACCTGACTAGTGCCTCCAGGTGGGCACTATTCCTTTGGGATCTGATGCTCCTAAGAGAAGGGTTGCATGCCATCATTTAGTTCTCTAAAGTATGAATGGGTGATCCACTAAAGTTTAAGTCATAGAACTAATGAATGATTGAACTGAAAGTATATTAAGGAGTCAACTAATCCATTTACAGATGAATAAATTGAGAACAGGAAAGTTAAATGACTTTTTCGAGGTTTCACAAGCAGCTAGTAGCAGAGGCTGGAGTATATTTCTAGATTTCTAGGATGCTGGCCTTTCTATTCTACTCCATGACCTTTACTTTTAAAGTTTCTTTAACTTACAGTGATAATTATCTCCTGATATTTTTTTACCATCAACATAAGTTCCTTCCTGAGAGAGATTGAAATTAGACTCATTTAAAAATCATGGACTTTTGAAGAGGTAGTAGTGAAAAGACCAATGGTATTGGACTCAGAAAAAGCACATTCAAATTTTGTCTCTGCCATTAACAAACTACTTATGTGACTTGGGGCAAGTTTATTAACCTTATTCTGCAATAACCTTGAAGAAATAAGTACAGACTCTTCAAGAACTGTGGACATGTGTGGTACAGGGAAAAGAGCCCTCATCTTGGATAAATGAGATCTGAGTTTGAATTCTGTCCTTGAAACTTAATGCCTATATGATATTGGGCAAATCATTTAAACTCTCTGGGCTTCAGTTTCTTCATCTGTAAAATTATGGGATGGGACCAAATAGCTTTGGTGGTCCCCTCTAGCTCTAGAGAAATGATTTTATAATGTGGAAAATCAAGATGTTGGATGAAAAATCTTGAGTGTCCTTTTCTGCTCAAAATCTGTAATCTCTATCATTTAGTTAGCAAATGTGAACATGACCTAAAGCTGAATCTCTTAGGTGGTAATGATTTAAATGGAATGAGTCAGGAAAGACCAGGAATAGAGCTATGGGAGGTAGTCCTTTATCAGGTTCAAAAACAATTCCACATAATTGAACCCAGAGTTCCACTTAAAATTCTTTGGATGCGGCCAGGGAGATATGGAGAACAGTTGACTGCCCAACCTAGGATTGACTGTGTAAGGGCATGAGGGGGTCAAAGAGCAGGGGAAATAGGACACAGAGAGAATATGAGAAAATGGACAAGGTTTACACACTCACTCATTTGTTATCTCACACCTAAGAGGCCAGATTCAAACAAAGGAAATTTATATGTCACCATCAGGTTAGAAAATCAGGGAAATTTGGGTGGTATCCTTTATTTTACTCCTCTTGCTTCTACTCCCAACTTTTTAAGGAAGCTCTTGAAAGAAGAATGGACTTGAAATTAGTGGGGTTTGGACCCCAACTTTGACATTTAGTAGTTGAGGTGAAAATGAATTAGTTGCTTTATACTTCCTCATCTACATAACTGTGATAATATCTCCTGCTCCATTTACTTCACAATGCTGCAGGTTGTAAACACAACATATTGTATTAAAGTAAGCCATTAATATGGTTGGCTCATGGATGCTATAGAATTATTCTTGCTTAGATGCAGGTTGGAAAATATGGTCCTGAAGATTCTGAATGCTCTGTGCTTCTCTGGTGCTAGGGGCCTTCCATGGTCACAAATGGAAATTCTTTGTGACTCAGTATAGTCAATGAGCTTAGTTGAGTTGTGCAAAAAATTCCAATTGTCCCTTCAGCTTTTTCATAAAGCTTTTAAATAAATCATTTTCTGGGGCCATCTTAGTTTTCTGAAATTTCTTGTTATATTTTGGTTACTAGCTCCCAAGATGCAGAAGGCAGTTATGGTGATGAAAATGTATGGGACTTGCAATCAAACCACCTTGTTGAATCTTGCATCTGACATTTACTAGTCTGACACTGGTGGAAAAGGGATCATGGATTTGGAGCTTGATAGGAACCTTGGAAATCATCTAATCCATTCCCCTTATTTTAGAGATGGGGAGACTGAGACCCAGAGAGGTTAACTTAGAGAGATTAATATCTTTATGTTTAATATTAAGAGGTAGAATTGAGAAGGAGTTTAGGTCAGAGGATAATTGTCTTAACTATTTAGAGTTGGAAGGGAACTTAGAGATCATTCAGTCCAATCCCCTAATTTTAGAGACGAGGAAGTGGAGGTCTAGAGAGGAGATATGATATGTCCAAGGTCATACAGGTAGTAAAGGCAGAACTAGCTCCTCTGACTTTATAGCACTTGAACCCTTGTTATTCTACCTCTTTAAGTTGTTCAGAGGATCAAATCACATGATGCCTATAAAGCACTCTCTATGCTATATGATGGAGATGGAATACTATTGTGCTATGAGAAATGATGAGCAGAAGGACTTCAGAAAAATCTGGAAAGACTTACATGGACTGGTGCAGAGTGAAAGGAGCAGACCCAAGTGTACACAATAATAGCAATGTTGTATGATGATCAACTGTGAAAAAGTTAGCTCCTCTCAGTCACACAATGACGCAGAATTATTCTGAAGGACTTATGACAAAGATGGCTATCCATCTCCAGAGAAAGGACAGTTAGAATCGGAATGCAGATGAAAGCACACTATTTTTACTTTATTTGTTTTTATTTTAAGGTTTTGGTTTTATATAAGCATTCTCTTACAATAATGGAAGTAAAATTTGCATGATGATATATGTATAAACCAGATAAAATTGTTTATCAATTCTAGGAGGGGAGAGAGGAGGGAGGAAAGGAGATGATTTGGATCTTATTTTTATGGAAAACATATATTGAGAAATTGTTGTTACTTGTAATTGGAAAATAAAATATAAAATACCCCAATTTTTAAAGAGTTCTCTAAATGGTAAAGTATTGTCGATAGAAGCTAGCATAATTAGATTTATAAATCATCCTTTCAAAGGGGCTGCTACTTTATTTTTCAGATTTCCATCTCATGCTTCTGGGTTTGGCTGGCTTTGACCCTGTCCAGATGTATCAACAGAAAAGGTCTCAACAATTAGCTGGCTTTGTGACTGCCAAATTATTCTGTGATTCAATTCTTAGGAAAGGTACAAGCCTAGTTAGGGCTTGCTCCACAAGATCTATGGACTTATTACTGGTATTCAGGGCCAGAGGAATAGTAAGGCAACAGCTGTAGAGCTGGAAGGATCCTTAGATACTATGTAGTCCCACCCTCTCATTTTATAGATGTTAAAACTGAAGCCGACAGATGTTAGATAACTTTTCTAAATCTACACAGTGGAAAATTTCAGAAGTGGGATTTGAACCCCTGTCCTCTGACTCCAAATCCAACAGTTTTTCCATTGAATCACATAGGCTCCCTCAGTATTACCCAGGAACTAGGAGATTACTTAGTCCACATAAAGGGGATTTGATCAACCCCAACCCCATGGGACTCTCCTATATTATAAACATGTATTTTAAGGAAAATCAAATCACCACATTGACCATGTCTAAAAAGTCAGGTAGCTTCTATATCTATCATTTAGATTAGTCCTTCAGTTTTTTTTTTTTTAGGATGATTTCAGTTTTAGGAAAGACCCCAGCAAAAAGCCCTGTAGAGGAAGAGATCACTGGGAATGAGTTCATGGGGATGGCATAGAGACCCCCAGACATGAATAGAGATTCTGGAATTTATAGAGGCCGCTACTGAAGTGTCTATGGCCAAAGGCCTGGGGAAGGGTAGGTTAATGGAAAGGAAATATCAAAAATATACATACAAACATGAAGTATATTTGATATTTTCCTATTTTATCTATTAGATTGCTCTGGAGAAGGACTGTGAGGAAGTTGGCACAAACCCTATAGAAAGTAAAGCTGAAAGTGAAGAATTCTAGAAGGGACTCAGCAACCAAACTTATTTGGCCTCTTTGTGTTTTGTATCTTTCTCCTTTCCTACTACCTCAGAGTAAAACCTTTTATTTTGATTTTAAAAAATTTGCTAGCTTATTATTGCTAAGCTTAATTGTTTCTAAGTTGCCAAAGGAGAGTAAGTGTTGCCAGTCCCCTCTAAATTTCAGCACTCTGGATAAAAAGCCTTTTTGTCCCATTCTAGTTTTGGCTAGAATCCCTAATTCCTTGTTTCATTTGAAATCGACAGATTACCTTCTATGCATGAAACACCAGCATTGGGCTTGAGAGTTTTTGTTGGCTTTCTGATCAATGATCCTTGTACTACAGTGGATTATTTTTCAGTTGCTTCACATTTGGACAGAAGATTTTTTTCAAATGCAGGATTATTTTTCTATATGATCTAATTATATCCGTCATTGGTATATTCTTTTGCTTCCCACTGAGCTTCTAATATCCATCTTTCCCCTCTTCCATTTCCACTTTGCTTTTCACTTTTCACCTTTATATAATTTGAATCATCTTACTTGTCTTTATAGTTATTTTTACCTGTAGCTTCAGCTCATAGATTTTTGTACTTCTTTATAACCTACTCGCTGCCACTGCTACCTCCCAATGTCTTTTGTTATTCATTTGCTTCAATCATGTCCAACTCTTCATGATCCCATTTGGAGTTTTCTTGATAAGGATTTTGTAGTGGTTTATAATTTCCTTTTCTTCATATTATAGATGTAAAAACTGTGGCAATCAGGGTTAAGTGACTTGCCCAGGGTCACACAGCTAGTAAGTGTCATAGGCTAGATTTGAACTCAGGAAGATGAGTCTTTCTGATTCCAGGCCTGACCATCTATCCACCATAGTTGCCCATTTCTCTGTGTACTACTAGGAAAAAAATCATTGAGAGAGTATACTATTTCATCAGCTGAATGAAATAACATATGGATAAGTAATTTTAAAACATTCATTCATTCCCTCATATGTTCATTTTTTTCATTCATCAAACATTTTGGGGAGCCAATACCATATAAAACACTAATCCAGGTTCTGTGAAGGATAGACAGGCAAGACAATTTCAAAGGACTAATTACACAAATATAAGATTATTGCTATTAGTGATTAGATTAAATATATACCTAAAATTCCTCTAAGTTTTATATAATAGCAACTAGCCAATAAGGCACAGTGCAGTATACATGAAAAAGTATTACATTTGGTTTCAGAAGATACAAAAGAGTGGAGGTAGAAAGTCTAGCTCTTATATCCTAAAAACATGTTGGCCCAAGTAATGATCAAGAATCCAATGAAAACTTACATTAAATGACTTTTTTCTACTCCAGAATTACACGAAACATCAGCCTTAATCCTATTAGTAATACAAAATAAGCCAATAATAGCCTCTTGGTAAGCCCTGAGATGGGTAAACCTTCAGGGTTCTACAACTATAGACAACAAGAGTGTTGGGTCCCCAGAAAAAAAAGATCCAAAGTGGTCAGAAAGTCCCAGGTCAAGGACATTGGGGTAGCAGTGACCAGAGTAGCATGGGTTCACTCAGATCATGACAATCCACTCCCAGGGATTTTGATGTTCCTGATATTCTGGCTTGAGATGTCCTAGATAGCTTTTGTCATAGATGGTCACAGATTTGAACCTCAGATATCTAAAGTGTTTTAACTCTAAGAGGCTGCCATTTGCAGAAGAACTTAGGGGCCCCAGGGCAAGACCAATGAGGACCAACCAACAATCCAAAAATATATGATGAGGTAAAGTCTGGGGCTACCACAAAACCCAAATTAAGGAATTAAAAATAGATAAATGAGTAAATAAAACATCAAGTATAAAAATAACAACTGCAAATAGAGACTTACAGTAAAAATGGATACTAAGGAAAAGAAATGAAAGAAGTGATAAAAAGAATAGATCTTGAAGAAAGAATAGAATATACAGAATAGAAGAGAATGTTATAAATCTTACCAAATAAATGAAATTCACAAAACTAGAAGAGACTAATAAAAATCAATTACTTTACGAAATAGCAAGTTATATTAGAGCAAAAAAACATAAAAAATAGATGTAAGTTATCTGATATCATAAACAACTAAACTAGAAAGCAAATCAAGAAAAAATAAGAAATAAGAATCATTAGACACTTTGAAAACCATAATTTTTAAAAGGCTTGCTGAATATTATATTTTATGAAATCACAAATTAAAGCTTTCTAGATTTATTAGAACCAGAAGGGAAAATCAAAATAGAAAAGTCCATCAATCAATTCCTGAAGAGAACCCCAAAGAAAGTCTCAAGAATATCATAACCAAATTTCAGAGCTTCCATATCAAAGATAAAAAAAGAAAACACTGTAGACATTCAAAAAGAAGCATTAAACACATCAATCAGGATCATATAAGATCTGTAAATTCCTTCTATGACTAAAGGACATATTGGAAGCAAATATTGAAAAGGTGAAAGAAATAAGCTTACAACAAAGAAAAAATAACATCCTAAAAAGTTAAATATAATCCTAAAGGGGAAAATAGTTTTAATGAAATAAATGATCAAAAAATCAGAGCTGAGTAGGCATTTTGAAATGTAAACACAAGAGTAAAGACAAATGTAGAAAGGTAAATTTATTTGAATGGTTAGAAGGAACTGTATGATGATATAGTATTAACTTATAGTGAGAGAAGATACAAATATCCCTTCAGAACCTTCATGTCTTCAAAGGATATTAAGGAAGTTAAATAAGAAAATCAGAGTCCTGAGAAGTTTATTGACCTTCTTCTGGGGATCTTTGTGGGGAAGGGGGGAAGAAGGAAGGACAAAAATAAAAATACATGTGCGTGGAAAGGAGGAAGAAGGGGTAAAAATTGCTTTTCCTCACAATTAGGGTATGTGAGAAGAGTCTATAAACATGGAAGAGTGGGAAGGGGTAAAGGGCATCAGATGGACCCCATTATTATCTGAAATGGACAAAAGAGGAATAAACATATATTTGGCAGAGAAGTAATGCATCAAATTCAGCAAGGGAATAAGTGGAGACAGGGAAAAGGAGATAAAGAGAGAGAATAATACCAAGGAGGGAATAGCTACAAGCAGAACATACTTATTGATCCTAAAAGTTAGGGGAAGACTAAAAAGGAAAAAGAATCTAAGAAAATGTCCATCAATGGAGAATGCCTGAAAACATTGTGGTATATGATATTTGATTATTATTACTTCATGAGATGAATGGGACAATTTAGGCAATCTTGAGTAATAAAAACTGCTACAAAGTGAAGTGAGCAGAAACATAAGAACGTGCTTATCAAAGCACCGCAAGATTTTAAAGCAAAAAAAAATTAACTTTGAAAGTCCTATTGTTGTTCATTTTTAGTCCTCTTTGTAATACAATTTAGGGATTTCTTGGTAAAGATACTACAGTGGTTTGCCATTTTCTTCTCCAGCTCATTTTATAGATGAGGACCTGAGGCAGACAGCCAGCCTTAAGTGACTTGCCCAGAGTCACACAGCTAATCAGTGTCTGAGACCAGATTCAAACTCATGAAGATGAATCTTCCTTATTCCAGGCCTAATATTCTATCTACTATGCCACCTACGAGCCCCAATCAATAGAATGAGCTACCATTTTCTAGGGGATCTATACTGAAACATGTGACCCACCTCCTAATAGAGGAGTGATGAACTCAGAGTGTATAAGGAGACATATTTTGGGGGTACGACTACTATATGGATTCATTTTGCTTGATTGTGCCTATTGGTTATAAGTTTTTTTTTAATTTTCTCCATTTCTCTTGGTTTCTATTGGAATGGGCATCAGAGAGGTAAAGAGAAGGTTAATAAGAATGATACCAAACAAAGAGGGAGATTGAGCTATTTTTTAGTGAACAGAAAGAACCAAAGCAAGTTCAGAAGAAAACAAAGATAAGTAGGAGATTTTTGTGGACTGTGTAGACTTGTAGATACACTTTTTTTTAATCCTTTACCTTTTGTCTTTGAATGAACACTACTTGTTCCAAGGCAGAAGAACAGTAAGGTCTAGCCAATGGGAGTTAAATGACTTGTTCAGGTTCACACAGGTAGGAAATGTCTAAAGTTGGATTTAAACACAGGACCTCTTATCTGTACACCTGGATCTTTATCCACTACATTACCTAGTTGCCCCAGTATACTTTTTTATATATCTATATATGGCTTTGATTCCTTTATCCAAAAATCATCTATTCATTTTACCCATGTATCAATTGGGAAATGGCTCTTATTCTTGTAAATTTGACAATGTTCTCTATTTAGATATTGTAGATATGAGACTTCTATTTGAGAGTCTGTCTATAACTTTTTTTCCTCAATTTTCTACTTTCCTTCTAATTTTGGCAACATTTGTTTTCTTTAGATAAAACCATTTCAATTTAATGTACTCAAAACTATCCATTTCATATTTCACAATATCCTCCATCTCTTGTTGACTCATAAATTCCTCTCCAATCCAAATATCTGATAGATAATATGTTCCCTGTACTTATTTACTTGTGATATCTCCTTTTATGCCTACGTCATGTATGCATTTAGATTTTATCTTAGTGAATTGTGTAAGACTAATATGCTTTTTAAGAAGCAAACCACACCTATTAAATGGAGACTCAGAGATTGTGATATGTGATACTTTTTGTATTCTTCTGTGTATACAGAAATGCTCTTATTTTATGAATTTTAGAATTAAAAAATTAAAACCATCATATTTAGGGGAAGTTACATGTAAGTATGTACACAAATGCAAAATAATTTTGGAAGTCAGTAGTGGTGGAAGAGAATTAGGAAAGCCTTAATGTGGGAGGGAGCATCTGAGCTGATCTTTGTAGGATTGTGTAAGGCAGAAGTGAAGAGGAGTATATTCTAGGGAGGTGTGGCAGTCTGCACACAAAGGCAGGTGTGGAAATTTGGGATGAAATCCTGGATAGAGGGAACAGCAAGTGGGTCCAAATGGAATGGAATGTTTATTGCAGAAAGAGAGTGATGCTCAACAATCCAGGAAGAAAAGTTAGAATCAGATTGGGAAAGGCTTTAAAGACAATGACATATGTATTTACCCTACAGGCAATAATCTTTAATCTGGGGAATGATACCAGACATGTGTGAGAGTAGTTTTGGAGACAGAATCAAGATCTGACAAATTATTGCATATTGTGTGGGTGATGGTGGAAGGTGAGGTGAATAAGCGAGGAGATAAGGAAGACTTCAAGGTTATGCATGGAAAGAGAGGGGTGCTTTTGACAAAAACTAGGAAAGAAGGGAAGAGGGATGGCTTTGGACAGGTTAGAAGTTAGTTATTAATCAACATAAGTTTGCAATGCTTATGGAACATTAAGTGAAAAATATACATGGGTTTGTTGAGGAAAGTTTGTACTAGCTCTTATAAGGAGCCAAATGTTAAATTATCAGTGTAAATATTTATGCCTCAGATCTGCAAATGCTACACATTGAGACTTGTTATTTTGTTAATTGCCTAGACTTAACATATTGAAGAAAATTTTAACAATGCAGATTATGTTCAAGATATATTCTGTGTACATTTTTAGATGGGGTGGGAATTAGTTGCTAAATATTTATCATCACACCACTGGAAATATCCATAAGTAGTTGGTGATGCAGGGCTGCAGCTCAGGAGGCAGATTATAGGTAGCTTTTAATTTTTAATTTATTTTTAAAGTTAATTAATTAATTAAGGATATTTTTCCAGGGTCACATGATTCATGTTCTTTCCCTCCCCTCTTCTCTCCCCCTTCCCTGAGCTGATGAGCAGTTCCACTGGGTTATACTTGTAATCATTGTTCAAAACCTATTTCCATGTCATTAATATTTGCAGTAGAGTGATCATTTAAAGTCAAAATCCTCAATCATATTCCCATTGAACCATGTTATCAATCATATATTTTTCTTCTGCAGTTCTTTTTCTGGATATGGATAGCATTCTTTCTCTTAAGTAGGGGTATCTTTTTAGATCTTAAATCTAAGATTTGATACCTAATGGTAAAGTAGCCATTATTTTGGACAAGAAAATGGGAGAAACTAGTCTATAGTAAAGGATTTGGGATAAGAAGACAGTAATGAAAATATATCTAAATATACTGGAGGAGCTGAATGTTAGAAAATGGTAGAGAAAATGTCTAAAAAGAAGAAAAATGTATTAATGGTTGCCTAGGATTGGCTAACTTTTTAATTTAAAATTCAGTGGACTCTATTATTCCAAGGCTTATTGGGTCCCCTCGTCTATCTCAAATTATAATAGTGGTTCTTAAATATTTGTCTGATAATGATCTCCCTTTAAAATTTGCTACATTTTAAAGATCATCCTTTTTTGTTCTCTTTGTGTTTTTAGGGCAGAATATTAGCAATAATCAATATATAACATTTTTAGTGGCAGTGTTTCAGCAATAAAAATATATAACATAGTACTTTCAACTTCTCAAAGCACTTTTTATACGTTATCTCATTTGAGTCTTACAAAAGTCATGAGAAACACATATAAATGCTATCATCCTCATTTTACAGATGATGAAACTGAGGCTTAGAGAGATGTCAACTTGCCCATCATAACACAGGCTATGGTAACTGTCAAAAATATGAATATAAACCCAAGATTTTTTGACTTGGCTCCAATAATTTATCTACTATGCCATGTTATACCCAGGACTAAAAAAAAATTCTTCCTTTCAGTAATGGTAACTACCTTCTCCCCTACCTTCTTAATCTTATAGTTTTATGATTATCCCTTCCCTTCCCTAGAATTTCCTTAAACTTCATTCCTTCTCCTAAGAATGCCCACTGGCTATTCCTAGGGTTGGGTCAGCTGAAGGTGAAATTTGTTGTTGAAGAGTCAGTGAATCAGATGGAGCTCCTCTTTGGTATCTAGGGCTGAGTGGAGACTCATAAAGAGGATTCTGATACCCAGATAGGCCCCTTTGGCAATTCATCACAGAGTACCTGGAGGACATCTGAAGAATAATCTCCTTTATCAGAGCTGTATGGTGGAGGGAAGGGTATGTTTGTATATGTGTGTGCTTGTGTGTGAGTGTGTGTGTGAGTGTGTGTGTATGTGAGAGTGTGTGAGAGAGTGTGTGTGTGTGTGCGCGCGTATGCTCCAAAGACTCTGAATTTCTTAAAACTCATCTCATGGGATGTGACCTAAGCTGGGAGGTCTATATTTGGATTCTTCCCAAGTGTCTGGTAGTGTTTCCCTGCAGGGCCCAACACAAGAGGCAATTAAATGCTGTGTGCATTATCTAGCTAAGGGGAAAGTAGCCCTAATGCCCAGGTGGGTGACAGAGGCAAGATGAAGTGTCTCCTAATGACCTCTTGTCCAAGCCTGTTTGTTTTTTCCTTATATCCTGCCCAGTGGCAGAGCTAAGCTGTAGGCTCTGCTGAGATAAGGGCTTCCCTGTCTTCTTGGGTTTCTGCCCTTTTCTTTATTTTCCAGGGTGGTAAAGAAAACAGGTCTGAGATTAAGGCAGAAACAATGAGTGATTAGAGAGTGCTCTTATATTACCCCATCAGGAAGCAGGGTGTCTAATTGAAATAGTGGCCTTGAAGGACTAGACCTCCCACTGGGGAGCTGGGGTGGACTGTTCTCTAGGCAATAAGTGCTGAAAATATCACCATATAAGCCTTTTAAGGCAAAAAAGTGAACACAGAGTCTCAGAATCTTCTGAGGAAGTAGGCCAATATAGAACAGGTCCTGGAACTGAGGCTTGTCACAAGAAAAATCTGGGGCAGTCTGCTAAATCATCCCTTAGGAATTATCTAAAAAAATACTCATTGAGCATCTCCTCCCATTGTACCTTTGTCATCAGGGCCCACACTTCTGAAAGGCTGTGTAGATTCCTGCCCAAAAGCCACTAGTTCAGGAGCCGATGAGCTGGTCAAACCTGCCTGGTATAGGAATGGAGTCTTGAGGGATCCTGGGGGATATCCTTCCCTGGAGGTCTTTTAGTTCAACATAAACATTAATCTGTCTGAAATGGCTTAGATAAGACCCTGGAGAGGAGGCACTGGACCAGATGAGTTCAGCGTGTCTCTTGCAACTACCTGTTTTTATGATTTTATGGTTTAATAATAAAATTTTACAACTTTGTTTTGGGTGGCTTTCCCTCTCTCTTGCTTTGTACAGGCTGGCCCTGGTGTCTGGAATGTAATGTACCCTCTGCTCACTTCTGCCCCTTGAAATCTCTACTTTTCTTCAAAATTCATCTCAGATGCTTACTACACTGGGTCTTTTCTGATCTCACCTTCTCCTAGTTGCTAGTGCCCCATCCTCTAACCTCTCACTAAAATTACCTTGTATCTTATAAATATTTAAATAAATATTTCATAAATACTTCATAAATATAAAATTACTTCACCAAAATTAAATTTTAATGTATTTTATAAAGGTGAGGCAGAGTGATAGAGCATAAAGAGCTGGTCTTAGATTTAGAAGAACTGGGTTTAAATCTTGCATCTGATAGTTGCTTTTCCTGCATGACCCTTAATGTCCCAGAGCTTCCAAGGAATTCTTTCTCCACTTCATGGTTTAGATTTTTCTTTTTTTTCCCAATTAATAAGCATTTATTTTCTTTCCCACATCCCCCACTTTGAAAAAAACCACCTTATAACAAATGCATAATCAAATGAAACAAATACCCATGTTACTCAAGTCCAAAAATGTATATCTCATTCTGCATCTTGAATTCATCTTCTCTCTGCCAGGAGGTTGGAAAGCATACTTCCTCACGAATCCTCTGGAATCATGGTTGGTCATTGCATTGATTGGAGTACTCAAGTCTTTCAAAATTATCTTTTTAGTATTGTTACTGAATATTTTTTCTCTGATTTTGTTCATTTGCTCAGTTTCTACAAAACTTTCCAGATTTCTCTGAAATCTTCACTTTTGTCATTTCTTAAATAATTTCCGATTACATTCATAATCCACAATTTGTTCAGCCATTTCCTAATTGAGAGGAACTCCTTATTTTCTAGTTCTCTGCTACTATAAAAGAGGTGGTCTAATTATCTATCTCTGCTCATATCATACTACATAATATCTAGCTATCTGTCAATCTATCATCTGTCTCTCCATTTCTTTCTCATCTATTTACATGTGTCTTTCCCTCTTTCTTTACTCTCTTTAGAATATGAACCTAGTAATGGGACTACAGAGTTCAAGTCTCTCTTTGGACATGGTTCAAAATTGTTTTCCAGAATGGCTGGACAAATACATACAGCTCCATCAACAGTGTGTGAATGTGTCTGCTTCCTTATAGACTCTCTGACACCTGATTTTCCATTTTTGTTAGATCTGCCAATCTTATGGATGTGAGGTGGATCTTCAAAATGGCTTTAATTTCTATTTCTCTAATAATTAGTGATTTGGAACATTTTTTTTTTCATATGGCTGTTGGTAGTTTGTATTTCTTTCTTTGAAGCTGCCTAAAAAACTCTCTAAGACTATAATTTGCAGAGTAATGACAGATACACACTGGAGAGAGTTTCTTCCTTGGGAATTCTCTACATCAGTGAAACCATATGTCTGACTGAGACATTTGTGTATGTGTGTGTGTGTGTGTGTGTGTGTGTGTGTGTGTGTGTGTGTGTGTGTATTCTTTGAGTTCCTTGAAGCTAAGAGCTGTTACTAATTTTTGTCTTTTTATCCTCAACACATAACAGAGTTTTTGGCCCATAGTAGGTGCTTAATAAGTTCTTGCTGATAGACTGATTGACTGAATATAACGCCTGATGTTGCAGTTCAACAACAATGGATAGCATTTATGTAGCCAATTCAAGATTACAAAGAAGTTTATAGGTTATTTCCTTTGATCCTTAAAACAACCCTTCAAGTTAGGTGCTAATATTAACCCCATTTTATAGTAGAGTAAACTGAGATTTAAAAAAAAGTAATTTGTATAGCAAATCAGTTTCAGAAGCAGGATTTGAGTTTGAATCTTCTTGACTCCAAAGTCAGCACTCTCCCTCATGCCACCTAGCTGCCACATATCTATTACAAGTCTTCCTATGGAAGATGGAACAAATTTATTCTGAGAAATCATTCCATTTTGGAGAGTAGGTGTAATTACTGGAAAGTTCTTCATAAGTATGAGGCATCATGTGCTTACTGGTAGCTTCTACAAACTGATCTTAATGGGTCTCCTTCATAGTCATGTTTTTCCCATGACATGAATTCAAATATTGAACCCTTATCCCTTCTACCTAAATCTTCTCTTCTCCAGGAAAAATTCATTTCTCTAGCTCTCAAATTAGTTTTTCCAAATGTTTTTGTTATGACATAATTTTGAGACCCCCTTATCATCCTGCTCATTTTCCTCTGAAAGAGCTCTAGTCTGTTGATGCTCATCCTTAAACTATGAAACGTAGATCTGGAAACAATACTCCAGTTCTACACTAATGGACATTGACTACAGCCAGGCACCCTTCCTCCTTTGGGACGGAAGACCTTTATCAATACAGCCTAAAATTATATCATTTTTTATGGATTATTTTATATTTGATCATTAAACTTAGATGGTAAGCTACTTGAGGGCAGGGACAATCTTTTGCATCTTTTTGTATCCACAGTGTTTAGTATAGGGCCTGGGAGGGACACAGTAAATGCTTAATAAATACTGATTGATTGATTGATTGATTATGGCTACCACATCAAGCTTTCGACTCAAATTCAAACAAAATTCTTGACTAAGAACTGCTATCTGGCACCTTTTTCCTCCTCTAGTGTAAATGCAATTGTTTTTTAAATTGAGGTGAAGGACTTCATATTTGTCCTGATGAAATCAAATGCTGCTTTCCCAAAGTAGCAACATTATCCTCAGTGTGTTGATCTACTTTCCCACATATCCTTTTGTAATGCTACTTTTTACCATACAAAGTGGCAACACTAGTGGCGAACCTTTTTTGTTTTAAGGAGAAGAAATTCTTTCACTTATACAGGAAGTATGCAATTTACACTGGACAGGTGTGTAGGAATTATCTCCTGTATGAGAGTGAGTATTGATGATGTTGGGAGTATTCTCTTACACTCCGTATTATTTATGGGTTCATGACCAGATGTCTATTTCCCATAGATTTTAGGCAGCTTTTATCCTGTCTCATAGAGACTTTTAGTTCAAATCTTCTCTGAACTTTGGTAAATGCATCCCACTGGAAACAAGGAGAAATGGGGGCAAAATATGATGGAGTTAGCACAAAACTATCACTGTCAGAAAAGTCACTGAAAACTAATGTCCTTTGATTAGTCATTATGTTTGCCTTTATATAAGAAGAAACAATGGCAAGAGGGGGAAAGATAGAATTTGAAAATAATTGTTTTTAAGCTTAATCAGTCAGTGAATCAAAAATGCACTGTATGTTCTCTAATGGTGCTAAATGAAAAGAATTCATAATTCAGTTCAATATAACAAATATTTTCTAAGTGTCTGTTATTTGCCAGGTGAGATGACAGTTATCAAGGGTATATACATGGAAATTTTATAGCCTTCAGACTTCATCTCCCGGAATTCTTCCCTCATCCCCAAATTCCCTTTTCCTTTGTGTTTATGTGCATCTTTTACGTTATTGTATTTAAGTTTTGGGTAATGCCTGCCTCTCTCATTCCCTCTCTTCCATGTCAGTGGTGAGCACTCCCTGTTTTTTCTAGGTCTCTAGTGAAATATTAATAAATGTTTATAAATATTATACTTTGGAGATACTGAATATTAATTTTAAAATCAACAGGATATAAAGACAAATGACCTTATAGTTTATTTGGGGGAAATGAAGTGTTTGTGGATAAGTGTATGCAAAATATATTTTAAAAGTAAAGGCAAATAATTGTGGGTGGGATGAAAAATGATAATCACTATGGGGACCAGGAAGACTTGATGTATATGTCACATGATCTAGTCTAGTATTCCCTCTCTGAGAAAATTAGAGCAGTCAAACTCATATCCCCATCTACCGGTCTCCTCCAGGCAATAATCAAAATTTCTCTTGGAGAGATACCAATAGAAATTTTGAAATATCTATCAAAGCTTCCCCATGAGCCTCATGCACATGGCCATATACATAATCTATAAGGGCAACACACACACACACACACACACACACACACACACACTTTATGTTATGAATATTAGTCTGGTACTTGCGTGGTATCTTCATAAAATACAATCTCTGTTATAATCCTGTTGCAAAGAAGACACATGTGAACATATAAAATAGTTGGAACATTAGATAATTTATAATAAACATCTATTATAGGATAATTAGAAGACAATTTAGCATGTAATGAGATACTAATTACATAATATAAACAATAAATTCCAGAATCCCATAATTTCAGTTTGAAAGGGTCTTCAGTCACTATGAGGTCCAACATGTACCTTAAAAAAGAACTCTTACTACAATACATCCAAAAAGTAATCATCTAGCATTTTCTTTTAGACCTCCAGTGAGGAGAAACTTAGTACATCCCAACATAACTCATTCCACTTCTTATAGCTTTAGTTGTTAGGCATTTTTTTTCTTATATTGAGATTAAAATACTTTGCTACAACTTTTACCTATAGATTCTATTTTTTTCCCATCTTGGGAAAAGCTAAGCATGTCTAAATGCAAAAATAAAGAGGAGAGAAATGGTTCATTATAGTCCTCAGAGATGGTTTCACAGGTAGAAGTCAAGTTTGGGCTCAAAAAATGATTATGTTTTATACTTTTGCCCAAACTCTCTTCTTCCTTGGACTTCCAGATATCATTGTTTTCAGGGGGAGGGAAAGCATCTTCTCCCACAAGAAGCCTCACCTCTATATTCAATAAGAGCTCATTTTTAATCCTAATGGCAGATGGGAGATTAGAACTGACCCCAAAGACAGAGAATAATGATTTCTCTTACATTCTCTGGCACTCTGGAGTTCCAGGGGAAATTTTCTAAACCAAATTCAGGCATTGTTTATGTTTAAATGGGGCCAAACAGGATTTCTCCTAGAAAGATAATCAGCCTAAAAATTAGATATCAGCTATAGAACAATTATTTATTTCCACACCTCATAATATATGCTTAAAACATGAAAGAGTATAAAGTCCATTAACAAATGCTTCAAATATGAAATTTTAATCCATTACCTATTACATTGTTTCAACCTTGTAGGATTACTCAGTGCATATTTTTCTTTCTTTTCTGATTTGTGCTTCTTCCCTAATCCACAAATTTAGATTTTCAATCAGTCCAGGGCACAGCTTGGGCTTTAGATCTTCAACTAAGGAATATTCTTAGAGGTGGTAGTCTTTTCTTCTATGAAGTGCTTCAGTTGCATGAATCATATTTTACAGTTGTAGGAATCCAAATGCCCGTTGGAGAGTTATGGACAGGAATTTTGTAATATCTCTCAAAACTTCCCCGTGAGCTTCATACACACAGCCATATACATAACCTATAAGGGCAAAACACACACACACACACACACACACACACACACACACACACACACACACTATTAGGAATTCAGTCTGACAGTTGTATGATATCTGTATAATCTTTGCCTCTAAAAAGTTTGTAATCTAGTTGCATAGATGACACATGTAAACATATGAAATAGAAAACAAGACAAGTGTTAGTAAATGTCTATCATACAAGATAATTAGAAGATTATCCAGCAAATAATGAGATGCTAATTACATGATACAAAAAAATTCCTGTCATTCAGGACCTCTCAAGCTATGTGTACTCACTGTTTGGAATTGACTGTTAAACTCTTTTTCTTCTACTATTTTCAGGTCCAAGATTATTTTCCTCAACAAATGAAACAGAAGAAAAATGAAGTAGAACAAACCAAATTGCACCCATTTATCTCCTGTGCTTAAAATTTCTTCTTTACATTTCTGTCCACTGAAATCTTATCCATCCTTCAAGACTCAATTAAAATATTAATTATTCCTTAAAGTCTTCTTGACCTCTCCAGTTGGACAAATCTGTAAATTGCTAGAATCTCAGTCTCCTCACAACACACTGACAAAGGGCCAGCTAGACTTCATTTGAACATCTCCTATAAGGAGGAACCCACCCTCCTCTGAGGCAACCAATTCTGTTTTGGCAAAGTTTTAATTGCTAGAATATTTTCCTACCATCAATATAAAGTTTGTTTCTTTTCAACTCATTACTGATAATTCTGACCTCCAGGGCTATGGAAAACAACTCCAATTAATCCATCTTTCATATGACGTTTCTCGAGTATTTGAAGAGTCATCCTCTACCTTTCTTTCTCCTCTTAAACATTCTGAATTATTTCATCTGAATTTCATATAGCATAGGTCTTGGATTCCCATTCTGGAGTATATGAACTAGTAAAAATATTTTGATAATTATATTTCAGTATAATTGATTCCTTTCATAATGCCATATATTTTATTTTATGCATTTGAAAACATTGTTTTGTGGAGAGTTATGGAAGTTTTACCATATTGGCAAAGGGTTCAATGATGAAAAAAAAGTTAAGAACTCTTGACATAGATTTGGGTTTACTTCCTCTGAATTCTTTCCAGTATTTAAATGTTCTTCCTAAATTGTAGTGCTCTGAACTGAATAAAATAGTCCAGATATATCTTATGCCTCCTTATTAATGGGAACTATTGGTTTATGATTGCATTAGTTCATCTACCCAAAATCACCGTTGACTCATACTGACTTTATAATCCACTAAAATCTCCTTGTCTTTTTCAGACAAATTGAAGTATAATCATAACTTTTCCTCCTGGCCTTCATGTAACTGATTTTTTGCCACTAAATGTAATACATTACATTTGAATTCAACAAAAGATTAGGGTCTACTAGGTCAAGTTTCGATAGACATAGAAAAATCCTGATGTGGGATGGAACTTTTGAATTTTCACCCGGGTTTTCAATCCCATAAAGTCAAAGCCTCATACTAGTCAATTAAACATTAACAATAGGATTGGAGATTTTGTGGAGGATACAATACAATTTAAAATGCAGGCTAGAGAAAGGATGAAGGTATAACAAAGGACTTGAACCAATCCCCACTAACATCTTGCTTTTACATTATTGCAATATGATGACAGCATGTGTGTGTTATATTATAGCAATATGCCGTGGCATTAATAGTTTTGGTGTGTGATAAATGCAATAGATCCCCAAGGAAGTACAATCTGAGGTTAACTTTGTTCAAACATATTAAATACAGCCATTCTCTCACTAAATCCTAGTGGGCCTGCTTATTCTAATGATGAAATATTCAAAGAACAGCAGATCCTGACCAGTATTTTGGTTTAAATTGTGTCCATGCGATGAGTGTTACTAGAACAAGGGCTCATATTACTCTGGACAGTTTTGCCTCTCTGGTGTGAAGGGTAATTAGGAGAGAATGCATAGCAAACCTTCAAATGTCCCTGGTGGACTTCCTTGGAGAATATGATTACATAGAAGCAAAGGAATGGACAAAACTTATTTGGGGAGAATTGGAAGTCATTTATGGACAATATCCAATGCAAGAAACTGACATGAAGATGGAGAGAGGTACATGTTATGGTAACGTTCAAACAAATATAATGGTTGATTTAGATACTATTTATTGAAGATTATAAGATTGGAATACTGTTCAGGTAGAGACTATATTCAGTACTGGACTGACGATGTTTAACAACCAGCTCTCCTAAAACACATAGTATATTTTTATTTTAATCTGTATGTTGAATATTTTATCCATCACTTTCTTAAGTCAGGATAATCAATAAAATAATAAATCAGGCCCTGGTCTGTAGCATTTGTGGATTTCAAAAGTGTAAATGCTCACACTAAAAATTTAAGTTACCTCTTGTGAGTTGGCTGTAGAATAACTTTTGTTTTTTTGGATGAGAAGAAGAAGAAATACTATAGTGTAGAGATAAATATCTTTTCTGTGACTAAAGGAAGTCTGAGTTCTTCACTAAATTTTGATGCTGACTTACTTTGACCATCTGAGTCCTTGACTCACATGAGTTTGAATTCTATCTTTGTCATTTGAGAGCTAAGACATCCGGCAAACTTGGGATTCTATCTACCAAAACAAATACAGGAATTATACGAACACAACTACAAAACACTTTCCAAACAATTAAAACTAGATCTAAACAACTGGAAAAACATTGACTTTTCATGGGTAGGATGAGCTAACATAGTAAAAATGACCATTCTACCCAAATTAATTTACTTATTTAGTGCCATACCTATCAAACTACCAAAAAACTTTTTTACTGAACTAGAAAAAAACCATTACAAAGTTCATTTGGAAGAACAAAAGATCAAGAATATGAAGGGAAATAAAGAAAAAAAAACGTGAAGGAAGGTGGCCTAGCAGTACCAGATATTAAGCTATACTATAAAGCAGGGGTCATCAAAACAATATGGTACTGTCTCTTAAGTATGTCTATTAAGACAGAAGGGAGGATCAGTGGAATAGATTTGGGGTAAGTGACGTCAGTAAATAAATCATTTAGTCTTTATAAGCCTCAGTTTCTTCATTTGTAAAATAGGGATGAGACTACCTGGACCTAAGCACCTGATGGGATTGTTATGAAGAAAGCATCTAGTTAACACTCAAGTTCTATGAAACTGTGAGATGTCTGTAGGGACATTTTCCAATTTGATGGCTGCTTCTAAGTTGTATCAATGTAGTCTTTCCTAGGATACCCATTCAGTGCTAGGCATTCGTTCAGTCTTCTCTTTTTATTCTTACAACTTCTCTGGCATATCCAATACAAACAGAGGCATTTAGGTATCTCCATAGTATTCTTTTTATTATTATTATTATTATTATTATTATTATTATTATTATTATTTGCTACAGACTAGAGATTTTATCAATGTGGGAATTAGTAGCATGGAAACTATTTCCAATTAATGCAGATTGGCAGCTGTAAGTTGGAGTTGTCTGGGTTGCAAAGAGGTAAAATGACTGTGCCTCAGTGGTTAGAGCATTGGATATTGAGTCAAGAATACCTGATTTCCAATCTTGCCTTAGCTACCTATTAGCTGTGTGACCCTGGACAAGATGCTTAACCTCTGTTTGCCATAACCCACTGAAGAAGGAAATGGCAAACCACTCCAATATTTATGCCAAAAAAAACCAAACAATGGTTTGCTATTGTTTTGGCTTGCTATGGTCCATAAGTTCACAAGAGTAAGAAACTGAAAGACTGATAACAATAACAAGAAAAATGACTGGCCAGGGTTATATAACTATTGCTTGTCAGAAAGAGTCAAGATATGAACCCAGATCTTTTTGACTCTTAATTCCCTACTCTTCATAGCATTGTATCTCTCCATGTTGTCACTACTCCTTAATATTTATTTGACACAAGTAGCATCATAAACATTTGAAAAAAAGAGAAAAAATAACAGCCTCTACCTAGAGAGAGATTATGAACCAAATGAGATAAGACAGGCAGTATAAGTCTACCAAAGAAGAGGAAAAGGGGGGCAGGTAGGTGGCTCGATAGATTGGGACCCAGATCCAGATATAGGAAGTCCTAGGTTCAAATTTGGCTTCAGATACTTCCTTACTATATGATCCTGGGCAAGGCACTTTACCCCAATTGGCCAGACCAGTGGTTCCCAAACTTTTTTGGCCTACAGCCCCCTTTCCAGAAAAAAAATATTACTTAGCACCCCCTGGAAATTAATTTTTTAAATTTTAATAGCAATCAATAGGAAAGATATATATATATTAATGTTTCTACCTTTTTCATAAAATATAGTAAAGAAAGCTGTAAATTAGAAACATTGAACTTTGAAATTATGAAACTATTTATTGAACTCAGAATAGAATGTAATACAAAAAAAGTTAAAACATTCGAAATCCCAAATGCACCTGTGGCCATCACCACCCCTCTGGATTGCTGCAGTACCCACCAGGGGGAAGTGGCACCCACTTTGGGAATCACTGGCCTAGACCTTACCTGTCTTCTTCTTTAGAACCAATTCAGAGTACTGATTCTAAGATGGAAGGTAAGGGCTTAAAAATAAGAGAAGAAGAAATAGCTGATTGATATGGAAGTAGAGCCTAGACATAGCCTTCTTGTGCCCTAGGCAAGGTATGAATATTATGTCTTCTGTGAATTACCTAGAGTTATTTTTGTGAGTAAAGTAAATGGATTAGAATGATATATAAATAGTAACTTGACCAAGACCTGATGTGGATTCATTGATAGAGTTAGGGAATTTATCAAATTACTATCCTTAATTGGGCTGACCCTGGGACTTGTAAAGGTTAAAATTAATGGTTGGATGATGATTATATGAAATTATGTGATTGCCAGCATTTATTATATCTTGAGTCAGAAATTGATTTACAAATACTTACAAATAGAGAGAAAACAATAAAGAAGAGCAATATGAGGGAGCTAGAGAAGTTATCTATCCTATCAACCTAAATGTTTTGTCTGGGTCTGCTTAATCGAGGCAGAGATTAATTAGCTCTCAACCAGGAAGGCTGGCACTGAGTAATCATGCGACCTCCTCCAAGATGGAAGCTAGTTTCTCCAGAAGCTAGGAAAGGGGTCAGTCTTCTAGTCACCCAATGAAGTAATGCAAGAGTCAGAGTCCAAGTAGAAGCCAAGCTCTGAGCCCACAATTCAAGCCACAGTCTCCAGTGAAGCTCCCTCCAAGACTATCTAAGACTATCTCCAGAAGACAATATCTTCAGACTATCTTCTCAAAGACAATCTGCCCTGAAGGAATTCTGGGGCTTGCTTTTTATGGTGACTTCTTGTTTCTTCCCCTCTTCACAGGGGGCCAATTACAGTTTCCAAATTGTATAATACTGCCCAGGGGCAATTTTTGTAGGATCAACTTCTCACCTTCTGAAGGTTAAGTTCTCATCAAAAAGATTCACAGATCCCTGGCTGATTGAATTTGTGAGGGTGTGAATTCTCTAATTACCTTGCTATCTTCTCACCTAGTACTAAGTAGAGGGTTTAATCTTTTGTTGATTCAATTCAAAAGTAGGCAATGGGGAGTTAATCCTGTCTTCTGTCTAGTGAGGTACTAAGTAGGGGTACTTAAATTAGTGTTAACTCAGGATAGACAATAGAGTAAAGAATTCTCTTTCACCGACATAAACTTGCCATAACTTCAAATAACACTTCAAGTGTGAGGAACCATTTTCTTGGGGAAAGCCATCTCATGATTATTTGCTATTTTGATTAAACAGACATTTATGGAATATGTATCATGCTCCATCCACTATATGAGGTGTTGGATGGGGATTTAAAGGTTAATAGTGTAACTTCTGCTCTCAAGGAACTTATAATCTTTAGGAGTGCTAAGAATTTTAATTTGATCAACATTTATCATGTACCCACTATGGGCAAGGAACTAGATGAGGAGTCAGATATAAAATGACAAAAAACAAAAACAGCTATGACCTAAAGGAACTTAAATGTTAATGGAGGGATAAAGCATGGACACTACATAAATACAAGGCAAGTCAAGAAAGGAGAGAGTAGGATCCATTAAGAGTATTACAGAAGACATTCTGAAGGAAGTGACATCTGATGTGAGTCTTCAAGAAAGAAGAGGAATCTGAGGTGAACAAAGAACACAGATCTGAGAAATATTGAATTATTGAATTAGAATCCTTAATTCAGTTCAGTTTGATTCCATCTAATGACTATTTATTATACACCTACTAATCACAAGTTAGCAGGATTTTGTAATTCATTTGGGCATTTGAGAAAGAAATGGATGAGTCAAAGATGATTGCAACAACTTAAGCATAATCTTTCGGAAGAATGAGTGAGGTAAAGGGATGTCACAAAAAGGAGCAAGCTTGGGGGAACAATGATATTAGTCATGTTGAGCTTGCGATGACTGTGGCACTAAATATCTCTAGTGGAGACATCTAATAGGCAGCTGTGTTATACCAAACATCCTCTTCTATGTCATTTTCTTCAACTGTATATGTGAATCTTTAAAAAGGTTCACTGACTTGGTTCAGCAGCTTTTCCCCTTGTGTTCAGATCCCAGCAGGAGTCAGAGGTATAGAGCTTGCCTGAATGTGTCCCAGAAGCTTCTACAGCACATCCTCATTTTAAGACTAAAAATAAATCTTTTGCCTGTAAACTGGAAAATATCCAACTCTGCTAATATTAATGCCAGATTTCACATTTGATCCAAGAACATGTAAATTTGCCTTAGCATCCTTTTGACCAATGTTTTGCTTGAGATTTAAGGGGAAAAAAATCTCAAAAATGCTTCTCTTGTTGTAATTTTGAGTGGCATTTCATTAAACATTTCCAGACCCTTAATCAGCACGCTCTAAGCTGTGCTATGTTTTCATACAGAAACACTAAGAAAGGGAACAGCTGATATGAGCTATTGATGGATTTATCTGCACAGAGCTCAGAAGACAGGCATGGTCAGTGGCCTCAGTGGGGCAGAGTTTCTAATATAGAAAGTAGCTGGCAAGATGTATAAGCTAAATACAAAGGAGGTCTCCGAAAGACTTGTGGAAATTTATGGAATGTTTAAGACCAAAAAACCCCATGAAATGTTCCCTTGGTGAGGTAAGAAGGACCAGTCATCAAAGGCAGTTTGTTGCGCAGTTATGATTTGATAAATTTTCTCCTATATTCACTCCCACCCCAAATCTTAACTGTCTTGGGAAGTGTCTTTCATTTATCCTCCTCCCAACACCCCACCCCAGAATACACCTCAACAAAAATATGCAGATGTTGTCCTTAGAGAGTCTAAGAAAGAGAGTCTCAGTGTAAAAAATTGGAGAAATGTTGAGGAACTTCACTTTTAGGGGGAAATCTTATTCTTCCATTCTGTTTTCTTGATAGAGTGGCCACAACTAAGGCTGAATTGGGCAGATGGAGAAAATAGGATGGAATATTTTAACCTTGTTTACACAAGATGACTAGGACCTAATCCTTAGAAGCCTTTGATAATCAGTCTTCATTGTGATTTGTTTTACTTACAATAGCCATGGATAACTATAGGGTGAGATTCTCCCCTTCTGACTCCTTTAAATTATAGAACATTGACTTAAAATTCAAGAAATAAAAAGTGGTGGAGTTCTGGAGAGAAATATTCTTTTTCTGTAGTTATTTTTCAATCAATAAGATATCTGGGGTGGATTTCTGGTCATGCTTTAGACCTCAACCCACTTGAGCTACATCCTTTGTTCAATAAGGGGAAGATAAGGCAAGGGTGTAGAAACATTTTAATGGTATAGTGGATAGAGTGCTGATGCTAACAAGAATAAAGTTAACAGGAATAGATATTAAATATTGTACTTGGATTAAAAAAAACTCTAGAAAAAGCATTCAATGGAAGACAAAGGGTCAAAGGCCTTTGATGCAAAAAACAAAACAAAACAAATCACACAAGAAGCCTTTCCAGTATGTACAATGAACTTTCTAGCTCAATGTGAGACATTGATGTATTATGGCTATTGAAAGAGAGAATGTGTTTTTATGTTATATTAATAGTATCTAGGATGATAGTTCCACAGCACATTCTGCTCTGTCCAACCAATGGACTACTGTTTTCAATTGTGGGTACCATGTTTTAGATATGATATTAACAAGTTAGAGTATATCTAGAGGAGTATAATCAGGATGAACTCCGGCAAGGATGGTCCCAAGCCCGGCTGAAAAAGGAGGAGGGTTGGGCGTGGGGTTAGCAACCTCACCCTGTAAAAAGTCTCACTTGCTACAGAAACGGCAACCTCATTAAACCAACAAAACCAATGACCGCCTAGTCTGGAAGATTGCTCTCCAACAGAGTCCATGACGTGCAGATGTGGCCTCATACCATCAACTCCTGGTGGCAACTTTTAGAACTAAGTTGAAATCATTCAATGACCTTTCAGGCAGATTACACCACAAGTTCGAAGATCTGCCGAAAATGAAAGAAAGGCCGTTGGAATGACATGGGCTCAGCTGGGGGAAGTTGCCCAGAACAGAGTCGGTTGGTGTGAGATGGTTGCAGCCCTATGCTCCTCTAGGAGCCAACAGGAATAACGATAATCAGGATGATGAGGGAGACTTTAACACAGGACATATGAACAATTAGTTAAAAAGATGATATGTTTAGCTTAAAAAAGGAAGGTCCTGGTAAGGAGGATAGCGAGTAAAGTGTGGGGAATAGTGATTGGGATGGGAAGGAAGGAAAGAAACAAGGATTTGCTATTAGTACCCTCTTTGCACCAGGCATGGTGCTTAGTATTTTTAACGAAAAAAAGAAAAAGAAATCTCATTTGAAGAATTGTAAATTATCTGGATAATTTGGTTATTCCAGCCTAGAAAGGAGTCCTGTCTTAATCAAACTGAATGTCTATGTCAATTCAATTGAACAGATATAATCTTGTCATTTGAAGATATATCAACATTTCCATTTTATTCATTATATAAAGGTCATTAGCTAAATATTACCACTACCATATAAATGATCTTTTACTATTAATAAAGTAATGTTGAAATAGCTTTAAAAATATCATTGATCTTCACAACAACCCTGAGAAATAGGTACATTTATTTTTATTATCCCCATTTTATAGTTGAGGAAACTAAGGCAAACAGAGGTTTGTGACTTGCCTAGGGTCACATAGCTAGTAAGGGTATGAAGTCATTTTTAAAATTCTAGCCTTCCTGAATCATTGCTTGGTGCTCTAGCTACTGTGCCATCTAGCACAAATTATGGTAGATGCTACAAAAAACTAACAGCACTCATAGGCTTCCAAGTCACTCAGTGGTTAGAGTGCCAGGTCTGAAAACAAGAGGATCTGGATTCAAATCTGGCTTTAGATACCTCTTAGCTGTGTGACCATGAGCAAATCACTTAGCCCCAATTGCCTAGCCCCTAGTGCTATTCTGCCTTGGAACTGATACTAGTTATGATTCTAAATTGAAGGTAAGTGTTAACAAACAAACAAACAAACAGCACTCTGCATTGAGGCTTGAAAATATGGCACTAGATATGTACTTATCCAGATTCGGAAAACAAGATACATGATTTGAAGTTGAGTTGAGTAGATAACTGATCTAGATAACTGTTGAGTTCTCTTTTATTTTAACATTCTAGGATTCTAGATAGAAGAAAAGGAAGAAAAGGACAAGGAGATTCAGGAGGAAGAAGAGGAGGAAGAGGAATCAGAGGAGGAGGAGAAGGAGGAAGAGGATGAAAAGAAGAAAGTCAGTCCATGAGTCATTTTATAAAAAAGGTGAAAATTACCAGTTTCAAATGGATTTGGCAAAGCAGAGTCTAGTATAAGCCCTCTGAAGATTCCTCAGCCAGTCTAATAGACAGGGGGATGAATGAAAACTACATTTTATGGAAGAACTATGCTCTGGTGGAATTAGAATAGGTCTGGCTGTGAGTGGTCACAGAATTCCCTACTGTGAGTGGTCATAGTAACCCATTGCCTTTGGAGCTGAACAGACTTTTAAGATGCTATGAAGAAGGGCCAGGGTGGAGATGGTGGAATACAGGCATCAATCCAAATGAACTCTTACAACATTCCCCTTCAAACAGCTTTAAAATAACTCTCAAATCAAATATTGGAATATCAGTCAACAAAAGTGTGACTGAGACATTTTTCCAGGCTAAGACAACTTAGAAGGTTGGCAAGAGAGGACTAGGATATCAGGGCCAATGCCAGCTTAGTGTTCAAGTGACAACAGGCAGCACTAACAATAGTTGTGGAACTTTGGAAGAAACTGTGACAGCAGAAGCAGCAGCTTTGGGAGCAGTCAGTCCAGAGATGATGGTAAGGGAGTCAGACAGAAATTGTCTGTGGTCAGAAAGAAATTGGAGGGGATCCTTCACCAGTACTGGGTGTAGCTAGTGCAGAGTGGCAACTCTCTTGCCTATATCCAGTTCTGGGTCATAGTTCCAGAGCATAGGAGAGCCCTTGTGTTCTGTCACAAGGGAGTAGAGACATTGATTGTAGTTTTAAGACACATAGGAGTATTAACATTTGGAGCTATAGAAGAGCAAGGCCTTGGTTCCAAGTCAAAGAGGAATACTAGTAGTTGTAGGGAAACTGGGTTCTTCCTCAGTAAAGATGAGAGCACAGAGTAGAACAGCAAACACATCTCCCCTAGTTACACCACCTTGGAAACAATGACAACTTACAGTTGTCCAAGATTAGCTCTGAAAAGACCATCTGAATAGAAAATTTGATTTTCAAATGCAAGGTTCAAGAAAACCACATAAAGGTAAAGATGAAAGAGAAATCATGACTCAATAAGGTTAAACTGTGTTTTTCTGTATGGGAAGATGATACATATAACTCTTAAGAATTTTGTCATTAGGGTTGTCAAAAGAATTCTACCTACAAGGTGTGGGACTGAAATAATTATGTCAAGTTGATTTTAAAAAAAAATACATAGATTAGGAAAAAGGGATGCCTTGGGAGGAGGGAGAGGAAGAATGAGGAAAATTATCTCACATAAAAAAAGAGAGTAAAGAAAAAATTTTATAGTGGAGAAATAGTGGGAAAATGGCCAGATGTGGGTCATGCTTACATATAAATTGGTTCAAAAAGAGAAATATACACACACACACACACACACACACACACACACACACACACACACACACATATATATATATAACACACTCAATTGGCAATGATAATAGAAATCTATCTTTCCCAAAAAGAAAGTGGGAGGAAAAGAGGTTACTAGAAGGGAGGGGTTGATAAAAAGGAGGCAAGTAAAAAGAAGGCAGTGGTCAGAAGTAAAATTAACTTTTGAGAAAGGACAGGATTTAAAAAGAGAAGGAAGTATAAACAGAAGACAATAGAGTGGAGGGGAATGCACAGTTAGTAATTATAACTGTGAATATAAATGGGTTGAACTCACTTCTAAAATGGAAGCAGATAGCAAAATGAATTAGAAATTCAACAAAATTTGCTTACAAGAAACACTATTGAAACAGAGTCACCCAGATTTAGAATAAGAAGCTGGGGCTGTCTATTATGCTTCAGATGAAGTAAAAGAGGCAGGGGTAGCCACCAATATTTCAGACAAAGCAAGGGCAACAAGAATCCTAAAAAAATTCTGGAAAACTGAATTTTGCTAGAAGATAACATAAATAATATAAAAATATTACAGTGGTTTTATCTGAAAAAAGCCTTATTTTTCAGAAATATTAGAAACTGAGTCAAATTCATAAAAAACAAAGTCATTCCCCAACTGATAAATTATAAAAGAATATGAATAGGCAATTTTCAGAAAAAAGAAATCAAAGCTATTTATAATCATATGGGAAAAATGCTCTAAACCAGTGATGGGCAAACTTTTTAAAGAGGGGGCCAAAGGAAAGGAAATACTCATTTGTCAGTCTGTTTCTAAGGCAGCTCTTTTGAAGTTTCATTGTATTGTGTATCCTACTCATTGTATTCGTCAGATTAGGAATAATATAGCTAGGCTGGATAGAACATTTCAGGGGGCTAGATCTGGCCCGTGGGGCCATAGTTTGCCCTTCACTGCTCTAAACCATTCATTAGAGAAATGAAAATGAAACCAATTCTGAGGCACCATTTCATACCTATTAAAAATGACAGATTCTGTGGAGGAGGAGGGAAAATAGGTATACTAAAAAACTGTTGTTGGAATTGTGAAGATCCTATCATTCTGGAGAACAAGTTGAAACTATGCCCAAAGGGCTACAAAACTGTGCATGCTCAGCAAAACTATACTAGCTCTGTAGCCTAAAGAGATCAAAGAAAAAGAAATATCTATATGAATACATATTTGTAGAGGCTCTTCTGGTGGTGGCAAAGAATTAGCAATGGAGAGAATGTTCATTTATTGGGGAATGGCTAAATAAGTTGCGTATGATTTTGATGGAGTTATAATGCTCTGTGAAATGTTGAGGGGGATGTTTCAGGAAAAAACAAACAAACCTGGTTAGACCTATATGAACTCATAGAAAATGAAATGAGAAGAATTAAGAGATTGTTGTGCACAGTAATAACAATGATGTAATGATGATCAAGTGTGAAAGTCTTGGCTATTCTGATCATTACAACAATCCAAGATAACTACAAAAGACTTGTGATAAAAAAAAAATTCTGTCCACCTCCAGAGAGAGAACTAAAGAACTCCAAGTACAATTTGAATTATATTTTTCTTGTTGTTGTTGTTTTAAAGAGTTAATATAGAAATATGTTTGCATGATTTCTTATGTATAATTGATATTATTTTGTTTGCTTTCACAATGGGTGGGATTGAGTGTGAGGGAGGAAAGAATTTGGAACACAAAATTTTAAATAATGTTTAAATAAATGTTAAAAAACATCATATTAAAATGTGTTTTGAAGATATTAGGGAGGAAGAAGACATAGGAAAGAATGTTGTAGGACAAATGATTAATAGAGGATTTGACATGTCACCAGCCTTAGGAAGTCAAGGGAAGTTTAAAAGCTTAAAATCTTTGGCCCCCATCCTTTCCATCAAGCAGTTCACTGGCATGTTGCAATAAACCTTTTGAGAATTCATTCTCATCTATGACTCAGGAAAGTGCTATGGGGAGAGGAAACAGTCTTGTTAGAATTATAATGCAAACAGTCAGTGGGTCATTTGCCTGGTCATTTTCCAGTTCAAATTTCTTAGTGCACATGCAAACTAAAAGCTCATATTCCTGTACCTAATGCTGAAGACTCCCTATATGGGAGAGCTGAGAGAAGAGTAAGAATTAGAATATGTTAGACCAAACTTCTCTGTCTCTGTCTCTTTGTTTATATTACCCAGTCTTCCTTATCTTTCTTCTCCTCTCATCTACTCTTCTCTTGTCTCCTCTCATCTCCTGTCCTCTCCTGTCCTCTCTTGTCTTGTCTTTTCTTTTTGTCTCTTCCTATTTTTTTCTTTCTATCTGTCTCTCTCTTATTTCCCTTTTGGCATTTCTGTGACATTTTCAGCCCACATTCTTTTTTCTTTCCTACTCTGTCTCCTACTCTTGAGGAAAAGTTCAGACAGCAGAGTTAAAGCACCATTTTTCAGAGTTCTCCTATTACACCCCCCTCTAAAAGAACTTTAAAAATATTTAAAATGAATTCTTGGCAGAAAAGTCACAAATGAAAGTCACAGTAAGTCTTTTTCCTAGACTAAGCTGTCCCAACTCTAACATAAAATCCAAAGTCAAGAAATAGGCTGGAAAAATAAGCAAAAAACAACAACAACAACAACCACCTGGTCATTAAAATGTAACAGGGTAGCTCAAAACAGAAACTGAAATGAAGACAATAACTTAAAAACATCTCTAAGCAAAGAAGCAGAAAGAAAAATGAAGGTTGCACATGAGCCTAAAAAGAATTCCTGTACTAGCTGATGGAACAGAAGAGTGATTTTTAAAATCAAATAAGAGTAGTAGAGGGAAAATTTGGAAAATAAATGAGTAATGCAAGAAGATTATGGAAAGAAATTTAGCAGCTTATAAAAGAGTTACAAAACTTCACTGAAGAAAACAACTCTAAAAATTTAAATTGGTCAACTGGTGAATGGGGTACCAAAAGTACTAAAGAAAAAATTTTAAATCACAATTTTTTCTCATTCCTTTTCTTTTGGTGGGGAATATCTGTGACATAGACCATTCTTATCATACAGAATATAAACAGGTTATACAGATGTTTCATTTTTCTTTAGAAGAGATAGTCTATTTCTCCCCTGATAGGATTCTTTTTCTATCTAGAGCTTGAAATAATTCAACCATATAATCTCTGTATTTCTTATCTCTTACATATACTTCTGCAAATAAGTATTTGTTTTAAGATTTTTTTTGCCTCTAATTTAAGTAGTATTTTTAAAAGGGAAGATCTCTGATTGGGAATCATGATATCTAATAATAACAATATATGCCAATTAGATTTTGATGTAGTAGCTCAATATATATATATATGTATATGTATATATTTTTAATTGTTTTTCACCTTCTGTGATACTTTCATATAAAAACATTGATATTACTCCCCTTCCCCCCACATTATGTGAGTTAGTGCATTGAAATCTGGAGGAGCAGTGTAGAATTTAATGGAAAGAATGTGGAGGTTGAATTCAGATGAGCCCCGTATTTGTAACTTGCTTCTCACATTTATTGAATCCATGAAATGTAGAGAAGACCTCAGAAGAACAGTGAGTGGACAATGAAGTGATTCTGAATTTATAATGATTCAGTAAGTTGATTTGAAAGATGAATGTGGGGAAGAGGAAGGTGATAAAAGATAAGCCATGCTCCCTCATAGAGTGAGGAATGATTTGCCTAAGGTCTTTGTGTTTGCTTTTAAGAACAGGCAATTTCATAGGAGTCAGATGATCCAGATGGCTTTCTCCCCTTACTGAATATGGGGGGAAAACAACAACAACAACAAATGGTAGCCTTGGCTGCTTGT
Organism: Gracilinanus agilis; assembly: GCF_016433145.1. NCBI lineage: Eukaryota > Metazoa > Chordata > Mammalia > Didelphimorphia > Didelphidae > Gracilinanus > Gracilinanus agilis. The sequence continues at coordinate 681,467,084 of NC_058131.1, forward strand.
CATAGGGAGGGCTAGCCAGGTCCAAAACTGTCACTGATGGTGGGAGAGGATGCTTGGCTTTTTTCTGTTTTGACTCTCAAACCTGGTTTGCTCCAATCCATAGGGATTCCCTCCCTCCCAGATCACTTCAAATCAGAACAAATCTCATGCCTGAAAATCAAGCTTAGAACCACCGTGTTATGCCTAGGTTGAAAAAAAGGAGACATTATAAGAAAATGCTGCCTCTTAGCATGCTAACCACAATTCTTTCCAGATGCCTGGATGGGGTTGGTCAGAGTCTATGCAAAGCTCTCTTGTGACATTTAGCTGTGGTTTGTAAACCCACATTGCTAACTCTCAGAGTCCCAAAGGCCTTGGATCCTCTGTAGCCTATGAGCATGAAGAGTCTGCATGTAACCTTCATCTGACTTTGGGTGGCTTCAGAGCCCTAACTTGCAACTATGGCACATGGGCAAGAGGGGAAACTGAGGGAAGGGGAAGGGTGGATCCTAGAGAAAGTAGATGAGGTCATTCCTGGGAAAGAGTAGGGCTATGGAGGAATTATGTGGACTGTGGGAAAATGGCAATTTCCCCAGGCCAATCAGAATGAGCAGGCTTTTCCCATGACTACCACTGGTGGCTTTCCTGATGGATTCAGTCACACTGGGAGGTGGGGGGATATTGGCCATTCCTCAGGGAGTATGACCCCTATCTTCCCCAACATCCCTACTTCACAATTAGTCTTCTATTACCCAATATGGCACATAGGAAAAAAAGTATTATTCTAGAATCAGAAAGCCTTGGTTCAAATCCTACCTGGGTGACTTTAGCTAAAATTATTCATGTTCCCTAAACCCAAGTTCCCTGTAAAATGAGGAAGCTGCATCAGATGACCTCTGAGGTCCTTTCTAGTTCTAGATGCTTATCATTCTTGGACCTTTGAATTCCCAAGATAAGGATATATGTGGAGGAAGGCTTTGTAGTAACCTTTATAGATCTTGAGATAAATACTACATGAGTATCTCAAGATCTATAAAGCAGGGAAAGTTGACTTAAACCAAGAACTACCATGAATAGACAGTTGGTGCTACAGGGATGATATAGAGTTGCTATCTAGTAGAAGGAGGGGTACTTTAATTTTTCTGCCCTCAGCCCTCTTAGCTCTTTTTTTTCTGATTTCATGTGCCTTTACTCCCCCTCTCCTCCTATGCTTGTCACAGTGAGAGAAGCTTTCACATTAATTCAGTAAATTTTCATACTTTAGAAGTTGAGAATTGACTGATTGGAAGCATTTAAAATATTTATTTATTTATTTAGAATATTTTTCCATGGTTACATGATTCATGTTCTTTCCTCTCCCCTCTTCTCTCCTCCCTCCCAGAGCTGACAAGCAATTCCACTGGGTTATACATGTATCATTGTTCAGAATCTATTTCCATATTATTCATATTTGCAATTGAGTGATTTTTTAACATCAAAACCCCAATCATATCCCCATCCAACAAGTAATTGATCATATATTTTTCTTCTGTGTTTCTACTCCCACAGTTCTTTCTCTGGATGTGGATAGCATTCGTTGTAAGTTCCTCAGAATTGTTCTGGATCATTGCTTTACTGCTGGTAGAGAAGTCTGTTACATTCAATTGTACCACAGTGTATCAGTCTCTGTGTATAAGGTTCTCCTGGATCTGCTCCTTTCATCAATTCCTGGAGGTCTTTCCAGTTCACATGGAATTCCTCCAGTTCATCATTCCTTTCAGCACAATAGTATTCCATCACCATCAGATACCACAATTTTTACAGCCATTTCCCAATTGATGGACACCCCCTCACTTTTCAATTTTTTGACACCACAAAGAGTGCAGCTATAAATACTTCTGTACAAGTATTTTCCTTATTATCTTTTTGGGGTACAAACCCAGTAGTGATATCACTGGATCAAAGGGATTCTTTTAAAGCCCTTTGGGCATAATTCCAAATTGCCCTCCAGAATGGTTGAATAATTCACAACTCTACCAGCAGTGCATTAATGTCCCAATTTTACCACATCTCCTCCAACATTTATCACTTTCCTCTGCTGCCATATTGACCAATCTGCTAGGTGATAGTAGGTACCTCAGCATTGTTTTGATTTGCATTTCTCTAATCAGGAGGGAAGAAGCATTTTTCTTTTAAGTATTAACTTGAATTTTACCTGAAGCTTGCTAGAAACTAAGGTAAGAGCTACTTAATGGGGATTAAGAATAATAATAGTAATAACATTTATAAAACATAGTTTGCTAAGTGCTTTACAAATATTATCTCATTGTGTTTTCACAAAACCTTGGGAGACAAGTGTCTTTATAATTCCCATGTTACAGATGAAGAAACTGAGATAGAAATTAAATGGCTTACCCAGGATCACACAGAACATGTCTGAGGTTTCATTTTTAACTCGGACCCCCTAGTGGCACCTTCTAATGCTCTTCATTTGTCTAGTCAGTTGATTTCAGAGACTTAAATGATAAGGAGAATAAAACTATGTGAATCAATAGAACAGAATCTTTAAGGGAACTATTTACAACATAGATATGAATAGAAATTCTCCCTGGAAATTATGGTGGGTTATTATTGTTTTAATGTAAAAATTGAAAAGGACAGTGGAAAAAATGACCTGCAAAATAGAAGCTGTGGCCAGGGAAGGGGCAGTCATCCCTAACTTTGATGTGCATTACAGGAAAAAAGGACAACTTCCCCCCAAACACACACACACACACACACACACACACACACACACACACACACACACACACAGATACACTTTGTAACAGAATAGGTAAGAGTTGGAAAAAAAGGTTAACCAAGCCTGCATTTTGAATGGAATGCTGAGAACTGAAAAAGAAAATACTGGGAATAAGGGAATAACTAGGTGCCAGACAAGAGGGGAACTGTTGGAGGGGAATTAGGATTTAAATATTTAGCATAAGGTAAAACCCAAGCTGTCTAAGGACTGAGAGTTCCAATTATAGAATGAAGAGGAAGGGAAGCCATATTTTCTTCCTTGAGTGACTCTGAAGCAGTTAGTGTGTGGCTGTTATTAGCTGCCCCAGTCAAGAGCCCAGGAAGAAGTGTGCATCCATCACATAAGAGAAAGACCTCAAAGTTAAGCAAGAAGATCAGGCTGGGTGCTGGACATCCCAGTCTGAGTCAAGCTCCTTGGTTTTACACTCCTGGATTATATTGCTGAGAACCTGTTTCCTGTGACCAACATTGAAGCAGCAGTGAACCAAACTTGTGAGAAAAATCCTATTCCCTTCAGCCAGCCAGGCTGACAGCTTGGTAGTGTAGTGTAGACATTTGTTCCCTCTCCCAGCTCCTGTGTTTTGTCCCATAGAATCTTAGTTGTCAGGGTGACCTCTCTCCTTATTTCCTTCCCTTTAATCTTTAATAAACTTGAGTTTGTAAGTCCTTTGTCCTAGTTTCACTATTTAGAGGGTTTCCTATAGTTTATAGTAGTCTCCCAGCTTGGATGGCAGTTGGAGTTAACTGCCAGTCCAAACTGTCCCTAACCTGTGTCCGTAGGTGTGGTCTGTGATTCCCATTTTGCATTTGTTCTCAGTCTGTTATTCCCTATCCAATTAGTCCTCTTTCTCCCCTTTCTCTAAACCCAGTATTTAAATATTTACCTCTAAGAGTTCCCAGGAGGACTGACATTTAACTTTAAGGCTGAGGATTATGGGAAGATTCCAATGGACATACTCACTGTTCTCTCATCTTTGGAGGCACAAGGAGGTGGGCTGTTGTGAGGGTTTATTAAGCAATTAATTAGTATTAGTGTTGGACCTAGCAGGAAGGGATGGAATGAAGGAGCAGGAAGTGGGCTTTTGCTCTGAGAGAGACTCCATTAGTGGTTGGACATAACTGTTGCTAACCCTGGGAGATCTCAGAGTTAGGGAAAAACTGCATCCAGATTCCCAGGGATCCTGAGAGGTGAAGGCTTTCAGCAAGTGGACAACTGACCTGCAGAGATGCACCAAGTGAGGAAGTGATTTGGGATCTGGTGGACAGCATTTCAAACGCACTCTCCCTACCTGGGCACCTTGGATCACCTGGTGGAGTTGGCTCTTGGCATCCTGTGACCATCCTTGGATTACCGTGAGACCCCAAAGCCACCCTCAGGCCCTTTAGCTGACCAAACCTGGCTGGAACCAGGTTTGAAGAAGCTTTCCCTGTGACTTCAATACTGCTTCCTTTGGGCCCTGCCTGGCTTAGGTCAATAGGATAGTGTAGTTAAGTCCTTCCCTGTCCCTGTGGTTTTCCCTTAGGTTTCAAGTGTAGAATCCCTTATTCCATCCTTTATTTAGTTACCCTCAATTAAACTGTATAAACTTTTACCTTTGCCTGCTGGTTCCATACACCCTGGCCTATGGTGAGCTGGGTGACTGTTGGGCCAACTGCCATTCCTATGTCAGTTAACAGCTTGGCAGTAAACCCTGGTCTCCCTATCCTGTTTGGTCCTGTCTCTCCTTCAACCCAGTGTGTACCCACAAACCATTTAGTTACATTTTAATAATAATAATTAACATCCCTCGTGCCTCACCATTACAGGGAGGAGAGATCTTGTGGGTCCTGGAGCACTTCAAACCCCAAAATGCGAGATTTCCCTGAAACTTTCAACTTCTGCATACAGCCACATCAATCTTCCAACTTCAGTGAACACCACTGAAGATATATATTGTAGTTCCTCAGTTTTGGCCAGGGGGCCTGGATTCTGGTGGGAGGGAGACGGCCCCTGAGGGCTAACCAACCCAGCTTGAACCTTGATTACAACCTTCCCTCTTTAGCCAGTTAAATTTATTTAGGAGAGGAGTCTTACTGGAGTCTGGGTCAGTTGACTGAGAATGGAAAGCTACAGTAGAAATACGTTACTGCCCAACTCTGGTCACCTGGTCAACTTTACTTTTTTTCCTGATACCCTTTCCTTTACCCATGAAATGTTTTATAGCTGAATAAACCCCATCTTAGAGATCTGAGTCAGATCTGGAAAACAGTTGACTTGGGAGGGAGCCGGCCTCTTCGTGGGTTGTGGGAGGAAAGTGGATTACTCACCATTTTAAACTGCTTTTCAGCAAGTGGCAGTGGGGAGGCTTGACCTGATTTAACCCAGCTCTGAGCAATTGCCGGGGAGTTTTGGGGTTCAGTCAATAGAGAGCATCTCCCCCTAACACCTCATCCCTAATTTACCCATATTGGAGAAACCCCACTTGGGAAACAACCCTGAATGTCTCCTTAGTAAGGAGGGGTGGTGTGAATAGCTTTGGCCCACTACCACTCAGTCAAAGGGGTTACTAGAGCACACCCCAACTATCTGCTACTCCCCTTCTTACAATTCAGACTGTAAACTCATTGAGGGCAAGGACTGGTTTTATTTTTCTTTATGCCCTTCCCATTAGCACAATGGCTGGCATATAGCAAAAGTTTAATAAATGATTGTTGACTGACCAACTGATGGTCTAGATATTTTATGACAACTTATGCCAACAGCTACATTGTTTAATTCTAGCTCTGGATAAAAAGCACAAAGCAGTCAAAGTATCTCTTTATCAAGTTTTAAATTAGAAGTCATGGAGTCACAGAACTGGAAAGAGTACTGGGGAAAGTTCAAGTCAAACAGATGAAGAAACTGAACCCTAGCAAGGGGAAATAACTTCCCTAAAGCCATACACACCTAGCTAGTTGCAGAAGACCTGAGTTCAAATCTCCCCTTTGTCCTTTACTACTTGTGTGGAACTGGGCAAGTCACTCAGTGCCTTTACTTGTAAATCAAGGAATTGGCCTTGATGGCATCTATGTTGTATTCTAGTTCTAAATCTGTGATTCAGTGACACAGTGATAATCATGGACAGGACAGAGGCCACAGTCTCTATTCCTTTTCAGAATTCTATGTTAGTCACAACGTGCATCCAAGGATCCACAATTAACGTATTAGTTGACTTCGACATGAGAGTCATGCAAGCAACTAAAACCCTCATCTCAAAAGCACTAAGCTCCCCAAATTTATCTCTACTATACAGGACAGATACTGCTTTTTGGTTACTCCTACAAAATGGAAGAAAAATGTACTTCAGAGATTAATATCTCTAATTTCCAGGTGAGAATCCTTGCCCTGGAGAGATTAAGAGACTTGCCAAGTATTACACAATATGAAGTAGAGTTAAAATTTGAACTCGTGCCTCCAGTAAATCCAAGTTCCACTTTCCTTCCATCTTACCACACTATACTCCAGCCCTCAACCAACTAAATGAAATGGATTCTCTATGTCTTTGTATGAAAGAACATGAGCCAAGTTACTAAGTTTTTTAAACAAAATATTTAAGCTACTAGTCCAAAACCTCAATGGAAACATATTATATTATTGAAAATCTAATGTTCAAACAAAAGATCCACTTTAAAAAAAAAAGCTTACCCTATTACCAGCAAAGATCTCCAAGCTGATTCTCAGAAGCCTGTGTTACAGGATCTTTAGCAAAGGACATAGGAATCCTGTCAAGGAAAAAAAAAACCTCTATCTTCTAAATGAAAGTAAAACAACTGTGTGAAATGTTGGATTATGGGTGGTTATTTCCCAAGAAATATGACTGTAGCTGGAGGGTCACAGGAGACAAACATGACAAAGTACTTAAATTCACCTGTGACTCGTGTCATTGGAGAACAATTTCGGTAATATGGTGGGGGTTAAAGTCAAGTTGCAGGGTATAAGAAGTAAACAGGTGGCAAGGAAATGGCCATAGATAGCCTAGACCACCATTTTGAGATACTTGGCTGTCACAGGAAGGAAGAAAAAGAAGCAGAGCTGAATGATTTCAGGAATGAATGAAAGCTCCATTAGAATAGGGGTGGTGGTGTGCTAAAACTAGCTAGTACTTGACTTATTGGTTAAATTTTTATTGTGAACATTTACTCTGTGGGAATTGTAAAACACTACAAGGCAGGGCTCCATTTAATTATATTGTTTATTGTTTATTGACTGGACTTATAAAAATGAGGGAGAAAATTGTAATCATATAGGTTGTATCATGTATGCATTATTCCAGAAAAATGGCTATGAAATATTTACCAGTGCATCTCTGAATAATGCTTAAGCTGATTATCTTTGTAAGGAAAAGAGAAGATGGCAGTGGAAATAGAAAGACTGAAGATGTGAAAAAGAAGGGGCCCCTTTGGGATCAGAGCCTTGGAAGAGGCAAGCGAAGATGGCATCAAGATCACAGGTGGAAACCTGATTGGAGGGCAGGCACTTTCCATCTTCTATGACAGTAGGAGGGGAACAGACAGTTAGTGGAAGTCATTGAACAACTTGAAAGTAGAGGGGACCATCAATGGAGGAGCTCATGCTGCATGCCTTTGTTTTCAGTAAGATAAGAAGTGAAATTGACCACTGACAGAGAAAAGGAGAGTGGGAGTGGGATAAGAGAAGGGACACTTTCCAATAGTCTTTATTTTTTTTAATTGTATTTTTTTTAAAAACCCTCACCTTCCATCTTGGAGTTGATACTGTGTATTGGCTCCAAGGCAGAAGAGTGGTAAAGGCTAGGCAATCGGAGTCAAGTGACTTGCCCAGGTTCACATAGCTGGGAAGTGTCTGAGGCCAGATTTGAACCTATGACTTTCCATCTCTAGGCCTGACTCTCAATCCACTGAGCTACCCAGCTGCCCCCTCTAGTAGTCTTTAGGGAATGAAACTGGTATCAGCTGGGAGAGGGGTCAAACTATCATAAACCTTAGGCAGAAGGTTTTAGCTAAGTTTTGAAGCCAAACAGGGATTCCAAGAGGTATAGTTGGGTCTAAGGAGTGAATTCTAGTTCCAGCATGGTCACTTACTGGCTATGTGACCTCTGATAAATCACTTAACTTTTCATGGACTCAGTTTCTTAACCTGTTAAATAAGGATGTGAAAATCATCTAATGCAGTGATGGGAAAACTACAGCCCATGGGCCAGATGCAGCCCCCTGAAATGTTCTATCTGGTGAGTGACATTATTCCTAATCTGACAAATACAATGAGTAGGATACAATATAATGAAACTTCGAAAGAGTTGCCTTAGAAACAGACTGACAGATGAGCATTTCCTTTCCTTTGGCCCCCTCTTTAAAAAGTTTGCCCATCACTGATCTAATGAATGCAAAGCAATACACACCAAAAAAGGGTTGCAATGAGGATAAAATAAGATTGTGTATATGAAAAGCCTTAAAAAGCATATATGATCCTTCCAATACAATGATATAAGGATCTCTTTCTCTCCCTCTCTCTTCAAAATCTCTTTTTTTTCTATCTCTCCTTCTTCTCTCTCCCTCCCTTCTTTCTCTCTGTCTCTGTCTCCGTCTCTCTCTGTATGTGTGTCTTTCTCTGTCTGTCTCTCTATCTTTGTCTCTCTGTCTCTGTGTGTCTTTGACTCTAACTCTGTCTCTCTCCCTACTTATTTATTAATCTATAATTTTGGGCTGTACCCTTTTTTCTGAAGCATCTAAGGAATAAAAATAAAAAGGTAAAAAAGAGATAACAAATTTAAAATAGTGATAATAAAATAGTAATTACATTAATAAAATATTGAAACAATATAATTAAAACAATAATAATAAAATGTATGCATGTAATTATTTTATGAAGGAGAAAAATATGCTGATCCTCTGCTTTCAAAGTAAACATTTCCTTGGGCCACTTTAAAGCAACATTTTAAAAATTAAATTCCCTGTAACAAGAAGAGACACATACTAATTTAAATTAAGGAGGAAAATTCTGAGCAGTGAGTAGGGGGATGTCTCTCCTAAACTGATTAATTACAGCACAAGAAGAACCAGTAGACTCCCTACTCTTTCAGAACTGAAGTTTATGAACGGAAAATGTTTTCTTCCAGATTCTCTGAAGGATCTCTCTGAGAAGTCAAAATGAGACTCTTCTTCATTAGTAAACATGAAAAAAAAGTCATCTTATTCCCAAAATTCTGAAACATCACAACTCCTACACTTTCCTGGCAAGCTCAAAAGCTAAAGATAAAGGTGATTTATGCTCTAAAAGACAAAGTTGGGAAAGCCAGGTCTTGGGAACAGTCACTAATCAGGATGTAGAAAGGATTTCATTAAAGCAGAGAGAAAACCTGGAATGTCTATGTAAATGACCAAATCACTACAACTATAATGCAATCCACACTGAATGCTGGGAAGTTCTAATGACTGAGGTTGAATGGAAAGTAGAGAAATGAGAAAGCCTGATCCCTGGCCAGGGGTTGGGGGGAGAGGAAAGGGAGGGTCCTATTGACATATAATCCTGCATATGCTGCCAGAGTTTTCTGATATATTGACTAATTTCATTGAGAACTTCTCTCCTATTATTTCAGTTATAAGGAATAGCTTTCTGGAAGAAAGAAACAAAGGAGATATATTGAATAATGTAGATGATGTTTCTCTGTGTGTGTGTGTGTGTGTGTGTGTGTGTGTAATCAATGTCTGGCTTTAATGTTTTAAGGTTTGCAGACCACTTCACATGTGTTATCTCATTTAATCCTAATAATGACTCTGAGGCAAGTGCTATTTTTATGTTCACTTTTGCAAATGAGGACACTGGATTTGCCCAGGGTCACTCAGTAAATTTATGAGACAAAATTTGAACTCAGGTCTTCCTAACTATTTATGCAACATTCTCTCCATTATATTGCCAAGATAACACTATAGTAAAATGTTTTTTAAACAAAGTAGAATTTTTTTAAGGTAAGAAGATAAATAGGAGAAAGTACAGCTGAAGAAAATGAAAGAAGAGAAGCTATCAATACTGAGTGCAAGGTTGGCACTACTAAATTACAGAGAGGCCCAGGAAGATGAGGCCTTGGAGAAAGGGTCTAGTACTAGGAAGAGATCAGTAGTTGGAGAAAAGAAAGATTTAGGTTGTCTCTGACAACTACTAATTGTATGACTAGGCAAGTGGCCGAATATCAACTTCACGTAGTTTCTCCAAGACCCAGTTTCCTCATCTATATAATGGAAACACTCATTTTCATTGCCCTCAATTTCCAACATTTGTACAAGGATAAAATGATACTTAAAATGTATATTTGTATACTATACATAGTTACATATACATGTACATAATGTAACATCCCTATCCATTTACCATCTTAGCCCAGAATCTACCAAATAAAACGATACTTAAAATGTATGTTTGTATATACATACATATGTACATATACATGTACATATATGTATACATATGTGTATATATCCATATATTATATATGTATACTATCTGAATAATAATCATCTTCTTTCAAAACACACATAGCAAGGCTGGAGCCAAGATGGCAGAGAAGGTACAGGGAACTATCTGATTTCTACCAAATTGCCATCCCCAAATCAATGATATAATACCTCAAAACTAATTCTGGAACAGCATAACTCACAAAAAAGTTTAGGTAAGTAATTTTTCAGTCTAAAACGATTTAGAAGGCCAGCAGGAGGGATTTAACGCACCATAGTAGAGGTGGAGTATTTCAAGCCAGGAAAGGCTTCACTAAGGCAAAAGGACTTGGATACAGCTGAAGCAGCAGGCAAGGCTTCCATAACTCTCAGCCAAAAATAGAAAAGTTTTCAGACCATTATTCAGCAAGAAGTTATAGAGGTTCTTTTTTTTTCTGGCTCTGGAAGCAAGTCTTGTTGCATTGTCCATATGCAGAACCAGGTCATTGTCCTGGGGCACAGTTGCAGTTGCAGGATGAGGAGAAACACTAGCATACATCAGCACTTGCAGCCACAGGAGACCAGGGACCCTGGTCACAGATCCAAGGCAGAAAAGAATGCTTGGGGTTACTCACAGACCAGAGCCCAGGCCTGGAGAATATTAAATACACCTTGCTTTATATCATGCCACCCTGGAAGAACTGAAAGCAGATAGATCCCTGGTGTCACCTCTGAAGGCAGCTGCACAAAAAACTGGAAGCTTGAATAGTGCTCCCTTCACTACAGTTACAGAGCCCAACTTTAGCAGTCTTTTTAAACCTAAAAATGAAAAAAGGCAAGAAAGTGAGTATACAACAGAAAAAATTAAATAAAACGTTATTTTAGTGACAAGGGTAGACAAACTCAAAAGAAAACAAGTTAATATCACTGCATCCAAACCTCAAAGAAAAAAATATTAATTGCTCTTAGCCCAAAAATAAATAATGAGAAGTTCAAAAAGGATTTTAAAAACCAAAATAAGAAAAGTATAATAAAAATTGGGAAAAGAAATGAGAACAATACAGGAAAATCATGAAAGAAGAGTCAATAGCTTGGTAAAGGAGGCAAAAAAAATTGAAGTAATTAATACCTTAAAAAATGGAGTAGGCCAATTGGCAGAAAGGGTACAAAAACCCAGGAGAAAAACTCCTCAAAAAGTAGATTTAGCCAAATGGAAAAAGGAAATACAAAAATGCACTGAAGAGAAAAACTCTTGAAAGATCAAATTGGATTTTTGGATAAAAGATACAAAAATTCAATGAGGAAAAGAACTTTTTACAAAGTAGAATTGGCCAAATGGAAAAGGAAATGCAAAAACTTGCTCAAGAAAATTATGCTTTAAAAATTAGAATTTTTTTCTAAGTGGAAGAAAATTACTCCATGAAACAATCAAACAAAGTCAAAAGAATGAAAAATATAGAAAAATGCGAAATATTTCATAGGAAAAAATGCCCTGGAAAATAAATCTAGGAGAGATAATTTAACAATTATTGGACTATGCAGAGTGAAATGAGCTGAACCAAGAGAACATTCTACACTGAAAGTGAAACATTGTGGAACTATCCAATGTAATGGATTTTTTTTTAACCCTTGTACTTCGGTGTATTGTCTCATAGGTGGAAGATTGGTAAGGGTGAGCAATGGGGGTCAAGTGACTTGCCCAGGTTCACACAGCCGGGAAGTGGCTGAGGCCGGGTTTGAACCTAGGGCCTCCCGTCTCTAGGCCTGACTCTCACTCCACTGAGCTACCCAGCTGCCCCTATAATGGATTTTAATAGTAATAGCAATACAATTATCCAGGACATTCTTGAAGGACTTATGAGAAAGAATGCTATCCACATTGATGAAAGAACTATGAGTATAAAAATGCCAAAGAAAAATATACCACTTATCACTTGTTTATATGGATATATGATGTGGGATTTCAGTTCTTTGGTAAAAATGAATAATATGGAAATCTATATCAAGTGAAAAAATTTGTACAACCCAGTGGAATTGCTTATCTGTTCTGGGAGGGGAGAGGAAAGAGGGTAGGAAATAAAAATGAATTATGTAAACATGAAAAATTTTTTTTAAAAATTAAAATAAAAAGTTTTATTGGACTACATTAAAGCCATGATCAAAAAAGGAATTTAGACATCTTCTTTCAAGAAATCATCAAGGAAAACTACCCTGATAATCTAGAACCATAAGACAAAATAGAAATTGAAAGAATCTACTGATCACCTCATGGAAGATATCCCAAAAGGATAACTCCCAGGAGTATTATAACCAAATTCCAAAACTTCCAGCTCAAGGAAAAAATATCACAGCCAAAAAAAAAAAAAACAATTCAAATACCATGGAGTCACAATCAGTATAACACAAGATTTAACAGCTTCTAGATGAAAGGTTTGGAGAGCTTGGAATATGATATTCCATAGGGCAAATGAGGTAAAACTTCAACCAAGAATCACTTACCCAGAAAAACTGAGCATAATCCTCCAGGGGAAAAAAGGCTATTCAATGAAATAAAGGTTTTTGAAACATTCCTGATGAAAAAACCAGAGTTTAATGGAAAATTTTTCTCCCAAATATAAGACTTAAGAGAACAAACAAACAAAAAAAGATAAACAGGAAGGAGAATCAAAATACATTCAATAAAGTTAAATTGTGTACATCTCTACATAGGGAGATGATTCTTATAATACCAGAGGAATTTGTCATTATTATTAGGGCAGTTAGAAGGAGTATACATAGACAGAGGGCAAGGGTATAAGTTGAATATGATGGGATGATATAAAAAAATAAAGTAAAATTAAGACATGAGAAAAAGGATTGCATTGTGAGGAGGAGGAAGAGAAAATAGAATGAGGTAAATTATTGTATATAAAAGAGGCAAGAAAGAACATTCACAATGGAGGGAAATATAGGGGAGTTGAGGAGGGGAGCACATAAATCTTACTCTCATCAGAATTGACTCAATAAGAAGAGAAGATACATTCAGTTGGATATAAAAAACCATTTTCCCCTATAAGAAAGTAGTACGGGAAGGGGACAAGAGAAGTGGGGTAGGACTGATAGAAAAGAAGACGAATTGGGGGAGGTAGAGATAAGAATCTAAACAGAGGGAACTAGGACAGAAAGTAATACACACTAATCATAAAGGTAAATTTTTCTTAAAAGTCTCCCTAATAAAGGCCTCATTTCTTAAATATGTAGAGAAATGAATTGAATATATAAGAATACAAATCATTGCCCACTTGATAAATGGTAAAAGGATGTGGACAGTTCTCAAACAAAGTAATTAGAGCTCTCTGTAGCCATAAAAATGCTCTAAATCACTATTAATTAAAGAAATGCAAATGAAAACAATTCTGAATTGAAATATCACCCCACACCTTTCAGATTGGCTATTATGACCGAAAAGGAAAATGTCAGAACTCAGAGGGCATATGGGAAAGTTACAATATGAATGCATTGTTTGAGGAGTTGTGAATTGATGCAGACATTTAGGAGATCAATTTGGACCCATGCCCAAAGGGCTATAAAATAGTACTTATCCTTTGCCTTAGTAATATCATTATCAATGCACTTAATCCAAGGATGGTGCTGTTTCAAAATTTGCCTTTCTAAAAGGAAACAGGGGTACAATTTATATTTAATTCACACAACATGCATGATATTTTATATTATGTGAATATATTATAGGTCTACATAATATATTAATACATTCATTTATATGTGTGATATATAATTTATATTGTATATAAATTGTGTATGTGTATTATATATGGATATCTATATGTGATACACACACACATAGCATGTGTGTGTTTATATATGTCTGCTCTTTGTTTACTGCACATTGCTGCCCTCCAGGTCTTTCTGAACCATATGTACACACACACACACACACACACACATACACACACACACACACACACACCAAAATCAGAAAAACCAGGTGGTCAGCATCATGGAGGGAAAAGAAGGCTGGTCTTGGAGTCTTGAAAACCTGTATTGTAATTCAACATTTAATATATATTAGTTGCTTTACCTCTGGACAGATTATTTAATTTTCAGTGACTCTTAGGACAACAATCTAATATTATAAAGTGTAGATGAGGTATTGAACTGCCTAAAAGGAAGGAGATTCCACAAGGGGTTTCCCATACGGATGTGAAAAAAAAGAGATAGACTTGAATGTGCTTGTAGGTGGAGAAATGAACCAGGAAGACTGGGAATACTGAAGGTGAAAATGAGTATGGTGGTGATTAATGGAACTAGGCTTCTAGGAATTAGGATAGGAATGGTGGCATTTTGAGAAGTTGGCTTTGGCAAGAAAGAGCACCACTTCACCACTTCTTTCAGAGAAAGGAAAAAAGGTGGGAGATAAGAGAGAAATTTTAACGTGAGGAAGTGGGCAAATAAGCAATCTCAGATTTCAGCCTTACCAGTAATGCAAGGTATCAAATAATTTATTAAGAAAGAAGAGGGGAAATCTGGACTTCCAGGCTAAGATGGCTGCACCATAGAAGCAGAGGTCTTCCTCAACTCACCACCTACCAATATAAAATGCCTCAAAAGGCCAAAAACTAAAATCATATGTGAAGGGGCATTTTAGTAGGATGCAGCCTTGAAGCTAGGCAGGGTTTGGGCATTTCCATGCTAAAAGGGGATAAAATTACTCCTATCAAAGCACAAACTGATCACCCCTGCCGCATTCCACTATAGCATCAGAGTCAGAGTGAGTGCAGGGCAATCACTAGGTTATTGGGGGGGCTGAATGAAGACACCACAGACTTAACTCAGAGAGTAGTGAGACTTGGGACACCAAGAGGCTAAGGAATGTGGAAATTTGGCTTGGAGATAGGGCAGAGAGGGGCTGTACACAGCAGACTTAGGGAGGACTGAAAAGTGACATCAGGTCAAAAACAGTTCTGAAGCTCCAAACAAAGACCTACCTACCTTCCTCACTTAGACTTCTGACTGGGAAGGGAAGAAATAAATAGCACAGAAATGGCCATCAACACCCTGGAACTACAATCTGCAGCTACCAAAAAAAAATAAGAAAAGAACCTTAACCCTGGATAATTTCTATGGAGAAAAACCTCAGACTACAAAGGAGACAATAGAGGACAGCAAACAAGCAAACACATCCAAACCTTCCCCAAAAATGGAAATTGGTCACAAGCTCTTGAGGAGCTCAGATTTGAGATTATGAACCAAGTGAGATAGATAGAAGAAACTTGGCAAGAAAAGTGGGAAATAGTTCAAAAAGAAAATAATAGTTTAAAAGACAGAATCTCCCACTTGGAAAAAGAAGCCCAGAAATCAAATGAAATGATAAGCAAATTGAAGACCAGATGCTGGAAGTAATTAAAAGCAAGATAGACCAAACTGAAAATGAAAATCAAAAGATTATAGCTGAAAACCAGTCTTAAAAACTAGAATTGGGAGGGGGAGGGGGAAATACTATTATAAGAAGGAGAGGAAGAGAGTGCTAATAAGTAATACTTAAACCTTACTCTTAGTGGAATCAACTCTGAGAGGGAAGAGCATCTAGATCCATTGGGATATTGAATTCTACCTTACTCAACAGGGAAGTTGAGAGGAAAAAACCAAGTGGTGAGTGGGATGGGGGGGGTACCAAAAGGGAGGGAAAGAGAGGGCAGAGGGAATTTAATAAACTCTAAGGAAAAATAAGAGGGGAATAAGAAGGGGGGAAGGAAGTAAAAGAAGGGTGGGGATTAGTGGGATTGATTATAAACAAAACACTGGTGTAGAAGGCAATAGTGAAAAAAGTAAATAAACGGATGATAATCATAACTCTGAATGTGAATGGGATGAACTCACTCACAAAACAGAAACAAATAGAATGGATTAGAAACCAAAATCCTGCCATGTGTGGTCTACAAGAAACACACATGAGGCAGGTAGACACACACAGGGTAAAGGTAAGAGGCTGGAGCAAAATGTATTGGGCATCAACTTAGGAAAAGAAGACAAGAGGCACGATCATGATATCTGATAAAGCCAAAGTAAAAATAGTTCTGATTTAAAAAGATAGGGAAGGTAATTACATCCTGATAAAAGGCAGTATAGACAATGAGGAAATAGCAGTATTCGACATGTATGCACCAAATGGTATAGCATCCAAATTTTTAAAGGAGAACCTACTGGAGCTTAAGGACAAAATAGATAGTAAAACTATACTAGTGGGAGGCCTGAACCTGCCTCTATCAGATATAGATAAATCAAACAAAAAATAAATAAGAAAGAGGTAAGCGATATGAATGAAATCCTAGAAAAATTAGTGTTAATAGCTATATGGAGAAAAATAAGTAGGGACAAAAATGAATACACCTTCTTTTCAGCAGGACATGATACATTCACAAAGATTGACCATGTACTAGGACAGTGATGGATGAACTTTTTAAAGAGGGGACCAAAGGAAAGGAAATGCTCATCTGTCAGTCTGTTTCTAAGGCAACTCTTTCAAAGTTTCATTGTATTGTATCCTATTCATTGTATTCATCAGATTAGGAATCATGTCATGCAGCTGGATAGAATATTTCAGGGGACCACATCTGGCCTGCAGGCTGTAGTTTGCCCATCACTGTACTAGGGCATAAAAACATGGCAAACAAATACAAAAGAGAAGAAATAATAAATGCAACCTTTTCAGATCATAATGCAAAAAAATAATAATTAGTAAGGATACATGGAGAGGAAAATAAAAAATCAATTAGAAGTTAAATAATATGATTCTCCAAAAATCAGTTGGTTAAAGAACAAATCATAGAAACAATAATTTCACTGAAGACAATGACAATGATGAGACATCACATCAAAATCTATGGGATGCAGCCAAAGCAGTACTCAGGGGGAAATTTATAGCCCTGCGTGCATATATTAACAAATCAGGGAGGGAAGAGGCCAATGAATTGGGCATGCAAATAAAAAAAACTAGAAAGAGAACAAATTAAAAATCCCTAGGTAAAAACTAAATTAGAAATCCTAAAAATTAAAGGAGAAATTAATAAAATTAAAAGTGAAAGAAGTAGTGAATTAATAAATAAGACTAGAAGCTGGTACTTTGAAAAAAACAAAAAAATAGATAAAGTATTGGTTAATCTAATAAAGAAAAGGAAAGAAGAAAACCAAATTAATAGTATCAAAGATGAAAAGGGCAACTTCACCTCTAATGAAGAGGAAATGAAAATAATTATTAACAACTATTTTTCACAATTATATAGCAATAAATATAGCAATCTAGGTGATATGGATGAATATTTACATAAATATAAATTGCCTAGGTTAACAAAAGAAGAAATAGAATACTTAAATAATCCCATATCAGAAAAAGAAATTGAACAAGCCATCAAAGAACTCCCTAAGAAAAAATCCCCAGGGCCAGAAGTATTCACAAATGAATTCTATTAAACATTTAAAGAACAACTAACCCTAATACTATACAAACTATTCAACAAAATAAGCAAAGAAGGAGTTCTACCAAATTCCTTTCATGAAACAAATATGGTACTGATTCCAAAGCCATGGAAATCAAAGAAAGAAAGAAAGGAAGGAAGGAAGGAAGAAAGAAAGAAAATCATAGACCAATCTCCTTAATGAACATAGATGCAAAAATCTTAAATAGAATACTGGCAAAAAGACTCCAGCAAGTGATCATGAGGATTATTTACTATGATCAGGTGGAATTTATACCAAGAATCCAAGGATGGTTTAATATTAGGAAAACCATCCACATAATTTACCATATCAACAAATCAAACCAACAAAAACCAGATGATTATATAAATAGATACAAAAAATGCCTTTGACAAAATACAACACTCATTCCTATTGAAAACACTAGAAACCATAGGAATAGAAGGGCCTTTCCTAAAAATAATAAATAGTATGTATTTAAAACCATCAGCTAGCATCATCGGCTATAGGGATAAATTAGAAGCCTTTCTAATAAGATCAGGAGTGAAACACAGATGCCCATTATCATCCCTATTATTTAACATTGTACTAGAAACACTAGCAGCAGCAATCAGAGAAGAAAAAGAAATTGGTGGTATTAAAATAGGCAATGAGGAGACTAAGCTATCACTGTTTGTGGATGATATGATGGTCTACTTAAAGAATCCTAAAGAACAAACTAAAAAGGTAGTGGAAATAATCAACAACTTTAGCAAAGTTGCAGGATACAAAACAAACCTACATAAATCATCGCCCTTTCTATATATTTCCAACATATCTCAGCAGCAAGAGTTAGAAAGAGAAATTCCATTTAAAATCACCCTAGATAATATAAAATATTTAGTAATCTATCCACCAAGACAAGCACAGGAACTATATGAATACAACTACAAAACATTTTCCACACAATTAAAGCTAGATCTAAACAATTGGAAAAATGTTAATTGCTTGTGGGTAGGATGAGCTAACATAATAAAAAGGACAATCCAACACAAATTAATTTACTTATTCAGTGCCATACCCATCAGACTACCAAGAAACTTTTTTACTGAATTAGGAAAAAATTATAACAAAGTTCATTTGAATGAACAAAAGATCAAGAACACCAAGGGAAATAATGAAAAAAAAAGTGAGGGATAGAGGCCTAGCAGTACAATATCTTAAACTGTACTATAAAGCAAAGGTCTTCAAAACAATATGGTACTGGCTAAGAGAGAGAAGAGAGAATCAGTGAAATAGACTTAGGGTAAGTGACCTCAGCAAGATAGTATATGATAAGCCCAAAGATCCCAGCTTTTGGGACAAACCCCCACTATTTGACAAAAACTTCTGGGAAAATTGGAAAACATTATAGGAGAGATTGGGTTTAGATAAAAATCTCACACCCTAAAGCAAGATAAATTCAGAATGGGTAAATATAAAGAAGGAAATCATAAGTAAATAAGGTGAACATAGAATAGTTTACCTGTCAGGTCTATGGGAAAGGGAAGTTTTTAAGATCAAGCAATAGATAGAGAATATTACAAAATGTAAAATGAATAATTTTGATTACATTAAATTAAAAGGTTTTTCACAAACAAAACCAATATAACCAAAATTAGAAAGGAAGCAACAAATTGGGGAAAAAATCTTTATGACAAAAACCTCTGACAAAGGTCTAATTATTCAAATTTATAAGGAGGTTAATCAATTGTATAAAAATCAAGCCATTCCCCAATTGATAAATGGGCAGGGGACATGAATAGGCAATTTTCAGAGAAATAAATCAAAACTATCAATAAGTACATGAAAAAGTGTTCTAAATTTCTTATAATCAGAGAAATACAAATTAAAACACCTTTGAGGTATCACTTCACACCTAAGAGATTGGCTAATATGACAGCAAAGGAAAGTAATAAATTTTGGAGGGGATGTGGCAAAATTGTGACATGAATGCACTGCTGGTGGAGTTGTGAATTGATCCAACCATCCTGTAAGGCAATTTGGAACTACACCCAAAGGGATTTAAGAGACTGCTTATGCTTTGATCCAGCCATATGACTGCTGGTTTATACCCCAAAGAGTTAATAAGAAAAAATATTTGAACAAAAATATTTGTGGTATCAAAAAATTGAAAAGTGAGTGGGTGTCCCTCAATTGGAGAATGGCTGAACAAATTGTGGTATCTGATGGCGATGGAATATTATTGTGCTGAAAGGAATGATGAACTGGAGGAATTCCATGTGAATTAGAACGATCTCCAGTAATTGATAGAGAGTGAAAGGAGTAGAACCAGGAGAACATTGTACACAGAGACTGATACACTGACACAATCAAATGTAATGGGCTTCTCTACTAGCAGCAATGCAATGATCCAGTACAATTCTGAGGCACTTATGAGAAAAAGTGCTTTCCACATCCAGAGAAAGAATTTCTGGGAGTAGAAACATGGAAGAAAAACAACTGCTTGATCACATGGGTTGATGGGGATATGAATGGGGATGTAGACTCTAAATAATCACCCTAGTGCAAATATTAATAATATGGAAATAGATCTCGATCAATGACATGTAAAATTGAATGGAATTACTCATTTGCTATGGGAGGGGAGTGAGGGGGAGGGAAAGAACATGATTCATGTAACCATGGAAAATGTTTCTAAGTTAATTAAATACATAAACATTAATAAATAAGAATTGAAAAAAAGAAAGAAGGTGTTACAAGTGTGGGTAGAATTGGAAACTGAGGATAGAGGGAAACTACTTCATATGTAAGTGTAATGGGACTTCTGAGGGTGGAGCCCAGATTGTGGAGTAGAAAAAGCAGAGCCCTTCTAACATTCCCTTACAAAAAAACTTTAAAATAATTCTTCAAATAAAATTCTGGATTGGCAAAGTCAACAAAAGGTCAGAATGGGACATTCCTTCAACTCAATAAAATGTAGGAGATCTTAAAGAGAGATGTGTGACATGGAGATAGAAGCTGATTAGAAATACAAGTGGATGAAATACCAATGGTGAGAGTAGCTGATGGCTACTGCAGAAACAGCAGCTTCAGGAACTCTCAAGCAAGAGATGGTAAGGAGGCTTGGCAGACTGTCAGAAAGAGATTACAGGGGACCCCTGTCATACTATTGAATGCAATAATGAATGTTTTTTTAATCTATTCTATCTACCCACAGAACCATAGTTTAGGACATAAAGGAGAAATTTTGGTTAGAAAGAAGTGAGAACCCTGAGAAGCAGTATCATTTTTGGTCACAAAGGAGCAAGACCTAAACCAAGAGAGAAATGACTACATCTCTTCAATTCATAAGCCCTTAGAGGCACCTAAAACTTCCAAAGCCCCAGCACCAGCTCTAAAATCAACAGTATAAAAAAAGATAGAAGCCTGAAACAATGTCCATACATTGCAAGCCATGTATAGAGAACAACTTAAAAAAAACAGGATAGAAATATGACCAAAAACAAAAAACAAAGAAGAACCTGGTGAGAAAAATCTACTTTGGTAACAGGAACAATAAAAGTTCAGAAGACATGAAGTCAAAATAACTACAAGCAAATTTCAAAAAACTACAAGCTAATGAATCCATAAGATATCAAGAAAATTTTTAAAAGAATGAAAAAATTATAAACATGAAATATCTCACTAGAAAAACAATTGACTTGAAAAAATATATCAAGGACAGATAATTGAAGGATTATTGGACTAAGACCAGTTGGGTGGCTCAGTGGATAGAAAGCCAGGCTCAGAGATAGGAGACTCTGGGTTTAAATCTGTCCTCAGATATTTCCTAGCTATGAGATCCTGGACAAGTCACTTGACCCTAATTGCCTAGCCCTTACTTCTGATATATCAATCCTAAGACAGAAGGTAAGAGTTTAAAAAAAAAAAAGAATTGTTTCACTTCCTGAAACCTATAATCAAAGAAAGAACCTACACATCATATTTCAAGAAGTTATCAAAGAAACCTGCCCCAATATCTTGGAAACAAAGAATAAAATAGAAATTGAAAGAATTCACTGTTCACCACTTGAAAAAGATCCCAGAATGAAAAATCCTAGGAATATTATAGCCAAATTTCAGTGCTCCCAGATCAAAGAGAAAAAAACTTCAAACAGATAGAAACTACTCTAATACTTTGGAGTAACAGTTAGGATTACACAAGATTTAGCAGATACAATGTTAAAGGAGTAAAGGGAGTAGATGTGATATTCCAGAAGAAAAAGACCTAGGAATACAAACGAGAATAATATACCCAGTAAAACTGAGTTTTAACGCTTCAGGGAAAAAAGTGGATATTTAATGAAAGAGAAGTCTTTCACACATTCCTGATGTCAAGAGCACAGCTGAATAGAAAATTTGAATTAAAAAAAGATAAGACTCAAGAGAAGCATAAATAGGTAAATATGAAAAGAAATCATAATGTGGATACAATAATTTTTAAATGTTTATATTCCTTTTCAGGAAGATGACACACTTAATTCCTAAGATTATTTCATTATTTGGACAGGTAGAAAGATTCTACATAGAAACACAGCATAGGAATGAGATAATTATATTAGGATTATTAATTTAAAATTTCTATGTGAAAAAAGAATGGCCTGGAAGGGGGAAGGGAGAGGTAGAAAGGGGGAAATTATCTCAAATAAAACAGGCATGCAATGAAGAGCCTTTACAAAGAGGCTTTACAAAAAAAAAGCTGTGTGTATGTATGTTTATATGTGTAGATATACATATACACACTCAATTGATAATAGAACTCTATCTTACCCAGTTGGGAAGTATGATGGGGAAAGGATAAGAGACTTTAGGAGAGGAACTAGGATAAAAAGAGAGGAAAGGCTAAAGAGAAGAAAATAAGAATTCAGGGAAATTCAGTGAGTAATTATAACTGTATATATGAATGAGATTAATTCACCCATAAAATAGAAGCAGATAACGGAATGATTAGAAACTAGAACTGAGCAGTATGTCCTATGTCAAGAAACACATGAAACAGAAACACAGTTAAAATTAAGGAGTAAAAACAGAATTATGTTTCAACTGAAGTATAAGAGACAGAGGTAGCAATCATGATCACAGATAAAAAGTAGAAATGAATCTAATTTAAAAGAATAACCAGGGAAATTACATATTTATAAAATGTACCATAAATAATTAAATAACATCAACACAGAATATGCATTGACCAGATGGCATAGCTTCCAAATTCTTAAAGGAAAATGTAAATGAATTACATAAGGGGAAAAAAAGTAAAATTATAATAATGGGTGACCTTAACTTTATCTTCTCAGTTAGATTCATCTAATTTTAACATAAATGAAGAGGTTAAGAAATGCATATAATCTTAGAGAACTTAGATATGATAGACTTTTGGAGAAAAATGAGTGGGAATAGAAAGGAATATACCTTTTTCTCATCTGTACATGTCACATTCACAAAAATTATATTAGGGCATAAAAACTTCACAACTAAACACAGAAAAGCAAGCATATTAAATCCTCCCTTTTCAGACCATCATGAAATTAAAATTACATTTAATAAAGGGCTATGGAAATATAGATTAAAATTAATTATAAATTTAATCCTATTCTAAAGAATGAATGGGCCAAAGAACACGTCATAGAAACATAAGCAATTTCATTGAGCAAAATGACAACAAGGAGACTACATTCCAAAATTTGGAGAGTGTCACCAAAGCAAAGATCGATGATGAGGATATGAAACAAAAAAACCTGAAAAAAAGAACAAATTAAAAATCCCTAATTAAACACCAAATTGGAAATCCTGAAAATGAAAGTAGAGATTAATAAAACTGAAAGAAAAAACTGCACTAATAGAGGAAGCTAGAAGCTAATTTAATGACAAAACAATAAAAGAGATAAAACTGGTTACTTTGATTGAAAAAAGAAAGAAAGCCAAATTACTAGTATCAAAGGTGAAAATGGTAACTGTACCACCAATGAAGATGAAGTTAAAGCAATTATTAGGAGTAATTTTGCCTAAGGATATGCCAGTGAAATAGACACTAATATAAAACTCTAATATAATGTGATCTTAGAAAAAGAAATTGAATTCTCTAAGAAAAAATTCTCCATGACCAGATAGATTTATGAGTAAATCTACCAAACAATAAAGGTGTTAGGAGCCAGAGCCTCAAGATAAAATCAGCTACTCTCCTGGGAGACGATACGTTAGGAGCCAGAACATCAAGATAAAATTAGCTACCCTCCTGGGAGACGATACTGATCATAAACCCGACTATGCATAGGTAGCAATAATTAAAAACCACCTCAAGGACTTACTTTCCGCATTCCTTTCCCTTTTGTAATTGCCAACCCCCTTCATCCCGAACATATATATTCTTGCCTTGCGCCAACAATAAACGAGCCTTGACACCATTAGAATCTCGTCTTCTTGCGTGCTTGGTCTCTCCCTATGGTCTCTTAGGTTGCTGTTTCACGAACCCCACGGTTGTGTCCGGCTGGACCTGGACAAGTGGCACCCAACGTGAGGCACGGAGAAAACAGCTTACCAGACAACTGAGGAGCACACTTCACGACGCGAACCAGAAGAAACGGGTAGAGGTTGACCAGACAACCTTGAGGCAGGGTAAGTTGTCCCATCCCCATAGGCATTAAAAACCGAGAGTGTCGGATCCGGGGAATGTGTGTGTGTGTGTGTGTGTGTGTGTGTGTGTGTGTGTGTGTGTGTGAGGAAAGAGATTCTGTATGGAGATAGTCCACGATTCGCATACTGTGTAGTAGGGTGCCTGCCTGAAGGTGGGATCCTGATGGGGGATTATACCGTCCACCTAAGCACAAGCGACGTGGTCCATCCCGTTCTGGGGTGAGTGGATGGCTTTTGGCCGGACCGACTTTGACTACTCCCTCGGCTCGTTTTTGAGTGTTGACCCGCTATTATCTGGTTCCATACCCTCGCGAGAGGATTGGCAAGAACGTGGGGAAGTGCAAGTTTGTGTGAAAGATGGGAAAGACACTCTCGAAAGAAGCTTTGTTTGTTAAAGAATTAAAAAATATTCTCAGGGAGAGAGGCATTAGGGTTAAGAAAAAAGATTTATTCCGATTCTTTTGCTTTATAGAAAAACATTGCCCTTGGCTTATATTGCATGGCCCGGGCATTCACCCACTCACTTGGAACAAAGTGGGCAAAGAATTAAACGGCCTTTTAAGATCTGGCCAGGAAATCCCAGATGATTACTTTTCTTTCTACGGCTTGATCCGTGACATCCTTAAAGAAGCCGACACTAGTAAACAAGTCTCGCACCTCCTCAGCTTGGCTGAGGACGCTATTTTGGAATCTAAAATCAAAACTGAAGAAAAGAGCTTAATTGAGGAACAGAGTTTGCCCCTTAAAGAGAATGAGCGTCCCTCGTCTCTTTTAGACAAACCTATCAAAAACCCCTCTCTTGAGGAACCCCTCGTCCCCGCTAAAACAAAGCCACACCTTTATCCAGTTCTATATACAGACCCTCCTCAAGAAAGCACACTTAATCCTGCCTATCAAAAAGAATTGGAGGAGGAGGCAGCCCGTTACCATAACAATGACCCCCTCAGGCACAGACCTCCCCCCTACAATCTCCCATCCCCCATTCCCCAACTTGTTTTTCTAGCTCTCCCAGGTTCGGCTGACCTTAAAGAAGCCACAAGCCAACTTAGCAAACAAGTCACCGACCTTAGGCAGTTCTTAGACTTACAAAGGGAGGTTCATACATTAACTAATCAGTTGCAGGACTTACAGTTAAACATCCTCCGGCCACTGAACAGTAATACCAAGCCGTTGCAGCCAAAAACTATGACAAAGCCTAAGAACCCTGCCCTTGCCTTCCCTGTCGTTACTAGGCATCAACAGGCTATAGAGATTGCCCCCGAGAATCTTCCTCTAGAGACCCCCCTCCCGCATGATTCCTCTGACTCTGATGGGGAAGAGGAGGGGGAGGAGGAAGGTGAGACCCATGAGCGCTCCAGGGCCGCTGACACCTCAGGTTCCCCCCAACCTCATAGGCCAATCTATAAAAAATTAAAAATCAAACACATTAAAGACCTACACTCGGCAGTTAAAAATTATGGCCTCAATGCCCCTTTTACACTCTCCATCCTTGAAGGACTTGGAGGAGAAGGTCATATGCTCCCTTCCGAATGGTCCAAAGTTGTACAATCTGTCCTCTCCAGGGGACAATTCCTAATTTGGAAAGCGGAGTTCCTTGAAAGGGCAGAATACCAGGCCAAACTTAATTCTAAGAATGCTCAAACGGCTGCCTGGACGACCGACAAACTCGTTGGCCGTGACCATTTTGCATTAGAAAATCAACAAATGAAGCTGCCCCCCGGACTGCTTATGCAAACGGCGCATGCCGCTATGGCCGCCTGGCGAGCAGTCCCTGCCGCTGGAGCTATCATGGCACCCCTCTCAAAAATCCTTCAAGGACCCAATGAACCTTATGCACAGTTTGTTGCAAAACTCCTCGAAACCGCTGAGAGAGTCTTAGGTCAGGATGGCTCTGATAACCCAGTAGTAAGACATTTGGCAATTGAAAACGCTAACTCTGCCTGTAAAATGGCCTTAAGGGGGAAAGCCAGAGACCTTGATCTGAAGGGCATGATCCGCTTATGCAGCGACATCGATGCCTATGACCACAAATTGAACAAGTCTATCTCCCTAGCCATCGGAGCAGCTATTCAAGCTTCTCGTCCCAATCCTCCCCGGAACTGTTTCAGATGCGGGCGACCTGGTCATTTTGCCCGCGAGTGCCATGCTAACCAGAATCTTAGACAGCCTCCTGCGCCTCCTCCGCCCAATTGGCCACCGCCTAGTGTTTGCCCTAAATGTCGGAAGGGTCGACATTGGGCTCGGGAGTGCCAGTCCCGACCTGCCCTACCCCCGATGCAGGGAAACGGGATGCGGGGCTCCTACGGGAGCCCCTGCCCAGTTCCCTTATTCGAGCCACAGCGGGCAGCGCAGGCCTGGACCTCTGTGCCACCTCCACCCGAATATTAACTCCTGAAGAAGGTCTGATAGTCATCCCTACTGGCGAATTCGGACTGCCGCCCCCTGGCATGTTTTTCCTGGTCATTGGCAGAGCACTCACCACCTTGCAAGGTGTAGTGGTGCACCCCACTCTTGTCGACAACAACTACACAGGGGAGATAAAACTTATCGTAGAATCCCCACATGGCCCCGTTACCATCCCAGCCAGTAGGCGCCTAGCTCAAGCCCTACCCCTTCCCATGATCAGAAACTTTCCCACAGTAATTCAAAAACGGGGCCCTTCCTCACCTGGCTCCTCCAACAACTATTGGGTGCAACAGCTTACCGAATCTCGACCCACTCTTCAATTAAAGATCGAAGGAAAAACCTTCATGGGATTGTTAGACACAGGGGCAGACTCCACTGTTATTTCCCAGGCCCATTGGCCCCATGCTTGGCCCCTTCAACTCTCATCTACTCACTTGTCAGGAATAGGTCAGGTCCAAGACACACTCCAAAGTACTAAGCTCCTTAATTGGCAAGATACTGAGGGTAATAGTGGTACTACTCGCCCCTACGTAGTCGCGGGACTCCCCGTTAATCTCTGGGGCAGAGACATTCTAGCCCAGATGCGGCTCCTTATGGTTAGCCCTAGTGATGCCGTTACCTCCATGATGCTAAAATCTGGATACCTCCCAGGAAAAGGCCTTGGAAAAAATGAACAAGGCATTTTACATCCAATATCCCTCCCAGCCCAAACCGATAAAGGAGGACTTGGATCAAAAATTTTTCATAAGGGCCACTGATCCCCCTGCAATCCAGGCTGATAAAATTACCTGGAAGTCTGATTCTCCTGTCTGGATCGATCAGTGGCCTCTAACATCTGAGAAGGTTCAAGCTGCCCTAACGCTAGTGCAGGAGCAACTTTCTCTTGGACACCTTGAACCTTCCACCTCCCCCTGGAATACACCTATCTTTGTTATTAAAAAGAAATCAGGGAAATGGAGACTCCTACAGGACCTACGCGAAGTTAATAAAACCATGCTTTCCATGGGGGCCTTGCAGCCAGGCCTCCCGTCCCCGACCGCCATCCCAAAAGGGTTCAGCAAAATTGTCATCGATATTAAGGATTGCTTTTTCTCAATCCCTCTTGATCCTTCCTACAGCCCTCGCTTTGCATTTTCCATTCCCATAGTCAATCATATAGGGCCTAACCCTCGATTTCAGTGGCGTGTACTTCCACAGGGAATGGCTAATTCCCCTACATTATGTCAAAAATTTGTTGCTCAATCTATCGACCCCATCAGGACTCATTATCCCTTAGCTTATCTCATCCATTACATGGATGATCTCCTCATTGCTGCCCCTTCCCCCTCATTGGCACAGACTATAGCCTGGGATATTGTCAGTGCGCTCCAAGCCCGAGGCTTTAGCATTGCCCCAGACAAAATTCAAACTCAATACCCCTTCACCTTCCTAGGATTCCGACTTGAACCCGACCAGCTGTTCTCAAATAAAGTCGAGCTTAAACGCTCTTCCCTCAAGACTCTTAATGATTTCCAGAAGCTTTTAGGGGACATTAATTGGCTACGCCCCTATCTGCAACTTTCCAAGGCAGACCTCCGTCCTCTGGAGGATATCCTGCGAGGGGATGCTGATCCTTCCTCCCCTCATTCTTTGACCCCAGCAGGTAAAGTTTCCCTCAAAAAGGTAGAACAGGCTATAGCTACACAGAATATTGGATACTTCTCCCCAAAATTATCCCTATACCTCCTCATCTTCCCCACTGAATTTTCTCCCACTGGACTCCTATGGCAAGATCCTTCTCCCCTCATTTGGATACATCTCCCCATGCACAATCGGAAGATTCTTGCCTCTTACCCCGATTTGATTGCCCGTATAGCTATGATAGGCATTCACCTTTCCACACGCCATTTTGGCTGTCTCCCTGACCACGTGGTACCCCTTACAGCAGAGAACAGCTCGACTGGCTCAAATCTCAGAATGACAATTGGGCTATACTCATCTCCACGTTTCAGGGCACCTTAGACAATCACATGCCCAGTAATAAATTGCTACAATTTTTCAATCTTACCCCCTTCATACTCACACGTCAAACCCAATCCTCCCCCATCTTAGGGGCACCCACAATTTTTGTGGACGGTTCCAAAACTGTCCTTGCTGCCATAGTCATGAACAATCACCCTTGTTCTATCCGAACTCCTTATGAGTCCGCGCAGCTGGTGGAACTTTATGCTGCTCTAACAGTTTTTCATTCCCTGCCTGATATTCCATTCAATCTCTACTCAGATAGCAGATACATTGTCCAATCCCTGCTCCGACTCGAAATCGTTCCTGCGGTTCAGCCAACAACCGCTACCTTTTTTCTTTTTTCCCAACTCCAGCAAGCCATTCGATCACGGTCTTGCCCCTTTTTCGTGGGCCACATACGTGCCCACTCCGGCCTCCCAGGCCCCTTATCCTTTGGGAACGATCTCGCGGACCAGCACACTCGCTTAACTGCCTTAGCAACCACGTCCACCCCTTTTACTGCCCTCTCGCCCGACCCTGTTTCCCTCGCTACAGAGGCACACAGGCTTCACCACCTCAATTCTCAATCCCTTCACCTGGCCTACAAAATTCCCAGAGAACAGGCCAGGTCAATTGTGAAAAATTGTAAGAACTGTGTTACTCTCTTGCCTGAACCCCATCTGGGGATCAACCCCCGTGGTCTTCTCCCCGGCCATCTATGGCAAATGGACGTCACCCACGTCCCTTCTTTTGCTAAACTTAAGTATGTCCATGTTTCCATTGATACGTTTAGCGGCTTTCTTTTCGCATCTGCACAATCCGGGGAAGCCACTAAACACGTCATCAAACATATGTTTCTTGCTATGTCTATGATGGGGAAACCTCTCTCCATTAAAACAGACAATGGCCCTGGCTATACCAGCTAAGCCTTTAAACAATTTTGTTCCCAGCTAGGCACAAAACATGTTACAGGCATACCCTATAACCCACAAGGGCAAGGTATTGTCGAACAAGCAAACCAAACTCTTAAAAATACTCTTTTTAAACTCAAAGCCCAAGAAACCCTTTATCTGTTAAGTGGCAATCAGACTCTGCTTCTTGCTCACGCCCTCTTTGTTCTTAACTTCCTCACGCTAGATGCTGAAGGGCGTTCCGCTGCTGATCGCCACTGGCATCCACACACCTCATCTAATTTGGCCACAGTCCTTTGGCATGACCCCGTCACTGGCCTCTGGTGAGGCCCTGACCCTGTCCTTACTTGGGGGAAAGGTTCCGCCTGCATTTTTGACAAAACAGCGAATAATGCCTGCTGGGTCCCGTCTAGACTGATCAAACCCTTTACTTCTGACACTAATCTCGATGACCCATGGCCTGCCCCTGAGAAACCTTCCTTTTGCTCTTTTTCAGGATGATGGCCCCTTGTGTCCTGGCATCGCTCCTCTTCACCCCTTTTGCGTTCCTCTTCGCCTGTTCATCGCCCTCACCTCTCAGTCCTCATCTCCTGGTCCTACAGCGGTGGGAAGTACTTAACCCTGTCAACCAGGATGTCATCACTTCCCTCACCTCTTCACAATGGCCACGATTGACTTGGTTTCCCTCCATCACAGTCGACCTCTGTGCCCTTGGTATCCCCTACATCTCCTCGACCCATTACTGTGCCCCTACTGTACCTGGCCTCCCGGTCCTTCCAAACTATTGGGCACAATATACCCAGTTCCCGTTGTATGGCTGTCCAGGTTTCGGACAGCCAAAATACTGTGGCGGTCCAGCTGACGGGTTTTGTGCATCCTGGGGTTGTGAGACCATTGGTACTGCAGATTGGATTTCTCCAAACAAGGAACTTATTTCGATTACTCGTAATCTGTCCCGACCTTCAGCCTGTTCTCTCTACCCCTCTAATTGTAACCCCCTCATCATTACATTCACGGACACAGGCAAACGGGACGCTCGATGGACTGATGGCCTGACCTGGGGCCTGCGCCTATATAAGAAAGGCGGTTTTGATGACATCGTCCTCTTCACTCTTCGTCTACGTATTCAGCCTTTGGCCGTCCCTGTTGGTCCTAACATCGTCCTTGCCGATCAGTGTGGCCCTTCCCCTCCCCAACCCGAATCGCTTCCTCCTCCTTCCCCTCCTACGCAACCTGTTTTCCCTTTTCCTTCCCTGCTCCCCACTACCCCTCCCGTTCTGCCTTTTGCTCTTCCTGGTACCACAGATAGACTTGGAGGGCACAACGGCCAAAAGGATAAGGGACTTATCCTTTACACCCCTCATTTAAAAATAAAGAAAGGGGGAATTGTTAGGAGCCAGAGCCTCAAGATAAAATCAGCTACTCTCCTGGGAGACGATACGTTAGGAGCCAGAACATCAAGATAAAATTAGCTACCCTCCTGGGAGACGATACTGATCATAAACCCGACCATGCATAGGTAGCAATAATTAAAAACCACCTCAAGGACTTTCTTTCCACATTCCTTTCCCTTTTGTAATTGCCAACCCCCTTCATCCCGAACATATATATTCTTGCCTTGCGCCAACAATAAATGAGCCTTGACACCATTAGACTCTCTTGTCTTCTTGCGTGCTTGGTCTCCCCTCTCTCTCCCTATGGTCTCTTAGGTTGCTGTTTCACGAACCCCACGGTCGTGTCCGGCTGGACCCGGACATAAAGGGATGATCAATCTCAATAATATATAAACTAATTGAAAAAAATATGGAGGCCTACTAATTTCCTTTTGTGATAGAAATATGGATTTGATTCCTAAACTAAGGAAACAAAAAATAGAGTAGGCCAAGCAAAGAGAATAAAAATGAAAATTTTACCTGTTACTTTAATTATTCAACATCATACCATTCAAACAACCAAAGAGGAATTTTAATGCACCTAAAAAATAATAACAAAATTCATCTGAAAGAACTAAAGGTCACGAGTGTTAAAGGAATCAATGAAAAAATGTTTAGTAAGGTGACCAGCAGTACTAGATACCAAAATATATTACAAAATGGTAATCATCAAATTAGTTTGGTACTATATGAGTAGTAGAGTGATGTATACATTGAATAGATTAGAAACACAATGAACAGTAGTAAATGACCATAGTAATCTAGTATTTAGTGAACCCAAATATTCAAGCTTTTGAAGTTAGGACTCAACATTTGGCAAAAATTTCTGGGAGAACTGGAAAGAAGTTTGGCAGAAAATATGCATGGACCAACATCTCTCATTGTATACAAAATAAGTTTAAGATGGATCGAGATATATGAACTAGTAAATATGTGTCTGTGAGATATATGGATAAGGGAAAAGTTTATGACCAAACAGGACATAAAGAACATCAGATGGCGTTAAGTGGATTATTTTGATTATATGAAATAAAAAAAGATTTTGCACAAACAAAACATTGTAGCAAAAACTAGAAGGAAAAGAGTAAACCAAGGAAAAAATTGCAATGTTCTCTGATAAATATGTTATTTCTTAAATATGTAGGGAACTGAGCCAAATTTATTGTTAAAAATAGGACCTATTCCCTAGTTAATAAATAATTTAATAATATGAACAGCCAGTTTTCAGAAGAATAATTCAAAGTTATCAATAGTAATATGAAAAAATACTCCAATTACTACTGATTAGAGGAATATAAATTTAAACAACTCTACAATATCATTCAAGAATATGGATTTTGCTAAAATGATATAAAAAGAAAATGATGAATGTTGGAGGTGATGTGATGAAATTGGAACATTAATACACTCTTGATGGAGGTGTGAATCCATCTGACTTTTCTGGAAAATAATTTTAAGACTTCTACCAAAGGGTTATAAAACTGCAAAGCCTATGACCCAGCAATATTAATATTATGTCTATATCCCAAAGAGATCAAAAAGGGAAAAGTACCTATTTACAGAAAAATATTTATAAGAGCTCTTACTGTGCTGGCAAAAACAATGAAAAATGATGGGATGCCCATAAACTAGTGAATGACTCAACAAGTTGTGATATATGATTGTAATAGAATAATACTGCACAATACGAAATCATGAACAGGGGGCAGCTGGGTAGCTCAGTGAATTGAGAGTCAGTCCTAGAGACGGGAGGTCCTAGGTTCAAATCTGGCCTCAGACACTTCCCAGCTGTGTGACCCTGGGCAAGTCACTTGACCCCCATTGCCCACCCTTACTACTCTTCCACCTAGGAGCCAATACACAGAAGTTAAGGGTTTTA
Source organism: Gracilinanus agilis (assembly GCF_016433145.1). NCBI lineage: Eukaryota > Metazoa > Chordata > Mammalia > Didelphimorphia > Didelphidae > Gracilinanus > Gracilinanus agilis. The sequence continues at coordinate 681,500,005 of NC_058131.1, forward strand.
AAAAAATAAATGATGAGCAGGATGTAGAAAAACTTGATGAGACATATTAATTCATTTATACATAAGTTAACAAAACCTGAAAAACATGTTATACAATAATGACAATATTCTAAGAATGATCAATTATGAAAAATAGCTACTTTGATTGTCAATGATCCATGACAATTCCAAAGGACCTATAATTAAAAATGCTATCCATCTTCTGAAAGAGAACTGATACTTTGAACAGAGATTGAAATATAATTTTAACTTAATTTTTCTCTTGTCTTTTTGCTCTAAGTTTTCTTTTATAGCATGGTTAATATGAACATGTGTTTTGCATGACTTTGCATATATATAAATAATATCAAAATTCCTTAATTATATTCATGAGGAAATCAAGGCATCGAGAATTTAAATAACATGTCCAAGAAGACAGAAGTCATAAATATCAGATGCTGCCTCCTGGTGGGTGTTGCAGTGATCCAGGGGGGTGGTGATAGCCACACTTTTTTTGTATTACATTCTATTCTGAGTTCAATAAATAGTTTCATAATTTCCAGGGGGCACTAAATAATATTTTTTTCTGGAAAGGGGGTGGTTGGCCAAAAAAGTTTGGGAACCACTGAATCAGAGGAAGGATTTGAATGTCTGTCCTCTGTATCCCAAGCTAGTAACCAGATATCATAGTTACATGAGGAAAATGACTGGCCTTGGACATCTATGTAATGCAGTGGATACAGCACTTAATTTGAATTCAGAACAGATCTGAATTCAAATTAGTTTTCAGACATTACTTGGTTTATGATCCTGGGCAAGTGACTTAACCTACTTGCCTCATTTCCTCAAGTGTAAAATTAGCATAATAAGAGTAATTTTATCCCAGGGTTATCATGAATCCCAGTGATTAAGAGAATGACTCGCACGTAGTAAGTGCTTAATAAATTATTGTTCCTTCCTCTATAAACTTTTTCCCCTGCAGTATTCTGACTCTCCTATTGATGCTCTCATAGGCCAGTGGCTTTAATTAGCTATTCACTTTATTTGACCTTGTAGACCTTCAGAATTCAGAGAAGTTCCTTGACAATTGCATCTGTTCAGGGTCTTTCCAAGAGGAGAACATTTTGATGATACATGTAGCAAAGTGGATGAAGTATTAGATCAGGATAACCATAAGTTAATGTCATTTTTCATACTAAAAATCTGCACATCTCTTTTAGCTGGGCCCCTGTAAGTCTTGTTTGCCTCACTCAAGCACTTCCCAAGTAAGCAGCTGGATTATGGGGATTATCTCCCTAAAATAACAATAAACTCTTGCCACTAGAGTTTCTTTCCCTCAATACTGAAAGTAGTTCTGCTGCTCCTTCCTTAAAAACAGAAGAATGAAGCAGAGAGAGGGCTACCTTAGCACCTGGTGGGATTTGGATTGGTTTTCATTTATCACAAACAAAAAACACTGAATCATCATCTTGGGGAGCTCCAGAGGGCCTTCATCTATCGCTGTCCTCACTTAAGAAAGCCAGTTTCCATATATATACAGAAGTAGTCATCAGGAGATTTAAAAAGCCCTTCAAAAAAGGCCAAGAGGGATTTGTACATGCTTTGGAGAGTCAAATAAAAGGGGTAGAGAATGTCATGGATATCTTGGTCAAGTGAGCAATGATTTGTTACTATTAGTATTTGCTTTTCTTCCCAAAGATGAGTGAACCCAATGCTTATTAGAAAGGAAGTACCTAAAATATCTAATTTGTCATTTGTCACAGACCTTCAAGGTTTGTGAAGTGTTTTACATAATTTTATCATTTGAATGAAATGTGGACTCATGTACTACAGGGAGTCCTAAAGCCATTTTCAGACCGAAGAAATTGGGAGTCAGAGAGACAACATAATTGGTTGAGGTTAAAAGAGAAAGTAAATGTCAGAGGCAGGATTCTAACCTAGGCTTTATCTAATGTCAAATCTAAATATTCTTTCAGGATTCAACATTGTGATCTAAGGAATAGTGCACACAAAGTGTGCCAAAGAATGCATCTTGCTGCAAATTGTGGCACTCAAGTTACCATCCGCAATCACTGGTAGCAAACTGCTATTTTCCTCTCTCTTATTCTGCTTCTCTTCATTTTTCTCTCTCTCTCATACCCCTTTCCTCCTCTTCCCCCTCTCTTTTATTGTTTCTAGCTGTCTCAACTATTTTCTCCTCTCTCTCTTTGCTCTTGTGTTGTTTTTTTCTCTGTCTCTATATCTGAATCTGTCTATGTCTCTTTGTGTCTATCCATCTGTCTCTCCCCATCTATCTCTCCTTTATGTACCCCAAACTCTGAACTCACTCTTCCAGAGCTAAGCCAGCTATGTCTTTTCCTAAGAGCTCTACACACACCCTTGAGGAATTGAGGTGTTTTCTCTAATTTTACTGCTTTGTTCACTGATTCCAGTGTGGTTCTATTCCTATTCTCCACCCCACTACTATTAACCACCATCAGTAACTAACTCCCCAGTTTCATCTGATAAAATATGATTGATATGAAATAGCATTTACAATAAGATAGTGACATTGCATATCAAATATTAACTAACATCCTTCCACCAATATCTAGGAACATACACTCTCTTTCCTATATCCCCTTTGTCACTGGGAATAGTGGCTTCACACAATGTAATTTCCATATAGCACTGGTCTCACCAAGTTTACTTGCAAATAAGGCAAAGCAGTTGGATCAAGCTGCATCTCAGTTACAAATAGGCTGTCTTTTTTTAATTTCAATATAATTTATTTTCTTTGTAAATATGTACATTTTATTTTACGCATTTTAAGATAAGTTTTTAAGAAGGGGTCCAAAAGCTTCATTAGACTGCCTCAAAAGGGTCCAAAAAAGGTGAAGAACTCATGTTCCATACACTCCCTTTTGGTATTCTCCCTTTTTTAAAAATTTGTTATTGGGCTTCCAGTTAAGATGGCGGCAGAGTAAGGAGCAGCTGCTCGATCTCTCCTGACCAAAGCATACAGGACTCCTCAAGGGGAAATAAGAAGGAATCCAGAAGAACGAAGGAACCCCACAACAGGGCGCAGCATTGAAGGTACGCAGAATCGGGACATTTCCACACTATAAAGGGGTGAAACAGCTCTCACTAAAACGCGAGAGGAAGAAGCCCCTCCCCCACCCCCCACACCACACACCTCGCACAACACCAACGCACAAGTGTGAAAACAGGACTGGGGCAACCAGATAATCACTGGCAGCCCCGGGGCTTGTACCTGTGTGCTGCAAGATGAGGGACCCCAACTGGCTGGAGGCCCTCACAGACTTTCCCCAAGCGACCACGTGGGTGAAGGCACCACCTGAGGCCAGGACAAAGGCCTCTAAAACACGGCCTTTCCCAAGCACTGAAGGCATTGCCTCAAGTGCGAATAAAGATCTCCAGCCCATGGACTTTCACTACCTTCTGCGTGGGTGAAGGCAGTGCCCTAAGAGCATCTGAGCAGGCAAAGGCAGTGCCCTAGGCTTGAATAACTATCTCCAGCCCAGGCTTGGACCTCCAGTGAGGACCCCGTGCAGACCCAGCGTGGCAGTGGAAGCAGCCCCAAAGACTGCTGAAGGAACCTTAGGCAGAGGGGCAGACCGGGAACTTCCAGGAGGCCTGACCCCAAGGACAAGGAGACCGGAGCCCCAGGGAGCTTGCAAGGCGCAGGCAGACCCTGAGTGCAAAGACAAAGCTGAAAAGGGGCGGGGCTAACAATGGCCAGCAATACAGAAATCCAGAAGAAAAAGACTATCAAGAGAAACTCTGGAACACTCGACAACTTCTACACAGAGAAAATCCAGACAACAGAGGAGGGAAAACAAAAATCCAAACCTCCCCAAAAAAATGAAAGCTGGTCACAAGCTATGGAAGAGTTTAAAAATGAAATGCTAAGGAAGATGGAAGAAATCTGGCAAGAAAATAACAGTTTAAAAGGCAGAATTTCGCAATTGGAAAGTGAGACAAGTCAACTGAAGACCAAAAATTACCAGATTGAAAAGAAAAACTAAAAAATTATAGCTGAAAACCAAAACATTAAAGCCAAAAACCAAAACATTAAAGCTGAAAACCAATCCTTAAAGGCTATAATCGAACATTTAGAAACCAATGATCTCTCAAGACAACAAGAACAAATAAAACAAAGTCAAAAGACTGATAAAATTGAAGGAAACATGAAATATCTCAATGAGAGAGTGACAGACCAAGAAAACCGGTCTAGAAGAGAGAACTTGAGAATCATTGGTCTTCGAGAAAAGGCAGAAATTAATAGAAACTTGGACTCCATACTTAAAGAAATTATTCAGCAAAATTGCCCTGAAGTTCTACAACAAGAGGGCAATATAGACATTGAAAGGATCCATAGATTACCCTCTACAATGGACCCAGAAAAGACAACACCCAGAAATATAATAGCGAAATTGAAGAGCTTTCAAGTTAAAGAAAAAATCTTACAAGAAGCCAGAAAGAGACAATTCAAATATCAAGGAGCACCAATCAGGATCACACAGGATCTGGCAGCCTCCACACTAAAAGACCGCAAGGCTTGGAATACAATATTCAGAAAGGCAAGAGAGCTGGGCCTTCAGCCACGAATCAACTACCCAGCGAAACTAACCATACACTTTCAGGGGAAAGTATGGGCATTCAACAAAATTGAAGAATTCTAAGTTTTTGCACAAAAGAGACCGGGACTAAATGGAAAGTTTGACTCTCAACCACAAATATCAAGAGGAAGATGAAAAGGTGAATAAGAAACAGAGGGAAAAGAAAGAAAACTCATAGTCTTTTAAGCTTGACTCTTTAAGGGCATAAATAAGATCTAATTATCTGTATTACTAGGTGGAGAAATGCTATGTATAATTCTCTGTAGTGAATTCTATACACTATTATACTATTCACTATTATAGCAACCAGAAGAATAATTCATAGGGAGAGGACAG